>NC_087063.1:36666112-37211112 GCF_963678635.1 Symsagittifera roscoffensis | reverse complement strand
CAGCACGACTTAAGAGAAGACTGACGGCGCGATTTAAAGGAAGACTGACGGCGCAAACTAATTAAAGACTGACGGTGCGACTTAAGCTCGCGACGAGACTGCAAAATCAAGTCTGAAATAAGTATGTGGCGCTACTTACAGAGGCTTTTCTTCAATTGCGCACCTCGAACAGGGTCATTCTGAACGACACAAAATGTACCGTTCTTTAATATTCGCAAAACATTTAGACGCTGTCTCCCTAATGCAATTGTAATGGCAACATTAATTATAGCGAAACAAGTTTAAATATAGTTCTTTTTGTGGAGCTCGCAAACTTTTTATGTAGTGTTACAAAAACATCCCATTGATATCACGAGTTTCATCACATTCTTTTTTTTTCAATCCTTCGCAGAAATAGTCAGGGACAAAACCAAACTACAGTTGCTTGGGCTCAGCAAGCTATGCTTTTTGCAAGAGCTCAGCCTGCAACTCTACAGCAAGAGTGAATTCTAATCTGGCAAGACAGGAACGCTAGCAAACATTACTATATTTTGCCTCATGTTTTATTATCTTACTCTTCTCTGAAATTTTGTCTTGATATTGTTCTGCACAAGTATTCAAATGCAGCGTGGTGAAGAACTTGTTCCAATTTTCACAGAAAGTGAGAAATATAAATAATTGAGTTCGCTGTTTCTATTCCGACCAATCTAACAAGATTCTGGTCCCTTGCAGGATCGTTGACTTGCTCTGCTGTGCATCAGCGTAGTGTTCTCACGCCTTTGCCATGTGTCTATGTAAACTGATTAACATTCCCGGGTCGAAGTTGTCGTTGTTCTGTGTTCAAAATTAATAAGTCTGAATCGATCTGCGTGTGGACCAAAAATTCATAATCGCCACGCAGGTCAAAATCTAGTCTAAAGGTGAGTCTGCGAAGTCTGAACTTAAGTCTGCAAAATCTGAGCATAAGTCAGCAAAGTCTGAAGATGAGTCCGCAAAGTCTGAACCTAAGTCTGCAAAGTCTAAATTTAAGTCTGCAAAGTCTGAACATGAGTCTGCAAAGTCTGAACCTAAGTCTGCAAAATCTGAACCTAAGTCTGCAAAGTCTGAACATAAGTCTGCAAAATCTGAACCTAAGTCTGTAAAATCTGAACCTAAGTCTGCAAAGTCTGAGCATAAGTCTGCAAAGTCTGAAGATGAGTCCGCAAAGTCTGAACCTAAGTCTGCAAAGTCTGAATATAAGTCTGCAAAGTCTGAACTTAAGTCTGCAAAATGTGACCATAAGTCAGCAAAGTCTGAAGATGAGTCTGCAAAGTCTGAACCTAAGTCTGCAAAGTCTGAATATAAGTCTGCAAAGTCTGAATTGAAGTCTGCAAAATCTGAGCATAAGTCTGCAAAGTCTGAAGATGAGTCCGCAAAGTCTGAACCTAAGTCTGCAAAGTCTGAATATAAGTCTGCAAAGTCTGAAGTTAAGTCTGCAAAATGTGACCATAAGTCAGCAAAGTCTGAAGATGAGTCTGCAAAGTCTAAACCTAAAACTGCAATAACTGAGTTAAGTCTGCAAAGTCTGAACTTAACACTGCAGAGTCTAAACGTAAGTCTGCAAAGTCTAACCATACGTCTGGAAAGTCTAATCATAAGACAGAAAACTCTGAGCCTAAGTCTGCACAATCTGCTCACAAGTCGGCAAAGTCTGAGCATAAGTCTGCAAGGTCACAACTTAAAGTCATATTATCAGTCTATATAAAACGTTTTTTGAACAAAGCCAAGGCCAACCTTGATATATTAACAAAATAGTGCTGCTCCAGCTCAAAAATGACGTTAATGCTTCTCACAAGTTGTGCAGTTCTGCTGGCTGTATTTTTGGAGGCATCACTCATCTACGTTCTTTATTTAGAAACAAGTGTTCTAAGTGGCACAATATCTATGTTATCTAATTATTATATCTCTTGCGTTATCTCTTATCTAATTATAATATTACTTTTATTTTTTTTGTACAAATTTGCATTTACTGCTAAATTTGGTCCCGAAGTTTGATCACTGTGATTTTTGCCCAGAACTCAAGAAAAGACTTAAGCCGCGCGACATAAGAAAAAACTTAAGCGTAGCGACTAAAAAAAACACTTAAGCGTAGCGACTAATTAAAAGACTGATGGCACGATAAAAAGAAAAACTTAAGCGGCGCGACTTAAGAAAAGACTGACGGCGCGACCAAAGAAAAGACATAAGCGGCGCGACTTTTGAAAAGACTGACGACGCGGTTTAAAAAAACTTAAGTGGCGCGACTTAAGAGAAGACTGACAAGGCGTTTTAAGAAAACATTTAAGCTGCGCGGCTTAAGAACAGACTGACGGCGCGACTTAAGAAAATATTTACGCCTCGCGACATAAGAAAATATTTAAGCTGCGGCGCTTACGAAAAAATTTAAGCGGCTTGACCTAAGAAAAGACTGACGGCGCGACTCAAGAAAAGACTTAACCGGCGCGACTTGAGGAAGAACTTAAGCGGCGCGACTTATGAAAAGTCTTAAGCGGCGCGGCTTAAAAACAGTCCTAAGCGGCGCGACTTAAGAAAATTGTGACGGTGCGACTTAAGAAAAGATTGACAGCGCGACCTAAGTAAAAACTGATGGCGTGACTTAAGAATAGACTAAAGCCGCAGGACATAAGAAAAATTTTAAGCGTAGCGACTAAAGAAAAAAATTAAGCGTAGCGACTAAAGAAAAGACTGATGGCACCATATAAAGAAAGACTTAAACGGCGCGACTTAAGAAAAGACTGGCGGCGCGGCCAAAGAAAATACTTAAGCGGCGCGACTTTTGGAAAGACTGTCGACGCGTTTTTAGAAAAACTTAAAGAGCGCGACTTTACAGAAGACTGACGACGCGTTTTAAGAAAACATTTAAGCTGCGCGGCTTAAGAACAGACTGACGTTTCGACTTAAGAAAACATTTAAGCCGCGCGGCTTATGAAAAGACTTAAGCGGCGCGGCCTAAAAACAGTCTTAAGCGGCGCGATATAAGAAAATACTGACAGCGCGACTTAAGTAAAGACTGATGGCGTGACTTAAGAAAAGACTTAAACGGCGCCACTTAAGAAAAAAATTAAGCGGCGCGACTTATGAAAAGACTTAAGCGGCGCGGCTTGAAAACAGTCTTAGCGGCGCGACTTAAGAAAATACTGATGGTGCGACTTAAGAAAAGACTGACAGCGCGACTCAAGAAAAGACTGATGGCGTGACTTAAAAAAAGACTAAAGCGGCGCGACTTAAGAAAACATTTAAGCGGCGCGATTTAAGAAAAATCTTAACCGGCGCGACGTAAGAAAAGGTTGAAGGCGCGACTTAAAAAACTGACGACCTGTTTTAATAAAACGCTTAAGCTGCGCGACTTAAGAAAAGAATGACGGCGCGACTCAAGAAAGTATTTAAGCGGCGGGACTTAAAAAAAAATTTAAGCGGCGCGACCCAAGAAAAGACTGACGGCGCGACTCAAGAAAAGACTTAAGCGGCGCCACTTAAGAAAAAAACTTAAGCGGCGCGACTTATGAAAAGACTTAAGCGGCACGGCTTGAAAACATCTTAAGCGGCGCGACTTCAGAAAATACCGACGGTGCGACTTAAGAAAAGACTGACAGCGCGACTTAAGAAAAGACTGATGGCGTGACTTAAAAAAAAGACTAAAGCGGCGCGACTTAAGAAAACATTTAAGCGGCGCGATTTAAGAAAAATCTTAACCGGCGCGACGTAAGAAAAGGTTGAAGGCGCGACTTAAGAAAAGACTGACAGCGCGACTTATGTAAAGACTGATGGCGTGACTTAAGAGAAGACTTAAGCCGCGGGACATAAGGAAAAACTCAAGCGTAGCGACTAAAAAAACTTAGGCGTAGCGACTAAAGAAAAGACTGATGGCACGATAAAAAGAAAGACTTAAGCGGCGCGACTTAAGAAAGGGCTTAAGCGGCCTGACTTAAGAAACGATTATAGCTGCGCGACTTATGAAAAGACTGACGGCGCCATTTATGACGAAATTTCAGGCGGCGCAGATTAAGAAAATACTTAAGAGGCGCGACTTAAGAAAAGACTGACGGCGCGACTAAAGAAAAAACTTAAGCGGCCCAACTTAAGACAAATTTAAGCAGCGGGACTTAAGAAAAGACTTAAGCGGCGCGACCTAAAAAAAGACTGACGGCGCGACTTAAGAAAAGACTTAAGCGGTTCAACTTAAGAAAAGACTTAAGCGGCAAGACTTATGAAAAGACTTAAGCGGCTGGACTTAAGAAAAGTCTTAAGCGGCGTGACTTAAGAAAAGACTGACGGCGTGACTTAAGGAAAGACTGACGGCGCGACTTGAGAAAGACTGACGGCGCGATTTAAAAAAAATTTAAGCGGCGCGATTTACGAAAAGATTTATGCGGCGCGATTTAAGAAAAATATCTAAGCGGCGCGACTTAAGAAAAGACTGACGGCGCAAACTAAAAAAAGACTGACGGTGAGACTCAAGCTCGCAGCGAGATTGCAAAATCAAGTCTGAAAACAAAATGCGGCGCTACTTGCAGGGGTTTTTCTTCAATTGAGCACCTCGACCTGGGTCATTCTGAATAACACAAAATGTACCGTTCTTTTATATTCGCAAAACATTTAGACGCTGTCTCCTCAATGCAATTGAAATGGCAATTTTATTTATAGCGAAACAAGTTCAAATACTGTTTTTTTTGTGTAGCTCGCATATTTTTTACGTAGTGCTACAAAACATCCCATTAATATCACGAGTTTCACTCACATTCTTTTTTTTCAATCTTTCGCAGAAATAGTCAGGTACAAAAACCAAACTACAGTTGCTTGGGCTCAGAAAGCTATGCTTTTTGCAAGAGCTCAGCCTGCAACTCTACAGCGAGAGTGAATTCTAATCTGCCAAGACAGGAACGCTAGCAAACATTACTGTATTTTGCCTCATGTTTTATTATCTTACTCTTCTTTAAAATTTTGTCTTGATATTGTTCTGCACAAGTATTCAAATGCAGCGTGGTGAAGAATTTGTTCCAATTTTCTCAGAAAGTGAGAAATATATACAATTGAGTTCGCTGCTTTTATTCCGACCAATCTAACAAGGTTCTGGTCCCTTGGAGGATCGTTGACTTGCTCTGCTGTGCACCAGCGTAGTGTTCTCACGCCTTTGCCATGTGTCTATGTAAACTGATTAACCTTCCCGGGTCGAGGTTGTCGTTGTCCTGTGTTCAAAATTAATAAATCTGAATCGATCCGGGGGTGGACCAAAAATTCATAATCGCTACGCAGGTCAAACTCTAGTCTAAAGGTGGGTCTACGAAGTCTGAATATAAGTCTGCAAAGTCTGAACTTAAGTCTGCAAAATCTGAGCATAAGTCAGCAAAGTCTGAAGATGAGTTCGCAAAGTCTGAACCTAAGTCTGCAAAGTCTAAACTTAAGTCTGCAAAGTCTGAACTTAAGTCTGCAAAATCTGAGCATAAGTCAGCAAAGCCTGAAGATGAGACTGCAAAGTCTGAACCTAAGTCTGCAAAGTCTGAACTTAAGACTGCAAAGTCTGAACGTAAGTCTGCAAAGTCTAACCATACGTCTGGAAAGTCTAATCATAAGACAGAAAACTCTGAGCCTAGTTCTGCACAATCTGCTCACAAGTCTGAAAAGTCTGAGCATAAGTCTGCAAGGTCACAATTTAAAGTCATATCATTAGTCTACTTAAAAATTTTTTTTTGATCAAAGCCAAGGCCAGCCTTGACATATTAACAAATTAGTGCTGCTCCAGCTCAAAAATGACGTTAATGCTTCTCCAAGTTGTGCAGTTCTGCTGGGTGTATTCTTGGAGGCATCACCCATCTACCTTCTTTATTTAGAAACAAGTGTTCTAAGTGGCACAATATCTATGTTATCTAATTCTTATCTCTCTTGCATTATC
This sequence comes from Symsagittifera roscoffensis, assembly GCF_963678635.1. Lineage (NCBI taxonomy): Eukaryota > Metazoa > Xenacoelomorpha > Acoela > Convolutidae > Symsagittifera > Symsagittifera roscoffensis. The sequence continues at coordinate 37,205,204 of NC_087063.1, read as the reverse complement.
TTTTATCTAATTATGATATTATTTGTTTTTTTTTAGCAAATTTGCATCATTTACTGCTAAGTTTGGTCTCGAAGTTTGATCACTGCGATGTTTGTCAAAAATTTAGCGGCACGACATAAAAAGGCTGAAACAAGGTAACTTAAGAAAAGACGTAGATTGCGCGTCTTAAGTAAAGAATGATGGCGCGACTTAAGAAAAAACTTGAGCCGCGCGACAAAAGAAAAAACTTAAGCGTAGCGCTTAAAGAAAAATTTTAAGCGTAGCGACTAAAAAAAACACTGATGGGACGATATAAAGAAAGAGCTAAGCGGCGCGACTTAAGAAAAGACTGACGGCGCGACCAAAAAAAAGACTTAAACGGCGCGAATTTTGGAAAGACTGACGACGCGTTTTAAGAAAAACTTAAGTAGCGTGACTTAAGAGAAGACTGACAACGCGTTTTAAGAAAACATTTAAGCTGCGCAGCCTAAGAAAAGACTGACGGCGCGACCTAGGAAAACATTTAAGCCGCGCGACATAAGAATTTTATTTAAGCGGCGGGGCTTAAGAAAAAACTTAAGCGGCGCAATTTAGGAATATATTTAAGCGGCGCGTTTTAAGAAAAGGCTGTCGACCCGACTTTAGAAAAGACTTGGGTGCCGCGGCTTAAGGAAAGACTCAAGTGGAGTGACTTAGGAAAACACTTAAGCGGAGCGACTTAAGAAAAAGCTTAGGCGGCGCGACCTTAGAAAAAACGTAAGCGGCGCGACTTAAGAAAAAACTGACGGGGTCACTTAAGAAAAAACTGACGGCGGGACCTAACAAAATACTGACAGGGCGACTTAAGCTCGCGGCGCGACTGCAAAATCCAGTCTGAAAACGGTATGCGGCTCGATTTACAAAGTTTTTTTTTCAGTAGCGCACCTCTACCCGGGCCATTCTAAACCACTTAAAAAATACCGTTTTTTTGTAATCGCAAAACATTTAGACGCTGTTTCCTTAATGCAATTGGAACAGCGTTTTTTTTATAATGAATTAAGTTCAAATACTTTTCTTTTTGGGTAGTTTGCGCATTTTTTACGTAATGCTACAAACACATCAAATTATTATCACGAGATTCACTCACATTCTGTTTTTCATCGTTTGTAGAAACATTCAGGGAAAAACCAATCTGCAGTTGCTTGGGCCCAACAAGCTATGAGTCTTGCAAGAGAGCTCAGCCTGCAAACTCTACAGCAAGAGTGAATTCCAATCTGGCAAGACAGGGATGCTATCAAACATTACTATTTTTTGCCTCATGTTTTTTTGTCTTACTCTTATTTAAAACTTTGTCTTGATTTTGTTTTGCACAAGTATTCAAACGCACCGTGGTGAAGAACTTGTTGTTCTAATTTTCACAGAAAGTGAGGAATAAATAAAATTAAATTCGCTGTTTTTATTCCGACCAATCTAACAAGATTCTGCTCCCTTGGAGGTTCGTTGACTTGCTCTGCTGTGCACCAGCGAAGTGTTCTCACGACTTTGCCATGCGTCTCTGTAAACAGATTAATCTTCCCGGGTCGAGATTGTCGTTGTTCTGTGTTCAAAATTAAAAAGTCTGAATCGATCCGCGTGTGGACCAAAAATTCATAATCGCCACGCAGGTCAAAATCTAGTCTCAAAGTGAGTCTGCGAAGTCTGAACTTACATCTGCAAAATCTGAGCATAAGTAAGCAAATTCTGAAGATGAGTCCGCAAAGTCTGAACCTAAGTCTGCAAAGTCTGAACTTAAGTCTGCAAAGTCTGAACTTAAGTCTGCAAAATCTGAGCATAAGTCAGCAAAGCCTGAAGATGAGACTGCAAAGTCTGAACCTAAGTCTGCAAAGTTTGAACTTAAGACTGCAGAGTCTAAACGTAAGTCTGCAAAGTCTAACCATACGTCTGGAAAATCTAATCATAAGACAGAAAACTCTGAGCCTAAGTCTGCACAATCTGCTCACAAGTCTGCAAAGTCTGAGCATAAGTCTGCTAGGTCACAACTTAAAGTCATGTCATCAGTCTATTTAAAACGTTTTTTGAACAAAGCCAAGGCCAGCCTTGATATGTTAACAAATTAGTGCTGCTCCAGCTCAAAAATGACGTTAATGCTTCTCACAATTTGTGCAGTTCTGCTGGTTGTATTCTTGGAGGCATCACTCATCTACCTTCTTTATTTAGAAACAAGTGTTCTAAGTGGCTCAATATCTATGCTCTCTAATTATTATCTCTCTTGCATTATCTCTTATCTTATTAGTATATTATTTTTTTTTTACAAATTTGCATTTGCTGCTAAGTTTGGTCCCAAAGTTTGATCACTGTGATTTTAGCCCAGAATTTAAGAAAAGACTTAAGCCGCACGACATAAGAAAAAACTTAAGCGTAGCGACAAAAGAAAACACTGATGGGACGATATAAAGAAAGACTTAAGCGGCGCGACTTAAGAAAAGACTGAAGGCACGACCAAAGAAAAGACTTAAGCGGCGCGACTTTTGGAAAGACTGACGACGCGTTTTAAGAAAAACTTAAGTGGCGCGACTTAAGAAAAGACTGACGACGCGTTTTAAGAAAACACTTAAGCTGCGCGACTTAAGAAAAGACTGACGGCGCGACCTAAGAAAACATTTAAGCCGCGCGATTTAAGAAAAGACTTAAGCGGCGCGACTTAAGAAAAGATTTAAGCGGCGCGATATAAGAAAATTTTTAAGCGGCGCGACTTGAGAAAAGACTGTCGACCCGACTTTAGCAAAGACTTAAGTGCCGCGATTTAAGGAAAGACTGACGGGGTGACTTAAGAAAAAACTGACGGCGCGACCTAACAAAATACTGACAGGGCGACTTAAGCTCGCGGCGCGACTGCAAAATCCAGTCTTAAAACGGTATGCGGCGCAATTTACAAAATTTTTTCTTCAGTCGCGTACCTCGACCCGGGTCATTCTAAACTTCACAAAAAGTACCGTTTTTTTTTAATCGCAAAACATTTAGACGCTGTTTCCTTAATGCAATTGAAACAGCAATTTTTTTATAACGAATTAAGTTCAAATACTGTTCTTTTAGGGTAGTTTGCGCATTTTTTACGTAATGCTACAAACACATCCCATTATTATCACGAGATTCCTTCACATTCTGTTTTTCATCGTTTGTAGAAAAATTCAGGGAAAAACCAAACTGCAGTTGCTTGGGCCCAACAAGCTATGCTTTTTGCAAGAGAGCTCAGCCTGCAAACTCAACAGCAAGAGTGAATTCCAATCTGGCAAGACAGGAATGCTATCAAACATTACTATTTTTTGCCTCATGTTTTTTCTTACTCTGCTTTAAAATTTTCTCTTGATATTGTAATGCACAATTATTCAAATGCAGCGTGGTGAAAAACTTGTTGTTCGCATTTTCACAGAAAGTGAGGAATGTATATAATTGAGTTCGCTGTTTTTATTCCGACCAATCTAACAAGATTGAGGTCTCTTGGAGGATCGATCACTTGATCTGCTCTGCACCAGCGTAGTGTTCTCCCGACTTTGCCATGTGTCTCTCTAAACTGCATGAGGTCGTCGTTGTGTGTTCAGAATTAATAATCGCCACGCAGGTCAAAGTCAAGTCTAAGGATGAGCCTGCGAAGTCTAAATATAAGTCTGCAAAGTCTGAACATGAGTCTGCAAAGTCTGAACCTAAGCCTGCAAAATCTGAACCTAAGTCTGCAAAGTCTGAACTTAAGTCTGCAAAGTCTGAACGTAAGTCTGCAAAGTCTAACCATAAGTCTGCAAAGTCTAATCATAAGTCTGCAAAGTCTGAGCATACGTCTGCAAAGTCTCAACATAAATCCATATCATCAGTCTATCTAAACCATTTTTTTAACAAAACCAAGGCCAGCCTTGATATTAACAAAGAGAGTGCTGGCTCAGCTCAAAAATGACCTTGATGCTTCTCAAAAAATGTGCAGTTGTGCTGGCTGTATTCTTGGAGGCATCACTCATCCACCTTCTATATTTTGAAACTAGTGTTCTAAATGACACTTACTGGTCTTTTTGGGTCGCAAATCATTGTCTCAAGAAACTATGCTTGGGGTGGTTTTTTATTCAGTAAATTTTTCAAATAACTCGGATTAACGCTCGAAATGTCAAACTCATCGTTGTGAATTATATGTCTGGCAATTATAAACTACGCTGATGTTAATCAAAACGATCTGCAAACCTTAAACTTAACCTTGTCTTTTTGAAAGCTAAATTTTTTTTTTGTACGTGAACAATTCAAAAAAATTGCTTACTAATTCAAACTACATTTTTATAAGGTCGCCCAACGCTTCATTACAGCTGTCGGGGAAACCATTTTATCAAACTTTGTAAAACTGAATGGCATTTAAAACGTTATTTGAATTTGTTTTAGAGCAGGTTTCACATTTATAGCAAAATTTTTTGTTATTTCGGACAATGATGATCAAAGTAAGTGTAATTAGTTTTGTTTTATTGATTTGTATTTGTCGGTTAGTTTTCCGGGCCGAGATCCGACGATACTTATGTTGCAACTGAGTCGAGAATATGGACTCTATGCCACAAAAAATGTTTGATTCATTGTTCGCAAATTCGCAACATGGGATGTGTACAGTCGCATCGTACCTAAATATATGCGCGCAAAATCACAGCACGGGTTGCGCAAAGTCGCAATATGAGTCGCACGAAAACGCAAATCGAATTAGTTAGATTTTTTTAAACAAAATTAGAACAAAAATGCATGCAAAAATTGGAAATCTATTAATTTGAAAAAAATTTTCGTAACAAAAAAATCACATATTATGAAAATTCATGATTTTACTCTGGTCGAGCTTCGCCGAACACAATCACGTGAAAAGTTGAAAATGAGAATTTATTTGTTTTGGGTCGCGGAAAGTCAAGCAAAACACTTCGGTCAGGAAAAAAAGAAAAAAAACTTTTTTGGGTCGCGCAAAATCAGGCAAAACACTTGGGTTGCGCATAACTGAGACATGCCTTTTTTTGGGTCGCGCAAAGTCGCGACATACCTTTTTTGTCGGGGTATACCTTTTTCGAGTCGTAATGGTTGGTGGTCAAATCCCCGACCTGGGCTTGTTTCTGATATAGTGTCGTGTCATCTTTCGATGAAAACCTTACATATGAAGAAAACTTTAAATAAAATTATCTTTGTTGACTAATTATTATCTCTGTTGCACTATCTTATCTAATTATTGTATTCCTTTTGTTTTTTTTACAAATTTGCATCTAGGTTTGGTCCCAAAGTTTGATTTCTGTGATATTTCACGTTTGTCCAGACTTTAGCGGCAATTTTTCGCCATTTTCAGTTTTCGAGACTAAGTTTTGGCATGTCCAGTACACGTAAATTTCAATGAAGTACCACGTGATAGTTCTAGACGCAAAAAACGACCATTAGAAGGCCAAACTGTTCATTTTGTGAATTTTACGCTGAATCTGCAACAAGGACGCTCCCTTTGTTCTTCTTTTGTTCTTTATATTCCTTTGATCGTTCCGACAAAATTTCAATATGCTTAAGGACTTACAACTTTAAGAAAAGGTTCCTATAAATTTGAATTTTTAAATTACCAGACATTGATCAAGGCAAACAAAAACATGTCATACAAAAAGAGAAATTTTAAGCGTTTTTGAAAAAAGTTATGAAAAGAAAAGGAAAAAAAAGCCAATATTAGTATATCCGGGACTACGTTATACACACAAAAAATTAAATTTTCCATGCAAAATTTTTTTTTTCAAAAAATGTTTGTTTGAATACGAAAATCAATTTGCGGTTGAAAAATTACACAAAAAATGTTTGGGGGCAATTTCAAAAATACTTTTGTCGTCGCCATCAAAAAAATGCTATAAATACAATTTCCATAAATGGAAATTGTATGACTAGTGTTTTTTTTTTCAGAAAACAAAAATGAAAAAAGTCAAAGTTTTCAGTTTTAGCAGCCTAAACAGCGCTTAAATGTTTTGCCAGCAGTTGAATCAATTGTTCAAAGCTTTTTTTTCACAAAATTTGAAAACAAAAAATGCTAATCATACAGTTTCCATAAATGGAAATTGTATGATAAGCATTTTTTTCATACCATTTTTTTCCTTTTTTTATGAAGAGATACCAATTTTGATACCAAAACAACTATAAAATACCTTTGAAATTCGGTTAAATTCATTTTGCAATATTGTATGAAATTTGTATGACTAGCATAATTTCCATAGACTAGGTGTATGAAATTGTATGATTAGCATTTTCGGTCTATGGAGGTCAACCCGGGATGCGTGTAACAAATTTGATTCATCCATACATACAGGCATACCCGTTTTGCCCACCATAGAAGATAATGCGCAACCATGCACATCCATCCATGATTTGTATGGAAAATGTCTAATCATGCGTAGCACATACGTTGGTTTCGAAAACCCTCGAAATAGCTTTTTAACTGAGTAAATTAGTAATAAAACGGTTTCTCATCATTATGCAAGCTGTTGGTAAAATATCAAAAATTTTCACCATGCAAAGCATACGTCGCACCATATATGGTGCTATTAATGGAAACGTTGTTTCCATACAAAAACAACTTTAATTGAGAATGCGATATGACAACCAACACCAAATTTTTGTTTAATTTTGGGGTTTTTTGCAGTTTCAAATATTGACAAGTAGGCTGAGAACATACTTTTGGACAAAAAATGTGTGAAGAAAAGTGAAAAAAAAATGTTTGATTTTTTTTAATCTTTGATTTTTTAGAAAAAATTTTCATTCCGCTTTTTGAATTGCTACAATTTTTTTGTATCGCAAGTGATGCGAAGCTCTGCTTCGCCTCTGTTGAATTGTTTTTGTTGATGGTCATTATGTTGTTTTATGTATTGATAATCTTTCATATTTCTGAAATTCTTCATTGTTTTAGACAGTTTTATGAAAGTTATTCAGCCATCACGAGTCATGTTTTCCGGTGTCATTAGGTAAAATTTTCTACATCAGATAAGAATGTGCTTTGCTTGGATACCAAATTTTTGCTCTGAACGGCGAAAAAAAAACATTTTTACTACTAACGTTTTTGAGGTCGTTCAGAGCACTTTTTGGATTCCCACGAGATTATTAAATTGATTTGATTATTCAGTTTCTATGTCGCGCCAAATATGGTTCTTTGTTAATCATATGTCGCGCCATATATGTTTCCATGGTATCCATACGTCACGCCATGCATGATACCATAGTAACCATACGTCGCGCCATGCATGATACCATTGTAACCATACATTGCAAGCATCCATGGTGACATATAAGTTATCAACAGCCCTGGTAAAAGTATCAATATTGTCTAATTTGAGGTCCCCCATAATTTAAAAAAATGTGCAACCATACGTCGCGCCATGCATGGAAAATGTGTTCTTTTAACATAAAAATAGGTCGGCAATTTTTCATGGCTTCCATGGAATCATGCATGGTGCGACGTGTGGTTGCGCATTTTGGTCAGCCCGGGTAAGCATATGTTAACATAGATTGAAATTAACTTACATACTACATATGTCATGTCAAAAGAAAAACATGATTGGCGATAGAATCAATACTAACTAGGAGTAGAGCCACCCATCTGTTTTTCATCCCAAAATCGACATACACCAATAAGTATCCAGAGAGAGACACTTCCACAGCCACGATCAGAGTGGCGGCACTGGCCAACAGCAGACCAAACAGAACAGTCGAGCTGCAAAACGAGGAATTAAAGGACTTATGACCATATGAAATCAAGTTTCGTGCCATCAAGTTTACTACATGCAATCCTAGTTCCATTTAAGTTATTGCTTCTAGCATTTAGATAGCAAATCATTTAATTTAAAAAAAATCATTTTCCTAACCCCTAAATGCTCATTCTTAACTCTGATTTATTTTTATAAGATGTCAGAAAAAAACATGATCTCAAAAAACACTCTTACTGTATTTCGACAAATATTAGGGATCCAGGGCCAAAGAGAAAAATTAGGATCAATTTTAGACTATCCGGCCGGAAATAGATCCATCTCTTCTCTTCTCGTGTAACCAACGAGTCTCATTAAAAAACTCACCTAATTTAGATAATTGAACAAATCAGACTTCAACAAGTCAATGACTCATCAAATAACAGCAAACAACTTTAGCAAAACATTACAAAATAAAACAAATTAATCAGTAAAACACAAACAAAACAGATCGTATTATGTTAAAGCCCTGAATGTTCCGACTATTTTTTAACGTTTATTAATAATGTTCAATTAAAAAAATTTGATGAAAAATCCAAAAAAAAATGAAAATTTTGAATTTTTTTTTTGGATTTTTTATCATTACCTCACACGCTGTCTAAACAAGAAAAGGATATATTTTGCATGTAGTAAATTTTTAAATAAACTAAATAGCATGACTCAGTATCAGTCTAAGTTTCGGAATATATCTCCGCTTAAGTGTTAATAGTACGAATTACATCGCGTGGTAATGATCATTAACAATCATATTAATAAAGTCGATTTGTGACTTCCTGATATCTTAAATTTAAATGTGAACACTCTTCAACATTTGACTGAAAGATAAAATTGGGAACTAAATATGAGAAATGATTGAATTGAAAGCTCAAAAGACTAATGGTTCGGCAATCATGGCGACCACAATCTTCTGATGTGCACAATACTTCCCGCTTGACAAGGGATCTGGACGCCTCTACCAGTACTCCACATCAATTTCATCCAGGTTCTTAAAAAGGATCAGGACCAGGCAAGATCTTTCCAAAACTTGTACTAGCCTTCACACAAAATGTATACAAAAAAACAATCAGTTACGGCTGCGTTTCATTGTTGTATTGATTGCAAATACGAGTTTGATTTGATTTGCAAATGCGAGTTTGATTTGTATGGGTTGCAAATACGAGTTTGACAAAAATTGTGAGTGAGGCAATTTTTACTCAAAGGACCGAAGCCTGTTTTTTCTCTCAAAAATTGTTATACAAACAAATGTACATAAATGGCGATTTCATATGTTGCTTTATCAGTTCATACGTCATACAGTTTTATTTCGTCAGAATGCTTTTCATCAAAATTTTTAGATACATTCTTTGCTGCACTAATTTAAAATATTGAAATTCTCCTCGGGGGAACAACGATAGATTTCAAAAAAATATTCCCTTTTTGGATTTTTAAACTTTGTGTTCCTGACCCAGCAATAACTTAGATTTCTTTAAAAAACAAAAGCGCTGTGAAGTTCATAACTCATCTAGTATAATATAACAAACAAAAACAAGGTTGATAAAATTTCTTTAAATTTTCAAAAAAAAAATATTAATAAACAGTACGCGTAATAACGTTTCCTAATCAATGTAATAAGGTTTTCAAAGTCAGTTGAAATTTTCTACTGGCTTCATAAAAGCTTCTACCTGCTACACACAAAAAAAGTTGCTAACGAATTCAAAATTTGAATTTTAATTGATTTAACTCATACAGACTAAAAAAAATTTTTGGGCAATATCACGCACGATATTTTTTATATAAGAATTGCGGCTGTCATCAGGAACGGTGCGATGCTACGGCATCCTACGACGAAGACTACAACGACTTACAACATCCACTTCAACAAGATTTTTTCAATTTATTGGAGCTTTTGATACCTTACAAACTTATTTCAAAGCTTGTCTCGAGCTTTACGCTGGTCGCCTTCCAGCCTGAATAGTTTGTTCGTCAGATCAAACGTACGTCTACAAGGTTGGTTCCGCCCAGCTTTTGTCTCGCTCGCTAGTCATCTCTAGCTTCTCTCGTTTGCTCGACAGATCAAACCTGTCTCCTTAAAGTTGGTTAAACCCAGCTTCTTGGTCCCTTCGCTAGTAGTCTCTAGCGTTTTCTGTTTGTCCATAAGGGCGGACTTTTCTCCCGAAAGTATGTTCCGCCCACCTTTTGTCTCGCTCGCTAGTCATCTCTAGCTTTTCTCGTTTGCTCGACAGAGCAAACTTTTCTCCTTAAAATTGGTTAAACCCAGCTTCTTCGTGCCTTCGTTAGTAGTCTTTAGCACTTTCCGCTTGTCCGTACGGACAAACTTTTTTCCTGAAAGTCGGTTCCGCCCAGCTTTTGTCTCGCTCGCTAGTCATCTCTTGCTTTTCTCCTTTGCTCGACAGAGCAAGCCTTTCTCCTTAAAGTTGGTTAATCCCAGCTTTCTCGTTTTGCTAGTAGACCTAGAATTTTCCGTCTGTTCGTCAGAGCAAACCTTTCTCCTTGAAGTTGGTTTAACCCAGCTTCCTGGTAATTTCGCTAGTATATCTAGCATTTTTGTTTTTCAGGTAGAACAAACCGTTCTCCTTAAAGTTGGGCTTCGCTAGTTGTCCCTAATTTTTACCGTTTGACCGTCAGAGCAAACTTTGCTTATAACAGTACTCGTGCTTGTGTCTTTTACAGCAAAGCTCTCTTCAAAATAACCTGTCGCCACTGGTTTTCCCTTGCTTGACCTAGGACACTACTTGACTAGTTCTTCTAAACTTTTATCCCTTTATCTACTTTGTTTTGTTGATCGGCTACGCAATGGCTCCTAAAGTTCATTAGAAGAACTTGAACATTAACTGACATCCCAAGAAATCGACGATGTTAAGCTTTCTTTCGAGGAATTTGTTACTCTGGTAACAGAAATTGAAAAAATTGCTGATGAATTAGCTTTTTTTTCTTCTGAAGAAGTCAACGACTGTTTAGAACGTACTTCTACATTGCGCAATAGAAAATTGAAAGCAATTAAGCAAGGGAAAAGTACGAGAAGACTTGCATCGGAAACGAAACATGATTCAATCATAGCTTAGTTGCTCCAGCTGAAAACAACCTCATAGCTTTTTTTGCACCAGTGTGTATTTCCAACGATAACTCAGTTGCTACAGCAACAATAACCGCCAGCCGGTCTTCTGAACCACCGGACTTCTTCTTCATAACTGAAACAACCAGTGTCGGAATGTATAGTAACGAACAGAGGTACTCCATTTTGGACCAAGGTCCATCAAAATGTGTGACAATTTAAGATTGTAACTCTTCTGTAGATGAGAACCTACTTAGAACTCTACACGATTCAAGCATCTGTACCAGCTCTCCTTATCGAGCAGAGGCTCCAGTAACAAAAAAGATGACGTGAAATTTTAACAATTTCAGTAGAACATCCATTTAGCCTCCACAACACTTTGGAGGCTTGTATGATTCAATTTGAACAACATTCCTTTCTCCAATTCTGCATCCCAGAACTAAGGGTTTTTCATGGTCAGACTTCAACATTTGACAGGCCATTGCCAACCGCTACAACTAGTAGCCCTCTTCGGTCAGGCACACAATATGGTCATCGATGGACCTCAACTGACGAAATGAACAACAACAAAAGTTCGCAGCCATTGTTGACTAGTTCGTCTAATCCACAAGACAACACATCACATCTGCTTATAGCTTGAAAGTTTTTAAACTTCTCAATATACGTCTATTGATTTCGATGGAAATGCACTTGATTGTAACAATTGGTTTGAACTATATCAAACATCTATTGGAAAGAATCCTCGTATAAGTCCTATGCAGAAAATTACATATCTTCAAACACTATTTACAGGTTACATGCAGCGCAAAAATTTTATCAGAGAGTTATGGCGCAGACTCTAGCCAGTATGGCCAGGCTATAGAAGAACTCATTCGTAGGTTTGGTAACTCAAAATTCATTGTGGCTGCCTACATAAAACAACTCGAAGACTTCGAGCGTGCAAATCCTCGCAACCTTTTGTCATTTGTGAGGTATTCGAATTTCCTCCGCAAGCTCGTTTATAACTTTCAAGCTAAGGCGCAAAGACTTTTGTAGCAAGAGGGTCACTGAAAAGTTTTCAAATTCCAAAGAGTCACAATGGAATCATTTTTCAGGGAATCGCAACCCAGCTGATTATGCCACAAGAGGAATAAATTCTGGTTCCAGTCTCCCGACTTCCTAATGACACCGGAATTGGAGTGGTTTAAGCCTCCAAGTTCTTCAGCGCAAGACAAGGAGAGGACAAGCCTCTAATCGATTTTTCACTTTTCTCTGATTGGCTCAAGTTACTCAAAGTAACTACGATGATTCTAATGTTTATTAGCTCGTTAAGGAACAAAGAAAAAAATTGCCGATTGCATATTACCGGGATTCAGCAAAATCCCTCATTTCTGAAATTTGACTTGAAAAAATTTTCCCAGAAACCATCAAACGATTACAACTAGGGAAATCCGTTGGCTCCAAACCGTTATCTTCTTGGCAGAACTTTTCTGTACACACCATCAGCGGCCTTCAGTGACCAGCCAATCAGTAAGCTGTTCGCGAAGTCTTGGAGATTGGTGAAAGAGGAAATGGGTTGCTTCTGGCGCCGTCTGCTGAAAAAATATGCCCCGACATCTAATCGGCGCTCGAAATGGTCATATCCAGAGATGTCATCAAAACTGGAGACCTCGAATGGATACTGGAGAACTTCATCCCACTTGCAATCTAGCCACTTGGACGAATCATCGAGATTTCACCGGGTCTGACAGTAGAGCGCGCTCGTGCGTAATAAAAACAGCGCTAGGGAAAAAACTCGACCCGGCGTAAAATTAGCTTTGGTAACACCTAGGGAAAACACTAAGGGCTCCACCGAGGACTTTAATGATCATAAACAATCAAAATACTAATTCGAATTGCAACTTCCTGATATCTAAAATGTAAATGTGAACACTTTTAAACTTTTTAAACACTGTAAGATGAAGTTGGGAACTTAATATGAGAAACCATGGAATTGAAAGCTGAAAAGGCTAATGGTTCGACAATCATTATCATCGCGCGTTAATTTTTCCAAGTCCCAAATTGGCCTGAACGGCGATATTAAAAAACCCCGTTAAGACTGCTCGTATCAGTGTAAAGTCGTGAAAGTTCCGACTGCCTTTTAAGGTTTCGGGAGCAGTAATAGCATGAAAAAGTAAAAAATTTAATGAAAAAAAAGAATTATTTTGATAGGAAAAATTTGATATTTTTTGTAAAAATCATCCCAACACACGCCATTTAAAGTACAAACTGATAAATTTTATTCTTAGTAACACATCAATTGTAACAAATGAGCTTCCTTCAACCAATTTGGAACAATTTTTTGTACGGGTTTAATCTCCGCTTCCGCGTTAATAGCGCGAAATGTATCGCGCGTTAATTGTCCCAAATTGGCCGCAATGACAACTTTATAACCCTTTAACTTGACGAAAAATGATCACAGGTGAAATATTTTTTCAAATTTAAGCTCATGATAGTAATACCTTTTGAATGATATAGAAAAAATTACGTCAAAAAGGCTAGTTAAGAAATCGAAATTGGTCTGAAAACCCACCCCGAGCACAAATATTCCATTATTTTCATTACAAAAGTCGGAACAATAAGAGAAGATTATAATCGATATAAAATAACGAAACAAAATAACACTGAAAACACACTTATATCTTCAGTACAATTTCTCAGATGGATTAACGATCCACTGACTCATTACCAGCACAAACTTTTTTGCGCGGTAGTTATCTCAGTTTGGCCAAATAGGCAATTTTAAACTCCTTAATTGTTCAAAAACGATCACAGAAGAAAGATGTTTTCAAATTCAGCTCAAACTTACAATACGTTCCCATGATAAAAACATCAGAAAATGCAAATTACAAAAAAGAAGTTCGTCTGTAAAAAAACACATTGAGCACACTTATTCCGTCACTTTCTTCTAAAGTCGCAACACTAAACACACAAAAAATATCACTCAAACAAGTTTCAGAACTGTACTTTTGATTCCGACATTCGAAGAAAATGTTGGAATATTTAATCTCGGGTTGGTTTTTTCTCCAGTCAAATTTCGAATTTTCAACACGCAGTTTTTGATGGAATTTTCTATACCCTTTGTTGTTCTGAGCTAAAAAAAAAACAATTTTCTTTTCTGATCATTCTTTGTGAAGTTATGGGGTTTAAAAAGTAATTGTGGCCAAACTGTGATATAATTCGTGGTATTAAAGCGTAAGCGGAGATGTAATCCGAATAAGAAATTGTCCTAGGGATATTAAAGTAACTCTAATGCTGTTTGTTTTTCCGTTAAATTCAGTCGGTTATGGTCTTGTTCTTAAAATTTAATCATTCAGTTTTGTTTTGTTCCCAGTTTGACAGTTAGCAAATGGTTCCCAGCTGGATTGAGTCGAGCTTATTGATTGATGCTAATAGGTCTAAATACAGGTTTGATGTTTGCAAAATTATCGTTTTGTACTTTTCATAGCTTATGGGGTAGTGCTTTTTGAAAAAAAAATTACAACATTTTTTTTATGATTCGTTTCTGAAATTGAACAAATTTTTCCAAAGTTTAAGATTATTCAATAGATGTTAGAAGGTAGTCAATCGGATCATTCAGTGAGAGAAGCTTTATTAAGTTTTGTCGACACATCAGATTCAAAAGAAAAAGCAAAACCAAGTAAAACGAATATCGAATAAACAAAACCTGAAAACTAATGACATAAGGGCAAGGAAAAAGTTAACTACAAACCAAAAAACGAAAAACTTTAAAATGATCCTATTTATATATATATATAACACTACAATACAAAATAAATACAGCAAAACAGCTTCAGAAGGTGAAGGTATGCAATAGAAGCACAAAAAACTTTCACAAAACAGCAGATACAAAGAATGGGACAACATGGAACAAAAAATTTTGTGTATTTTTTCGCTAAAAACTCATTTTTGATACCTAGATTTGATTGTCCTCAAAACCGGTGTCCTCAAACAAATTTAAAAACTACAAAACACACTAGCCATAAATAAAACAATCATTAACAAGTGTTGCTCATCAAAATCCTTATTTAAACCAACAAAGAAAAAAAATACCACTACTGAAACTAAAAACTAATGAGAAACTATGGTAACCGAAGCAACCCGCCATAAAATTACATTTGTTTCCCGCCATAAAAAAAAACATCTTAAAATTCAGTCGGTTATGATCCTGTTCTTAAAATTTAATCAGGATGGTTTCGTTCCCAGCTTGGCAGTTAGCAAATCGTTCCAAGTTGGATTGAGTCGTGATATTGATTGATGCTATTAGTCTGAATAAAGGTTTGATGTTTGCAAAACTTACCATTTTGTACTTTTCACAGATTATGGGTTAGTGTTTATTGAAAAAAAACTCACAAAATTATTTTTTTTTATTCGTCTCCGGATTTGAATAAATTTTCTCAACGCTTAACATTATTGAATGGAGTTTGAAAAGTAGTAGTCATTCGAATCATTCAGGGAGAGCAGCTTTGTTAATTTATGTCGGCCCATCAGATTTCAAAAAGCAAAAGCGGAGAAAACGAAAATCAAATAAGCAAAACCTGAAAACGAATGGCATAAAGGCAAGGAAAAAACTAACAACAAACCAAAAAATAAAAGAACCTTAAAATGATCTTAACTTTTACCTAAATTAAACCTTTTGAACTTAATAGATCATCAAGGCTTTCCTTGGATCTCCATTTCACTTTTATCTAAACTAATTTATATATCATTAAAATAATTCTTGATCATCAAGGCTTATCCTTGGATCTCCCCCACACACTTAGCATAGTGTCTAACGACCTAAAACTTCGATTCACTATCCAACCCTTCCTATGACCCAGGGCTAACAGAAATTTTTCAATAACACTAACCATTCTAATTAGGATAAACAGTGAAGAACTTCGGTTATTCTTTCTTCACTTGATCCCCCCTCTTACCTCAGCCAGGATAGTACTTAAACTTAGTAAGTTTAAAATAGTATCTAACAAACTACTTGTGTTCTAATTATACCTGAACCTTGTGAATCGATTTACTATTCTCCAACCCTTGAACACAATCACTACCCCTAAGTAAGATTAAGTAAGTTAACACCTTAACTTAGACTAGTCACCAGAAAGTAACAATCATTCTCAGGAGTCGATATATACTTTTCTCTCCAATCCTAAAAAACAAGACCCAAGTTAGGCTAAGCCGAAAAAATTGTAAGAACTAACAGTTTATGCATTAAAAATCAATAATCCAAATATTACATCCGTAATCCTAAACCTTATGTCACTAGACAATTTAGGAAATAAGCAAACAATCATATTACACAACTGTGAAATAAACAACGAGAAAAATGATCTCGTAATCACTCCACACAGACAGTCAATAGGATATATTAGAACCAAACGACAAACAATCAAACGAAAAATTTTAAGCAAACAAAGACAAATTACACGAAAAGGATTTTCAAAACAAAGAAACGCATTCTCCGAATCCTAGATAACTGATACCTAGATTTGATTGTCCTCAAAACCGTTATCAACAAAAAAATTTAAAAACTACGAAACACAATAGCCATAAATATAACGATCATTAAAAATTGCTACTCATCAAAATCTTAATTTTAACCAACAAAGAACAAAATACCACCACAGAAACTAACAAAACTATCTAGAAACTATGGGCAATGAAGCAACTCGCCATAAAATTTACATTTATTTCAAATAAAATGACTACAACTGACAAGTTAGTACTCATCCTATCATAACATTAACCACAGCTTTTTGATCAATCAGTAGTTAAGTCATTCTTGTTTTGTATAATATATAAACTGAGCCATACAGCCGCTGGCAGGGCCTCAGAATCTAGAGCATGGGTTAAATTTTGTCTAAAAGCAGAACAAATCAGCTCGGTCTAAAAGCAGAATAAAACCTACCTAGGGTGCTGTTTAGGGTGTTTGAAGTAGTTTTGACTCGAAAGCTCGATAAAAGCTGGAAACTTATATACAATTTTTTTTCGAAAATCTCTCCCACACGCGCTTTAAATTACAAAGCGATACTATTCGCCATCACTAACACACTGCTCGGAGCTGAATTTTTGTTCCAATTTTTGAAGCGAAAGTAACGGAATATTTGTGCTCGGGATGGGTTTTTTTACTTCAGACAAGTTTCGACTTTTAAACTAGCCATTTTTGTCGGAATTTTTTATATCATTCAAAAGTCATTGTTGTCTTGAGCCTAAATTTGAAAAAATATTTCAGCTGTGATTATTTTTCGTAAACTTATGAAAAAGGTTTAAAGATTGCCATTCTGACCATTTTGACCAATTTGTGACAATTAACGCGCAATATAATCCGCGCTATTAACGAGTAAGCGGAGAGTTAATCCGTCTTAGAAATCTTTCCAAATTGGTTGAAAAAAGTTTATTTGACATAATTGATTTATTACAAGGAGCGAAATCTATCCTTTTACACTTTAAACGACGTTTGGGGTGATGATTTTCATTTAAAAATTTCAAGTTTTAGAAGAAAAAAAAATTTCATTTCGTTTTATTTCAATTAATTTTTAAATTTTATTAGTGCTTCATAAACCTTAAAAGGCAGTTGGAACATTCAGGGCTTCGCCCCGATACGAGCAGTCTTGTCATTACATTTAATTTTATAATGTTATTACTGCTCCATAAAATCTTAAAAGGCAGTCGAAACATTCAGGGCTTCGCATGTTTGTATTTGAGCTTAGAGTGTCCATACTTGTTAGATCATTGTCTGTTGTTGCAAATTGTTATGTTGAAGACAGGTCGAAGTAAAGCAGATGAAAAAATATTTCGAGCACAATTGAATCGTTGCTTTCTTCGACAGTGAAAACTAGACGTAATTGTAACAGGCAAGCTGAAAAGGGGTAAGATGACACAATGTAAGTAATAACAGGTGGTGTGGAGCCTGATCCAAACTATATATTATTATTGGTTATAAATTAGATATTTTATCCCTATAAAATATTGAAGACTAACCAATCATACTCTATCTAACTAACAACCCATTTATTTGTAAGTGATGAAATTACTTGTAGTTTCAGCACCAGAGCATTCTGAATTTAACTTGCAGCTTAGTTGCCATTTCCAAGAGACCAACTCGTAACTAACCAGTATACTCTAGATCTATTGAGACTAAGAGATAAAAGACTAAGATTAAGATCGGTATTAGACTAAGAAGTTGCACGAATCTATCCGGCCGAAAACAAGATAGCGTGACGAGCAAACGGTGTACCTTATCTGAAATTACTCTGTGAGTTAAACCATCCGTTCCAACTCATCTGGTGCGACCATAAGTCTCGAATAAGACATTTAGGAATAAAATAGCTTAGAGCTAACCAAAAATAGATTAAAATTAGACAAACATTCACAAAAATGTTACAAGACAATAATTTAATTGAAATGTCTCTACGACTCAAAAGATCAGAGCCGTCATTCCGAACAATACGAGAACTCCCCGGTATTGGAAGAAGACCTCGAACAAGAGACAATATACGACTACAACGGAACTTACCCATAAGTTTCATGGTCGTACGGCAAAAGCCAACGCAAACTGTCATTTTTAGAGTATTATTAGCAATGATGTTACATTTTCATTTACAGGCATAGTTTCATTGAAGAAAATTCTTCACCGATAATTACAGGCGCTAAACCTATTATTGTACAATAATAATTGATAAAATCTCCCCCACACACTTAGCATAGTGTCTAACGACCTAAAACTTCGATTCACTATCCAACCCTTCCTATGACCCAGTACTAACAGAAATTTTTCAATAACACTAACCATTCTAATTAGGATAAACAGTGAAGAACTTCGGTTATTCTTTCTTCACTTGATCCCCCCTCTTACCTCAGCCAGGATAATACTTAAACTTAGTAAGTTTAAAATAGTATCTAACGAACTACTTGTGTTCTAATTATACCTTAACCTTGTGGATCGATTTACTATTCTCCAACTATTGAACACAACCCTTGCCCCTAAGTTAGATTAAATAATTTAACACCTTAACTTAGACCAGCCACGAGAAAGTAACAATCATTCTTCGAAATCGATATATGCTTTTCTTTCCAACCCTAAAAAACAAGACCCAAGTTAAGCTAAGCTGAAAAAATTGTAAAAACTAACAGTTTATGCATTAAAAATCAATAATCCAAATATTACATTCGTCATCTTAAACCTAATGTCACTAGATAATTTAGGAAATAAACAAACAATCATATTACACAACTGTGAAATAAACAACGAGAAAAATGATCTCGTAATCACTCCACACATACAGTCAACATTATATATTAGAACCAAACGACAAACAATCAAACGAAAAATTTTAGGCAAACAAAGACAAATTACACGAAAAGAATTTTCATAACAAAGAAACGCATTCTCCGAATCAGAAACAAGTCATTTACAAGAACTTTATAGATAAAAAGACTCAATAAATAAGTATTACCCAGTTAATGATACATTATTTTTTTCTGACTCAGAAACCACATCACATTCATCAATACAAGGAAAACGAAGAAAAAAAACACATACAAAAACAGACCAGTACGATTATACAATTGGAATCAACCAAAAAAATACACAGAAAGTTACAAATTGACAATCATAAAGCACAAAAAAGAGTCAATATGAAGAAAGTGAAGATGAAAACTCCATCATTCCATTTATAATCACTTCCCTCACTGATGATAGAGGACAACCAAATTTTTGTCAAAATTTAAAAGCAAATTTATTTAAAACGAGGAGTTAGTCCATGCGCAGCAGAATTTCCAGAAGTAAAAATCAAAAGACAAATTGTCGACCACTACCTCAAAGGAATATGTACACCAACACAACACACGGAATCTAAACCATAGAATTACAGAGCACAAACAAATTTCATGGTCGGTATCTACTTCAAACAGACGACGTAGATATAGACTTTTCAAAAGTATTCATAAAATACATAAAAAATATAAAACCAAAATTCACAAAGAGTAAATTCAATTTTTACTAATGAAGTATTTCGAATAATTTATAGCTATTTATCTATATTAGAAAAACCAGAATCCTAAGGAACTTCACCAGTTCAAACATCAAAACATACAACTGTAAGACACAAAATCACGATATTTTCCGAATAATTAAATACAATCCGTGAAAATTTAACCAGTAACGACGGTTCACAAAATGTTAAAATGTTAAACACGATTTACAAAAAATCTTAGCATGGTTTATCATAGATTATTTCGCACATAATCTTGATTTAATCTCACAAGCAAAAAAGAATTTCAGACCCCAAAATTCAACAGATGATTAGCAGAAGATTCAGATTATGTTTAGGACTCTGAATGGTCTCATACATTATTCATTAACATACCAACAGATATTTCAAGTCAAGCCATTGGCACAATATCTATAAACAAAGACTATTTTAAGGTATATCCAATCACTACTGATTCAACACCTTTAAACTATAATTCATTTCTACCCGATAGAACAGGCAATAATAGTTTAAATTCAACTGTCTCACAACAAGCAAGTTTAAATGGAACTAGGAATCTCACACAACAAGATATTCAAACATCATCACATTTCACAAATGAAGAAGTAGTTACCACAGTAGTAACAACAGCACAACAAAGTATCTCACCAATACATCCAAATCTTACAACTCCAAGACCAAAAAATCCAATCTTACCACAAGTAACACAACAATCTACGGTTAAGCCCACCATTGAACCAAGATACCCACATGTGAGTTATCAACTATTTAGACCAATGATGAAACCGATACAAAAACAAAGAACATTCACTAAAAATAACTTTGCAGAACACAATTATAATTATGAAATTAGACCGCAAAGATCTAAATCTTTTCGCCCAAATAAAAAAACTCGAAATCATATATTTTCACAAAGACAAAATTTTGGACAACCAATAACAAATTCAGTAAATTCTCATGACTACACACGCAATTCACTACACCAAAGTGAAAACTATCCATTTTTTCAACAGAGTAAAAATAATGAACAAAACCAAGGTAAACACAATACACCTTACTATACACCTAATTATCTATCATCAAATGATGATGATTATTATCAATCAGATATTTTTGCACCATATACACAAGAATACCGTGCAAAACCACCTCGACCAAATCAAGCATCCCAACATACAAATTTTTACTCACAAAACCTAGCTAATACACAAAATCACTAACCATTGCAAACGCAAAACCCAATCTATACACATCATATCAACCAATATTAAGGCAAAACCCAATTAACACAGATTATTATCAACCAACACAAATGCAAAATGAAATCTCACCACCCTATTATTTACAACAACACAAAATCACAAAAAGTCAACTCACAAATTTTTCACAAATGCCAAATGCCGTAGAATCACTACAGATGACTATGAATCCATACCTCATGGGTGGATCATCAATACAATCAAACAAGCCTTTGACGGTATTCACTGGCACAGATCCTGATTATTCTGTAGAAGATTATTTAAATGCATTCACAGCAAATTTAGTTTTAAACATAGGACCTGAACCCATAAATACGCCACTTCACCAAAATTGGATACATAGACGAACAGCGTTAATACAAACCACGATTGATGGCGCAGCTCAAAAATGGTTTTCAGTTCTACCTATAGAAATAAAATCATATTGGAAAAGATTCACACAAGAATTTTCAAAAATGTTTGATTCAGAAAGGAACAAACAACATCAAAGAGTTTTATGTAATGAAATTCGTAGACTACCTAATGAAACGATCAAACAACTAGCAGTAAGGATCGAAACACTAGTCCGAAAAGTATATTCACAAAATACTCATGATTATAAAAACACAAAAATGAGAGAAATTTTAATGATGACTCCAACACCTCAATTACAAAAAAATTCAATTAAAAAGAGAGCATCACATCCTTCCTCAATTCGAGAACCAGATCTAGATTTGAGAAAACTAGTAGATAAACTAGAACAAACAGAAATCACTATGAAACTAGAAGAAACAGAAAACCTCAAATTACTGTACGTTAATAATATTCAAACTACAACAACACAAATAAATAATATACATAATTTAGACACAGATTTATCCAAAAAAAATCACTGAATTTCTGAATATATATGAGAAAAATCCAAATTTTAAAGGTAAACCATCATTTACAAGATGGTGTAACTATTGCCAAAGATAAGGACACAGTATTGCTGAATGCAGACAAAAACAGCAAGACAATCAAAATAAACCACAAAAGTACAAAGAACCAAATAAATCATTCTATCAATACATGAAAAAAGATCAAATGTTGCCGAACAAAAACATTCATAGTAACAATAGCCCTAGAAAACCACTACCAAATGGCTCAAATCATTCAAGAAATCAATCACCTTATAGTTCTAACTACAGAGTTAGATCACCAGGTACACGAAATTCGCGAAATTCCTCACAAAATCGTTATAGTCGATCACACAGTAGAAATACCCTTTTAACGAAATAATTATTCACAATCAATTTCAAACTGACAGAATTACTCGATTGATACCAGTTCTCATTCTTATCCTAGGAACAGACCTTATTCAAAGGATAGATCAAGAGACTCATCATACAATAGACATAGACAAGTCCACCAGTACGACAAAAACCAAAAAAACAACATCTCCATATATTAGACTTTGAATTTAGACCGATTCATAAGTTTTTTAGAATAACAATTTCTTCCATAAAATAGATGAAAAACTCAAATTCCGATTTTATTTCTCTACACGTGTATAACAGTTCACCATACAAAATCAACTTACTTTAGGACTCTTAGGATATTGCAAAACTAATGCAACAACTTTTCCCACAAAAGAAGTAGCATACAGAGTGAATAATATATTACAACTACTAGATATGTGTCAATCAACAATTCTCGATGAAGAACTATCAAAAAATAATATAATAAGTGATGAAAAAAGGAACACAAACCATTTCAAAAAACACCTTATTTTCAACCAACATTCAAAATATCACACTATACAGAACTACAACAAAAATTCTTGACAATGTTCAATTTTCAACACTCCCAATTAACACAGAATGAATTTGAAAAATTAGCCGATTTACTTTTAAGATATCCAACAGTTTATGCAACATCTTAATTTGACGTTGACTACGTAAATTCACTACTACATTTACAATTGAAACCTGACGCAGGTTTCAAAAAACAAAGAGCAAGTAAAAAACCAATTCATTTACATGACAAAGTCAATAGACTACTTGTCATTCTAGATTAATACGAAATTATATCTCCAGTAAATAAAGGAGAACAACCAAAAAGAAACACCGTTATTAACCCTGTTTTTATCCTCGCCAAAGGAGAATCATTAAAAATAGTTCTAGATGCTAGTTACCTCAATTCACTAATTGATGAATCCAAATGTAATTGGCCAATAGAACCAAGCCAAATAATTTTAACAAAAATAAACGGTAAACATTTCACAACCGCTGAGATGAATAGTGCATATAACCAAATGCCACTAGATGAAAAGTCACGACGATTAACCGCAATTCGTTATGGGAAATCAACAAAACGATTTTAATCGATTAGTCTATGGCATATCCATAGGACCAGCAGATTTCTCAGCCTTCATAGGTAAAACTTTTAGACCACTCATACTTAGTAAAAATGCAATTACATTTTTAGACCATGTTTTCATGCAATCACAAACAAAAGATGAATTGTTCATAGTTCTAGAAAAATATCATCAAACTCTACAAAACGAAAACATGAAAGTAGCCCCAGATAAATCACCTTTTTTCTTAACACTCGTAAAATTTCTTGAACACATCATAGAAAAAGACACTATAAACACACTGAAATCACGAAATGATGCAATTCAAAAACTCCGACTACCATCAAATAAAAAGAAAATCCAAGAATTTCTTGGAATGTTAAACTTCTTAAGTAAATACGTATATAAAACGCAATCAAACTTAAGACCATTTTATAACATTCTTAGACAACAAAATAATTTTGAATGGTCAACAGAACATCTAACACGATTTGAAGAAATCAAAAACTTCTCACAGAACAAATTTCAAACACAACCCCAGATCCAAATCAACCATTTTATGCAATGTGCGATGCTTCAAATTTTGGCATCGGAGCAGCATTATTACAATCTCCCAATGGCACAAACAAAATGAATCTTATATCAGTAAAATCTCGCCTATTTACACAAGCTGAATTACGCCTCTCTACCCTTATGAGAGAGTGCACAGCTATCATACACACTTTTACAGAATATGAATTTTTAATACTTGGATCCAAACATCCAACAGTTCTCTTTACAGACCATAAACCTATCATATTTCTTTTTACACAAAAATCGAATCCAAACCATCGACTTTATAGATTTCAACTAATTTTAATGAAATTTCCAAACTTACACAGAGTATGGACAGCAGGAAAAAACCTTGAACTACCTGATACTCTTAGTAGAAAAACACCACCTGAACTATTAACAAGAAAAACAACAGTTGAAATACCACAAAAAAAAAATTTTTATCTCGCCAAAGATGAAACTTCACCACGATTAGAATGTAAATATGCAGTAAAATTTGTCATAGATCAATCACAAATAAACAATCTACAACATTTTCTACTCTATTTAGATTGTCAAAACAATCATTATGAGTTTGATTTATTAGGAACATCTACATTCAAGCCAATTCCGTATTCATATTGGATCAAAAATAATACTCAACAAATACGACTTAAGCAACAACCACATGAAAGGTACCCATTCCGTTTAATAGAAAAGGAAAACCTAACTGATACCATAAATCTATCAGGATCGCTACCAAGCGATTCAAAATACACGATAAATCAAGTTTTTGATCTTCATGACCCACTTGATACAATACCCCTATCAAAAATATAAGTAGAAAACATTTTCCTACCAACAACTGGAACTATTACAAAAATACCAAAATCTTGACCCCGTCATCAGACAGCTAAAATTATGGCACAAATACAAAACGAAGCCAACAAAAGCTGATACCACAATCTTAGGAAACAAAACACTCCTTAGATACTTCTGAAAATTCAAAAAAACTACTATACGTGAAAACACAGACATTTTAGAATATCAAACACCTGATTTTAAAGTACCATGTCTACTCTTAAGTACGATGTTAATAGCATTCAATACTTCACATACCCTCCACACTAAAGGACATTCAGGATCAGAAAAGACAAACTCTAACTTTATCCAAAAGTTTTATTTTCCCAAAGCACCAATTTGGATCAAAGTATTATGCAATGGTTGTAAAATATGCCAATTAAAAAAAACCCTATCCAAATCAAAATTGTATTAACATAGGCTATAGAGTATCCGGTCCGCACCCTATGTATTAACATAGGCTATAGATTTCCCAATGTATTAAGATAGGGAATAGGTTTCCCAATGTATTAAGATAAGAGGTTTCAGATGGTAAGATGATAAGTTTTTTTTTTCGGCGCCCGAATTTCCCATGTATAGCTTTCCGTATGTATAAGAAATTCCTTGTAGGGAATTAGGAACTCATTAGGGAATAGATTTCCCTATGTATTAAGATAGGGAATAGGTTTCCTATGTATTAAGATGGTAAGGTTTCAGATGGTAAGTTTCAGAAAAAATTTTGGCGCCCGAATTTTTTGAACTCGATTTTGCCGATACTTGCGTTTCTTAGCTAGCTTCTACGGTTTAGATGTTTTGATTATTGTTTTATAGGTTTGATTCAACGAGAAAAATATCTAAAGCTATACTGAAACCTAACGAAACTTCGAGAAAAAAGTCATGTTTTTTGAAAAAAAAATTGGTTTTTGCGTGGAAATTTCTAGTTTTTTTTCGCAAAAATTTTGGCTCGCATTATCTAATTGGTAATTAATACTGTCTCATTATGTGTAGGTTTAGAAATTAAGGTTATGTATTCAGTTTAATTGTACATGGTAAGTCAATGTTAAGAGTTTTTGTTCAAAAACTTGGAAATTTTGTCACAAAAATTGAAAATTTTTCATAAAAACTTTAAAACACTATAAGTTTTATTGTAATTCGATCTAATTTATTGGATAATCTTACTTTCTATCTACCTGAATTTATGCCGAAACTTACTGAAACTTCAAAAAAAAATCCAATTTTTGGAAAAAAAAAATGCAAAAAATTCAAGTTTTTGGGAAAAAAATACAAAAATTTCAAAATTTTCGGAATAAATTGCAAAAATTTCAAAATTTTTGGAACAAACTGCAAAAATCTCAAGATTTTGGCTAGTTTTTTGTTGCTTCTGATCTAATTGAATAAAAAGTAAATACGTTTACAGTTTAAAATTAAGCTCAAATTGTATTTCAATTGGCATCATGTTGAGACACTGATACAAAACTTTGAATAGAAATATGGATTTTTGCAATTTTTTCAAACAAAAAATTGAAATACGATAAATTTTAGCATTATTTGAGCAACAAAGCGGGTTATATAATGCTCTCAACATTAACAAGAGAGCTCATAAAAGCTGAATTGAAATTGAAACTTGTGGAAGATAGTGAAAATAACCGTAATTTTCAAGAAAGTAAATTAAAAATTATTCAAATTTGTCAAAAATTTTCCATTTTCAACCTTTTAATTGGATATTTAACTAATTTTTTGTCCAATTCAGGGAGAATTGAAATAGGACTCTCAATACAAATGAACATTAAGAGCAAAATTCCATAAAATTTCTAGATTTTTGCTCAATGATTAACCCAAATTTGTACAAAAATTACAAATTCAGAGAAGTTATTCACCTTAATAGTACAAATTTTCAGATCAATGATGAAAAATGAACAGTTAATTGCTACAATTGACTAAAAATGAGATAAATTTTTATTAAAAATTTATTCGATATTGGCTCAAATTCAACAAAATCTTCTTCATAAGTGATGATTATCTCTCTGTTGCTTCTGCAACATAATTTTCACGATTTTCCGTAGAAATGTTCTATTTTTAAAGGTTATTCTTACTTTCGGCTTAATACATGGTTTCGCTAATGAACACACTTTGCAGGAAAATTTAGTCAGAACTGGAGAATTTAGGGGGAAAATAGTATCAATCGAACGAACAATTTGCTAGCAGAGATGAAATTAGAACTGATACCGTCTAATTATTTTGATAAAAATTGTAAATGTCTTCCTCAAGTTTCCCTCGTTAGGTGCTACAGTAAACTATTTAAGCAAAAATACAACTTTTGGGATAAATGTCTATCACTTTTCTGGAAAAATAGTCATTTTTTCATGATTTTCTGTAGAAATGCTCTATGCTTTAAGGTTATTCCTGCTTTCTACTTAATACATGTTTTCGCTATTGAACACACTTTGCAAGAAAATTTAGTCAAAACTGGAGAGTTTAGGAGGAAAATTGTATCAATTGAACGAACAATTTGCTGGTAAAGATGAAATTAGAATTGACACCGTCTGATTATTACGATAAAAATTGTAATTGTCTTCCTCAAGGTTGTCTTGATACAGTAAATTATTTAAGCAAAATTACAATTTTTGGGTCAATAAATATCGTTTTGCTTGCAAAACAAATATTAAATAGCTTTTTTTCTTATTTATGAGGGACTTTTTCTCAAAAATCTCCAAGTGAGAAAGAATCGGTGCTGCTTAAAACATTCAAAAAAAATGTAAAAAATGAGAAAATAAATATTTTTACAATTTAAGAACAAATTAGGAGCACATTTATTAGTTATATTCTGAAAACCTCCGGAAATACGCAAAGGAACCTAGTTTCTAACATCTACAATATCTAAAAATTTTTAAAAGAGCGCGTCTCAAAAAATGATTTAGCAAACGAAATCAAAGTGCAAACTGGAACAATTGTGTAATTTTCGGATTTTTATTAAGCAAAAGAAAACTCTATCTAGTTTAAAAAAATTGTGAAATGTAGATCTTAAAAGCTGTCTTTGCTTTATGCTTCATGTACTTCTTCCAAAAGATGTCGGATTGAGTTTGTTTTACAAAAATTATCCTCAAAACATCTGATTTTTCATAAAAAGTTACCTTATATATCAAAGGATAACAAACTTTTCTAATGAATTACACATAAATACCAACCTTTGACCCTTTTTATGTCGGAGTTTTTCTCAAAATATGGTTTATAAGCTAAATTTTAGTAAAATTATCTCAAAATTCCCAATGAATTTAATTGAGTTTCTATCTCATTTTCTCAGTTTCTGCTTCATCTTCTATTTATCAAATTAATTCAATTTGAACAAAAAATATTATTTGAAAAATGAATTTTTGATGGAAAATGTATCTTTTCAACGAACGTTCAACAATCTGAAGCTGAATTAATACCATGAATCCTTTGCGAAACGTCTTCAAATGATTTTCTCTTCTTGATAATTTTATATTGCTGTTTCAACTCTGAATTTCGGTTTTGAAGTAAATTTTTGGTTGAGAATGATGTATATTATTATCTTGAAATTTTCAGATGTTAGCAGAAAATACATATTTTCCAGGACAACTATCACTTTCTTTTCTGAATCGTAGAAAAAAAAGCAAAAGAAAACCATAATTCTTAGTAAATCAATCCCCAATATCTGCTACGCTCTATTCTATGATTACTCTTACAAGCACTAAGCAATAAAATTTTAAAATGGTTACTAGGTAAAACCTTTCAATAAATCAATGTTACATAAATATCCAGTTTTTTTTTAAAATTTCATCAAATACTTAAGCACTCCTTAGCGTATGTGATTCACTTTTACTACAAATTTATCGCAACAAAATCCCCGCAAGCTGGCAACCCATGGAGTTTTCACAGTAGATGGAAGATTTTCGGATCGATTTCCATTGAAAGTTTCAAGACAATTTGAACTCGGTTGTTGCTGGTTTTATCATCAATCAGAACCTTTGAATATGACAAAACAACAATAATGATGATAAAACTGTAAATTTTTTACTAGATGTTTTTCAAATTTAGTGTATAGTCTTTTCAGATTCAGTAAAAATTATTATCAAAGTATTTTCTACTATGTTTTAATTAAAAACATATCAGTTTTACCTTCTCTTGGAGTGTGTTTTGAGACTACTGAGCACATAATTCAACATTATGTTGACAATGCTTCTTCTTGATATGATTAGTAAGTTCCTTGCTGCTATATGTATGAAAGTTACAATTGGAACACTTTAAAACGTCACAGTGCTTTCGATGTCTTGATGCGTGTAAGCGAGTGTATTCTCTTCCACATCAAGACTTGCAATTCTTTCGTTTCTATTCAATGACGTCATCTCAATAAGTAGAAGAAGAAAAAATGGGCGATTTAGAATGTCCCACATTTTTAGAAAAAAAAATTGAATAACTTCAAAAAATGAATAAAACTCAATAGTAAAAGCAAATTTACCAACCAATTGCTTTTAACGTGAAAAAAATCAGAATGGATTTACTATTTAGTCTAGCTGAAATTAAATTTATCCAATCTAACCATGGAGTTTTCAAAAGTTTTGCTATCAACCAATCAGAGTCGAGCATTAATTATAAGGAAAATTTTATCTTTTCTGATATCAACCAATCAGAATCGACTTTCAATGTTCATGGAAATTTCAATAAATTTTATGTCAACCAACCAAAACTGAGTTCTACATCTCATGGGTCTTTCAACAATTTCAATATCAAATGATCAGAATTGAATATTCTTTTAGTAACACAACAGATTAGAATCAAGCCTTTTGTAAAAGTGAACTGTTTATTATTTTAAAAAAAACTTAAACAATATTTGAAAAATTTCTATCAAAAAACATCTGAATTTTCTCGATTTACTTTACAAGAAAAAAGGAAAAAAATCCAATTGATTTTCTTATTGATGAAATAGATGTTGAATCTTACTTTCTTCACAATTTTTTGGACGTTTATGTTGTCCAAAATAGAGTTCTCTGACTAAGTAAAGGACTCTTCAGAGAAACTTACTCAATCAAAGAGTTTACTTGTGATCCACATATTGCGTGTCAAAGCTTCAAACTTACGGTTGAATTACACATCACAAGGAAAGAAATTTTGTTTATTCTCGAGAATTTGAAAATAATCAAAAAGTCGTACGATAATATATCAAAAAGTCTTTTTATCTCCTACTCAATACCCAAATTTGTAAAAACTCCCCAGCAAAGTTCTTTATTCCTTCATTTCTTTAAGGATTTTCAAAGTTGAAAATCCTGCTTGATTCGATTTGGAATCAGATTTCCAGAGATTTGCTTTGAAAAATTCATCAAATTTGAGTTATCCTCCCAAATTTACATCAAAATCAAAGAAATTGACTATCTACTTTAAAATCAAGAATTTCTCATTGATTACATAAAAAAATTCAATTATCTTGATGAAAAACTTTGTAGCGATGCTACTTGTTCGCTATTCTTTTGTTACTAATATCAGCAAAATTTCTTATTTTTAAGGTAAACAACATTTGGTCATTTTTTGCTGCAATTGATTTTGTGTATATTTTTACTGATTTGGAAGGTTTAAGTCTTTAAACATTTCTCTGATTGAATACGACAACTAGAACAAAATAAACATTTTTGTGAGTGGAAACGACAATATCCAAAATGGAGCTTTGTTTCCGATTGGACACGACTTTTATCCAAGAACGCCATAAAAGGAAGCTGAAATCTGATTGGACACGACTACAATCCAAATAAGGAAAATCAATTCTGATTGGTCAAACCCACACATTCGAGTTGAAGGTACCCCTAACTCCTAACTAAAAATCATTTTATTTTCAACTTAACTACCGTCAACTACCTCCTTTCTCAGCTCTAACTACCTTAATTTCAACTTATCTTCCGTCAGCCACCCTTTTATCAGCTCTTTCTTGTTTTTACTCTTTAACTCAGTTTATTGCTCAAAATGATCTTCTCAGTGCAAAACAGCAACCTTATGTACTCTGTAGAATTTTCGCAGTACAAATTCAAGTGCGAGAAACAGTCTCTGGAGTTTTTCTGGCACGAATGGACATCCCAATCCAAGTCTGGCACATGGTGGAAGTGATGCGAAGGGATTTTAACGAACATCATATGACACAAGTACCCATGACAGAGAACCAACTTGAAGAAATGCAAATGATGGAGGAAGTTTCTGATCATGTGGGAATGAACTATCCCGAGATTCCGGACTCAATATTTGTGGCTCAACCAGTCGACGACTTCCTCTTTCTTTGGGAGGTGGAAGGATCAGACGAAAACCCCATCACAATAGATGAAGATGAAGGTTTCTCAGAAACAATGACACCTCCAGCTCCACAACAACCACCAGCAATGGAACCTCGTCCAGCTCTGCGTTCTATAGAGTACCTCCAGAACTCTTCTGCTGCTCGACAGCTCTTTGATTAAATGTTTTTGTAAATAAAGGTTGTTTGGTATTGACTTCGTTTTCTTTAATTAATTATTTTCTTCAATTTCATTTTAATTATGAGAACAGATGAGAGGTTCAAGGTAAACCATTGAAAAACAATTAGAACTTAATTTAGAGCTCCGAACTAATTTTTGCACACATATTCGGAAAAACACTAAAAAAATTGTACACAAGTAAAAAGTTACCTAATGGTTTTTGCATCATTTACACACTTTTAACACTTTGTAGAAAAAATTTAAACACTTTTCGCATTTTATCGAAAAAAAGTAAAAATTTTTTCGCATTTTGTCGAAAAAAGTGAAACACTTTTCGCATCTTGTCAAAAAAAATTGAAACACTTTTCGCATTTTATCAAAAAAAGTGAAACACTTTTCGCAGCTTGTCAAAAAAAGTGAAACACTTTTGGCATCTTGTCAAAAAAATTGAAACATTTTTCGCATTTTGTCAAAAAAAATTAAAACACTTTTCGCATTTCGTCAAAAAGATTGAAACAATTTTCGCAATTGTACAAAAAAAATGAAACAATTTTCGCATACGCTTCAAAAAATTGAAACACTTTTCCCATCTTGCCGAAATAAATCATTACAATTTTTCTTGCACAGTTAATTGCTAATCTTTATGAAACTTTTATTCAAAATTATATCCTTCAAAAAACTAATTTTTAAATGTCTGTTGATCAGAAACAATTGAAAACCAGGGTATTAGAAGTTTTCTAAGCAATAAGTCAACATGCTTTTTACATTAAAGTTTTGCGTTTTTTGCCTTATCATTTACAAAAAAAAAAAAAAATTCAACGTAATTTTTGAAAAAACCAAGAAAAACGTGCATTTTCCTAAAAAACAAATTCTTAGATAGATATACGTAAAAAACGTTATTTATAATGATATGTTAAAAACTGTTCAGGCTAGAAAAAATTGTTTTTGACAAAATTCTTGTAAAAAATATTCAATTATCTTAAGAAAAACTATTTGAAAAAGCCATTCAGAGGGTCTGACATGATTCCTCTACAGAGCTAGGAAGGTAGCTTTTGAATTATTTAGGTAATAAAAAAGTAATTCTAGCTGAGAAAATGACGTCATTACACTTTAACTTTTATAGAACAGTAAAAGTTGTGGAATATTTCCACCAGAAATTGACGTCACTATTCATTAAATTCTAGAATCTTCTAATTTTTAGAATCGACAGACTAAATCCTTGAATTTTATAAGAAGTCATTACACATTAACATCCAAATTTTTCTCAATCTTCAAAATTCTAGAAATAATCACTAAAAATTAACCAATCAGAATTCCAGAACTAACTCTAAGGTGATGACGTTGATTAAAAAATTTGTGGATTTTAGTTATTTTGCTAGTTCTTTAAATCTAAATAAAGATACGCAACCAGGGTTGTAAATAATAGGAATAATTTTCAATGAAATTCTTCCCTTTTGAAAAATCTTTGTCAACAAAAAATTCTTATTTTACAAAATCCTTTATAAACAATTAAAGTCAATCAAGTGTTGCAAAATTTTTGGAGTTCATTTTTTATGAGAAATTCAGCAAAATCTACAGGTGAAAAAATATTTATTTCATTTCAATTGAAAATCTCCCACAGTTCAGTTCATTTTACCGACATGAGAAGAATTTTTAGAAGAAACTGAAATCTATCTCAAACTTTGAAACCAATCATAATAGAACGGGTGAGTTACTGCATCCAGTTTGAAATTGGCACCGAAACTGTCAAAATTCTCAAATTTAATAAAATGTCCCAAGCTAGTGAGCAAATTATAATAGATCTTTCGGAATGGAGAGAACTCGAGAGTAGAAGAGTTAGGGAATTTGGAAAAGAATTGGCTATGTCTAAGTCACCTTCGAGAAAAAAATACGGGTTTTCATATGATTCAAATGAAAAATACTTTGATGAAGTTGTCGATCTGGGATACGGAAATAGTTTTCGTTTGCTTACAAGTGAACATTTACTACAAATGACTATTTTTGAAAAAATGGTTGAATTTGACATCTTCTACAGAGATCCGAAGGAGTGTTTCAGTCCCTTAAGAATTTCCCTACATGATTGGCGAAAAATTGAAACAATTTGTGATAGAAGGTACAAGAAAGAAAAATTGAAGGTTCAACAGGATAACTTAGCTCTGTTTAGAAAGAAACATGGTGTGGCACATGAAGAAGAAAGTGACAAGGACTCGAAAATTAACTCAATTTTTGATTTTTTACACATTTTTTCAAGTTTCCCATTGAATTTAATTTTTTTTTTATCATTTGAATAAAGTGTTCCTGAACTAAAGCTTAGTTTTTAAAGATTAATCAGTATAAATTTTTAAGAGCACATTTGAAAACAATTGATTATTTTATCACAAAGTTTACATAATCACTATGCACAGAACCATGACAATCAATAAAGCAATCAATAATCTTAAACAAATCAGATTCATATTTTGAGTTTTGAATTTTTCGAATTCTATCCAGAAACGCTGAACCAAGAGTTTATGCGGAAGCCAGTTTCTGGTTGGAACATAAATAATGTCTCTTGAATTTTTTCCGAATTAGACGTTTCTTTGCAATACTATGCAACTTTTCGGCTCCTCTCCATCGTAAGTTATGTTGAACAGCTCGTCTAAGCTGATTGAAAATTTCTCCGCTTGACGTAACAATACTTGAATAGAATCTGTGTTTGAACAAATTGTAAAGACAGTCAATTTCTTGATATATGTATACTTATTTATCTAATCTCTGAAAAATTTGGCTAAGAGATATTCCTACTAAAACCAAATGGAACTTAGAATTTTCCAAAGAACATAAAGAATTGTGGGTAGAGAAACAATAATCCTGTGTTACTATGTATTTTTCGTAAAAATCACTGGTAACGGAAATAAATAGCGATTTTTTACAATCATCTGAATAAAAGCTGGGAAGAGCTTGACACATAGCAGCAGCCATTGGGAAGAATGATTTTTGCTGAGAATTGTGGATTTATATAGAAGAAGTAACGCCTACGTGATTTCGGTATATGTAAATTTCATACAAAACATTCCTTATTTGGTATTACTTCCATAAATGGAAATCATGATGAGTCATACATTTACTTCAATTTTCATTTAATCTCAAAATCATTTTTCTCATTTCTCTTGATCTGATCAGTCTGTTCTTCAAAAATGTGTTCAAGAAAAGACACTAGTCCCAATTATATTGAGTTTTCAAAAAATCAAACAAGAATTGGGAGATTTGTTTGGTTCCAAAAATCCTACAAGGGGAAATTTTATTTTGAGCCCTGCTTTCAACTATTAAACATTAACGATTTGGGACAATTTGAAAAGTCCCAACAAGTCTATCTTAGTGAAAAAGAAAGTGAAGCATTATCGACACTCCGGAATACTGTTATTCACGATGCCGAAAACCTTGGACTCGTACCTATATATGAAGCCAAACCTGGCAAAGAATCAACTATGGATCAGGAGCTGGAGATCTGTAATAGAGTATATGAAATAGCAACATACAACATAAGGAGGGTGTGTGTCACAATCAAGAAGTACAATATTAACAAACCTCCCTACATTCAGATTCGACTGTTCACCGCAAAAGAGAATGAAGCAATGAAACAAGTTGCCTATGTCAACCATACTTTGAACGAATTCAAAGAACTGTCCCAAATTTTGGGAGACTTTTTGTTTGTTGATAATTGTTAGCCTCAGTAATGCTTTGTGATGTTTTGTATATTGGTTAATTGAAAAAATGTTGGTTCAAAGCTATTTTTTGTCACTGAAGTTCACATTTAGAGCTGGGATATCTGAGGAAAAGTCAGACAAAACATGAAAATTTAATCAAAATTGACATAAAGCACTATCCAATTATCAATAGATTTTCCAGTAATATTTTAGGAAATTACAGAAAAATTTATTTAATTAATGCTTTCATCAAAAATTGAGTAAAATTTGTCTTATTTGAACAACATTACAAACAAAATGTATAGTTAGCTGTAACATTATCATTATTTTTCGAAATTCTGAATTTCATTGGTTGTTTTCAATGGCCTTAATTTGAGGTTTTGATTGGCTGCATGAATTAACTTAAAACTAATCAGTCTCTAAATAAGGGAATTACATTTAATTTTGGTTACAAAATAAGTAAAAATGGTTCAACAAATCGAGTTTTTTCAAGTTTCTTTGTTAATTTCAGTAAGAAATTTGTTTCTATCAAAAGCGTTTTCAATGTTTGAAATGAACATTTATCAGATTTTAAGGTTGAACTACTACAAAAAACAAAAAGAGTGGTGGACAGATGACGTCGATGGAGATTGTATTAGTTTTAACTTGTATAGAAACACAGAAAGTTTAATAATTCTGTTAAAAAGATGGAGAGGAGATTTCAGAAAAGAAGAATACTGCCAGATTTATCAACTATGATTTTATTTAGAAGAACTAACTCAAATTGAGTGGTCGATCAGTAAAAAAAAGAATGGAAGATTCTTTGAAACAAATATTGAAGATAAGGAACATCATTTCGATTACTGTTTTGAATTTGATACAAATGCAAAATCTAGAGTTGTCAGATTATCTTTTAATCGACTATCCAAATTTAAAAAACTTCCGGTTGTTTATATTACAATATACCAGAAAAAAACCACAAAAAAGTAAATTTTGGTAATTTCTCTTTTCACTGGTTAGAAATAGAACAAATTGAAAAAATTTTGATTTAAATTTCAAAATTTGAATTCAGCATCAAAAAAACAATATAAACCAGACAAGAAATCTCATTTATCTCACTTTGGTGTCAATTGTATATGTTAGTTAGTTATGTTAGAACAATTCAATTAAATCGATTGATTGGGAAGTTTCATAAACATAGTTTGGTTCTGATCTACAAAGTATTTTAAAATCTGTGAATACTTCATTCTGATTGGTTATTACCACAAATACTACCTGTGAAGAAATCCTTGATATCTACAAACGATAGCAAAACTATTGTAAAACCCATGAGAAGTAGAACTCAGTTTCGATTGGTTGTCATAAACTTTATTAAAAATTCCATGACCATTGAAGCTCGATTCTGATTGGTTGATATCAGAAAAAAATAAAAATTTCCTTAAAATGAATGCGCAATTCTGATTGGTTGATAGCAAATTTTTGAAAACTCCATGGTTAAATTAGATGATTTTCATTTCAGCTAGGCTAAATAGTGTATCTATTCTGATTTTCTTTCACGTCAAAAACAATTGTTCAAGACATTTGCTGTTTTTATTCACTTTTACTCATTTTTTGAGCCTATTCAACTTTTCTTTACTGAAAATTTGGGACATTCTAAATTTCCCATTTTTTTTCTTTTTCTTCCTATTGAGATGCCGCTACTTAATAGAAACAAAAGAATTGCGTGTCTTGAATGTGGAAGAGAATACACTCGCTTACACGCATCAAGACATTGAAAGCACTGTGACGTTTTAAAGTGTTCCAATTGCAACTTTTATACATATAGCAGCGAGGAACTTACTAAGCATATCAAGAAGAAGCCTTGTCATTATAATGTTAAATTATATGCTCAGCAGTCTCAAAACACACTCCAAGAGAAGGTAAAATTGATATGTTTTTAATTAAAACATAGTAGAAAATACTTTGAATCATAATTTTTTACTGAATCTGAAAAGACTATACACTAAATTTGAAAAACTTCTAGTAAAAAATTTACAGTTTTATCATCATTATTCTTGTTTTGTCATTTTCAAAGGTTCTGATTGATGATAAAACCAGCAACAACCGAGTTCAAATTGTCTTGAAACTTTCAATGGAAATCGATCAGAAAATCTTCCATCTACTGTGAAAACTCCATGGGTTGCCAGCTTGCGGGGATTTTGTTGCGATAAATTTGTAGTAAAAGTGAATCACATACGCTAAGGAGTGCTTAAGTATTTGATTAAATTTTAAAAAAAAACTGGATATTTATGAAACATTGATTTATTGAAAGGTTTTACCTAGTAACCATTTTAAAATTTTATTGCTTAGTGCTTGTAAGAGTAATCATAGAATAGAGCGTAGCAGATATTGGGGATTGATTTACTAAGAATTATGGTTTTCTTTTGCTTTTTTTTCTACGATTCAGAAAAGAAAGTGATAGTTGTCCTGGAAAATGTATTTTCTGCTAACATCCGAAAATTTCAAGATAATAATATACATCATTCTCAACCAAAAATTTACTTCAAAACAGAAATTCAGAGTTGAAACAGCAATAAAAAATTATCAAGTAGAGAAAATAATTTAAAGACGTTTCGCAAAGGATTCATGGTATTAATTCAGCTTCGGATTGTCGAATGTTTGTTGAAAAGATACCTTTTTCCATCAAAAGTTCATTTTTCAAATTTTTTGTTCGAATTGGATTAATTTGATAGATAGAAGATGAAGCAAAAACTGAGAAAATGAGATAGAAACTCAATTCAATTCATTGGGAGTTTTGAGATAATTTTACTAAAATTTAGCTTATAAACCATATTTTGAGAAAAACTCCGACATAAAAAGTGTCAAAGATTGGTATTTATGTGTAATTCATTAGAAAAGTTTGTTATCCTTTGATATATAAGGTAACTTTTTATGAAAAATCAGATGTTTTGAGGATAATTTTTGTAAAACAAACTCAATCCGACATCTTTTGGAAGAAGTACATGAAGCATAAAGGAAAAACAGCTTTTAAGATCTACACTTTTTTTTTAACTAGATAGAGTTTTTTTTTGCTTAATAAAAATCCGAAAATTACACAATTGTTCCAGTTTGCACCTTGATTTCCTTTGCTAAATCATTTTTTGAGACGCGCTCTTTTAAAAGTTTTTAGATATTGTAGATGTTAGGAACTAGGTTCCCTTGCGTATTTCCGGAGGTTTTCAGAATATAACTAATAAAGCTGCTCCTAATTTTTTTTAAATTGTAAAAACACATTTATATTCTCACTTTTTACGTATTTTTTTGAATGTTTTAACCAGCATCGATTCTTTCTCACTTGGATATTTTTGAGAAACGTCCCTCATAAATCAGAAAAAAAACTTTTTAATATTTGTTTTGCAAGAAAAACGATAGTTATTGACCCAAAAATTGTAATTTTGCTTAAATAATTTACTCTATCAAGACAACCTTGAGGAAGACAATTACAATTTTTATCGTAATAATCAGACGGTGTCAATTCTAATTTCATCTTTACCAGCAAATTGTTCGTTCAATTGATACTCTTTTCCTCCTAAACTCTCCAGTTCTGACTAAGTTTTCTTGCAAAATGTGTTCAATAGCGAAAACATGTATTAAGCAGTAAGCAAGAAAAACCTTAAAACATAGAGTATTTCTAGAGAAAATCATAAAAAAATGACTTTTTTTCCGGAAACGTGATAGTTATTGATTCCATAAGTTGTATTTTTCCTTAAATAGTTTACTGTAGCACCTAACAAGGGAAACTTGAGGAAGACATTTACAATGTTTATCATAATAATCAGACGGTATCAGTTCTAATTTCATCTCTGCTAGCAAATTGTTCGTTCAATTGATACTATTTTCCTCCCAAATTCTCCAGTTCTGACTAAATTTTCTTGCAAGCAGAGATGAACGAACGAACAATTGAACGAACAATTTGCTGGTAAAGATGAAATTAGAATTGACACCGTCTGAATATTAGAATAAAAATTTTCTTGCAGTATTTTTGCTTAAATAGTTTACTGGAGCACCTAACAAGGGAAACTTGGGGAAGAAAGCATTGATTTTTTCTCACCTGGATATTTTTGAGAAAACGTCCCTCATAAATATTTGTTTTGCAAGAAAAACGATAGTTATTGACCCAAAAATTGTAATTTAGCTTAAATAATTTACTGTATCAAGACAACCATGAGGAAGACAATTACAATTTTTATCGTAATAATCAGACGGTGTCAATTCTAATTTCATCTTTACCAGCAAATTGTTCGTTCAATTGATACTATTTTTCTCCTAAACTCTTCAGTTCTGACTAAATTTTCTTGCAAAATGTGTTCAATAGCGAAAACATGTATTAAGCAGAAAGCAAGAAAAACCTTAAAACATAGAGCATTTTTAGAGAAAATCATAAAAAAATGACTTTTTTTCCAGAAAAGTGATAGTTATTGATTCCATAAGTTGTATTTTTCCTTAAATAGTTTACTGTAGCACCTAACAAGGGAAACTTGAGGAAGAAATTTACAATGTTTATCATAATAATCAGACGGTATCAGTTCTAATTTCATCTCTGCTAGCAAATTGTTTGTTCAATTGATACTATTTTTCTCCCAAATTCTCCAGTTCTGACTAAATTTTCTTGCAAAATGTAATCAATAGCGAAAACATGCATTAAGTAGAAAGCAGGAATAACCTTAAAGCATAGAGGATTTCTACAGAAAATCATGAAAAAATGACTATTTTTCCAAAAAAGTGATAGATATTTATCCTAAAAATTGTGTTTTTGCTTAAATAAATTACTGTAGCACCTAACAAGGGAAACTTGAGGAAGACATTTACAATTTTTATCAAAATAATCAGACGGTATCAGTTCTAATTTCATCTCTGCTAGCAAATTGATCGTTCGATTGATACTATTTTCCCCCTAAATTCTCCAGTTCTGACTAAATTTTCTTGCAAAGTGTGTTCAATAGCGAAACCATGTAATAAGCCGAAAGTAAGTATATTTTTTAAGAATAGAACATTTCTACGGAAAATCGTGAAAATTATGTTGCAGAAGCAACAGAGAGATAATCATCAGTTATGAAGAAGATTTTGTTGAATTTGAGCCAATATCGAATAAATTTTTAATAAAAATTTATCTCATTTTTAGTCAATTGTAGCAATTAACTGTTCATTTTTCATCATTGAACTGAAATTTTGTACTATTAAGGTGAATAACTTCTCTGAATTTGTAATTTCGGTACAAATTTGGGTTAATCATTGAGCAAAAATCTAGAAATTTTATAAAATTTTGCTCTTAATGTTCATTTGTATTGAGAGTCCTATTTCAATTATCCCTGAATTGGACAAAAAAGCAGTTAAATATCCAATTAAAAGGTTGAACATGGAAAATTTTTGACAAATTTGAATAATTTTTATTTTACTTTCTTGAAAATTACGGTTATTTTCACTATCTTTCACTAGTTTCAATTTCAATTCAGCTTTTATGAGCTTTCTTGTTAATGTTGAGAGCATTATATAACCCGCTTTGTTGCTCAAATAATGCTAAAATTTATCGTATTTCAATTTTTTGTGAGAAAAATTTGGAAAAATCCATATTTCTATTCAAAGTTTTGTATCAGTGTCTCAACATGATGCCAATTGAAATACAATTTGAGCTTAATTTTAAACTCTAAACGTATTTACTTGTTATTCAATTAGATCAGAAGCAACAAAAAATTAGCCAAAATCTTGAGATTTTTGCAGTTCTTTCGAAAATATTGCAGTTTGTTCCAAAAACTTTGAAATTTTTTTTGCAATTTTATCGAAAACTTTGAATTTTTTGCTTTTTTTCTTCCAAAAATTGGATTTTTTTTGAAGTTTCAGTAAGTTTTGGCATAAATTCAGGTAGATAGAAAGTAAGATTATCCAATAAATTAGATCGAATTACAATAAAATTTATAGTGTTTTAAAGTTTTTATGAAAAATTTTCAATTTTTGTGACAAAAACTCCAAGTTTTTGCCCAAAAACTCTTACCATTGACTTATCATTTACAATTAAACTAAGTACATAACCTTAATTTCTAAACCTACACATAATTTACCAGTATTAATTAACAATTAGATAATGCGAGCCAAAATTTTTGCGAAAAAAACTAGACATTTCCACGCAAAAACCAAATTTTTTTTCAAAAAACATGATTTTTTTCTCGAAGTTTCGTTAGGTTTCAGTATAGCTTTAGATAGTTTTCTCGTTGAATCAAACCTATAAAAAAATAATCAAAACATCTAAACCGTAGAAGCTAGCTAAGAAACGCAAGTATCGGCAAAATCGAGCTCAATAAATTCGGGCGCCAAAAATTTTTCTGAAACCTACCATCTGAAACCTTACCATCTTAATACATAGGAAACCTATTCCCTATCTTATTTAATAGGGAAATCTATTCCCTAATGAGTTTTTAATTCCCTACAAGGAATTTCTTATACATACGGAAATCTATACATGGGAAATTCGGGCGCCGAAAAAAAACTTACCATCTTACCATCTGAAACCTCGTATCTGAATACATTGGGAAACCTATTCCCTATCTTAATACATTGGGAAATCTATAGCCT
Source organism: Symsagittifera roscoffensis (assembly GCF_963678635.1). Classification (NCBI taxonomy): domain Eukaryota; kingdom Metazoa; phylum Xenacoelomorpha; order Acoela; family Convolutidae; genus Symsagittifera; species Symsagittifera roscoffensis. The sequence continues at coordinate 37,163,765 of NC_087063.1, read as the reverse complement.
ATATTATTACATAGGGTGCGGACCGGATACTCTATAGCCTATGTTATTACATGGGGGTCCGTTTATTACAGGAATATCTCAGATGTATCATTAACGGAAATGATACCCGATATACTGAATGGTCAGCAGATGAAACAATTATTTCCACTTTCATATAACTCACAAAATACAACAACATTAGGAATGTCACCATATGAAATGGTATTCAACCAAAAACCATGTAAAACAATAATGTTTACAGCAAACGTCCATAAAAATGCACAAGGTTATTGTAAACCAAACAAAGATTCAATTTGTTATAATCTACCACTGCATACCCATGATGAAGACCACTTTCATCATCCACAAACTTTAAAATTAGCTTCCAGTACCCACACTGAATGGATTTTAAATAAAGATAAAAAACACAATGAAATTTATCAAAAAATAACAAAAAAAATTGCTACAAAGACAAAACATAATACCCAAATAAATTCACGCTTTACACCAGCAACAGAATTGAAAATAGGAACATTTGTTTTAGTCCCCAATTTTACAACACAAAAGCAATTTCTAAAAATTTACAACCACTCCGAAAAAGACCATACCAAACAATTGAGAAACCCACTGATGTCACATACAAACTGATTGACACAAATAAAAAAGAAATTATTCAACACCGCAATAACCTATTACCCTATAACCCAAAAGAATATGCACTCCGTGAATTAACACAATCATATTCTTTCAGAGGTTTAAAAATTGTTCAAAACAATTGAGAAACTAAATTGAATCACCACACCGATAAACAAACAAGCTCAAAATTAGATCAACAAAAATAAATTGTTAACCAAACATCCCCAAAACAAAAAACACGAATATCTCAAAAAGAAAGAAAAAATAGGAAAATGACAGAAAAAAATTCTACCACAAGATCAAAAAGAAAAATCTCAACATAGAGAATCATCACGACTCAGAAGTCAACCACGAAAAAATTGTAAAACCTTCATTCCACAATCTAAAAAATTGAAGAAAAAAGAATTTAAAAAATAACTTTCATTTCCGTTTTCCATCATCTTCTTTTAATTATTTTGAACAATCCACATTTTCAAAAAAACATGCTGAAAAACAATCGAACAGATCTAGTTCAAAATCAGCTAATAGAAACCATCCCGAATAAGACACTTTATTTATAGCAATACGATTTTATTAGCCGACACATATTCACCTCTAGGCTTATCTATAACTGTAACTTCAAGACCTCCAGGTCAAAAATAAGCAAACTGCTACAAAATGACAACTAAAATAATTATAATCTCAATATTACAACCCTCCCCTATCAAGCAGTACAAAGATAAACAATATTTTCCCAACTTAGCACTCATAAAACCCTCAAGCAAAATTATTAAATTATCCTAAAGAACAAAAAGCACATGATCATTTAGCCTAAAGTACGAATTTTTCTTGGATACCCCCAATTATTACATAAATAAAAACAAAACTACGAAGATCTCCCCGACATCTCAAAATAACCCCTCAACAACTTTTGACGAAATCCAATCCACTTGTCAAAAAATCAATAAATAATCCGACCGCACTGGAATTTCGCCACAAAAAATTTTTAAAAATTCGGCAAACCAAATCACTTCCTAAATGTTTCTCTCAACAACGGTCTCTAAATTCAAACAAATATTTTCAAACCTTTTAATACCCCTTTCAAATCTTCGACAATTTTTTACAACATTTTAACTAATATCATAGAAACCCTATTCATACTTTTCATTATATTTTACAATCTGATTTTAGTTTTCTACTCAATTTTTGAAGTAAATATATCCCTTTTCACAATACTTGATAACCTCCTCAGGTACGATAATTTCATAACTATTTAAATGTTTCGTAATATATTTAGTAGAACAGATATCTTTCTACTATTTGTTATTTTTCTCACATTTTTAACATCACTGATTATGACAAAATGTAAATGTATACAAAAGGCAACCATCACATTTGCATTAGCCACTATTCTCTTGTTTCTTTTCATTGAAGAATACTGGAACAAACATAAATTTTCATCATAAAAAACGTCAATCAAAGAAATTTTCCAAGCTTGCTAATCAACAACCCCCACCACAGTCCCCACCAACAACGTCCCAAGAAAATCCAACAAAACCCACAAGTACCAAGAGTCCCTATTCATCTACACGCTTTTCTTTTCAAGAAAATCCATGTACTTTTGAAGAAAGACACGCACGATTATCTGAACTATTAAAACCAGTTGTCCGCCAAGCAACTTTAAGTGATCCACAATACGAACCAACATATAATATGTACCCACACCTACAACAAGATTTTAACAGAGTAAGACACATAAGTCAAAACCAGAACACACTCAAAATAAATAGACAAACTATACATCCAAGACGAAATGGAAATTTTTATACCCCCAGAGTTCGATTTAACATACCTCAATCACCAACATCAAGTCCCTTAGACCTTTCAAGTAGCACATTACCAGAAACACCTCCAACTGCTTCACAACAAAGCATTTCAAATATTCCATCTGATTACTTAGGTTCAACCCCTACAACAGAATAAATTAGAGAAAACCCTTTTAAGAACCCAACAACCACAGAACGCCCTCCATATTGGGTGACAAACAAATACCCTCACGGTGAACCAAATTTAGTAAACAACCCAGTTGACATTTCTTTCGGTACAACACTATCTACATTACCCAAAACACTTTCTCTTCCCTCAACACCTTCTTCAAGCCAAATATCACCATCAATTTTTCCCCTAAATTTCCCTACCAACCTTGACTCACGATATCAAGAACAATCATCTCAAAATATACCACTACGATTAGATCGGAATACATTCGTAGCAACCCCACCATTATTTGCTTAACATCAGGCAAGTAATAGATTACACAACTGGGAATTAAACAGATTACAATATCGACACGATTTTAACAAAAATAAACAAGTTTCCCGAAGAAACCTGCACAGTTTTTCAAGAAGCAAAAATACACGCTGGAATGATCAAATTTCACCAAAAATGTTTTATCGAATCAATCCCATATGAAAATGTAAACACCGACCAAGTTAGATCTACAAACCACAAATTTAGAAACATCCACAATATAGAAAACAAATTAACACGATTTCAAATATATCCAGAAACAGAACTTGCTTGTAAATACAACAAGCCACTTTATAAAACACAGTATTCAGAAATTTTGTCGAATACGAAAATGGTTTCGACAAGAAAACAGGACATTTAACCGTAAACCCAATGGCCACATCTCGCTCACTTACCGACGAAAATCCCTAAGTTTTAGTAAATTTTCAGAAAAACACAGGACACATAAAGTACGCAATTACAAAAATTGTCACTTATGAACAGAACACATTTTGGCGCAATTCACTATGATATACATTTAGATATGAAACTAAACTACACAATAAGCAGAATTTTTAAAGAAATTTTACTTTCAGAATTAGAAACACTACACCAACTATGTGAACTTGAAAGAACACAAATTTTACAATCACTAGCACTAGCAGTTCTAAAAATACCATATGCAGAATATTTGTTATCCAGCAATAGATCAAATTTATTGATTATGAAGGAAACATCTTATGGTATTACACTTGTACCAAAAAAGTATCACCTTTATACGTTTTTGAAGATAAACGATGTTACAAAAGAACCCCATAAATTTACAAATATATAGTTTTTTTTTTTTGAAACACTCTCACGATGAACATATTTTGGGGCTACAGCAGTACCATGTGGATCAGAAAATAGCCACAACGTTGTACATTTAAATCCCGATGAAGATAAATACTATCTACTTACACCATATTCAACTTTTAATGCCGAAAGCATAAGAGCTATAGCCCGAAACCCAAATGTCGATTTACAATCGATAGGCATCTATTCTAAATCCGTCATACAACACCACAAACGTACACAACAATTTCAAGAAAAAAATACAAAGATGGACCTATTCAACGACAATCAGTAGATCAGAAGTTACGAAAACTTGCAGAAACAGCAGGATTTTCAGACATTTACGCAAAAGATTCCAGTGGATATTTTAAAGACATAAAAGATTTTATTTATCTAAACGGCGGAAAAAATCGACCACAGGATAAATCAACAATCAATATTTTTAGTTTTTTAAATTTGAAAAACGAAATTTTAGCCTTTCTAGGATGGCCATATTACATCTTAGAAAGATTGACAGTATTATACGCAATGTTTAATTTTATTGGATTTATTTTTCTTTATTAAAAGGAATTTATTACACATGCGCGATCCAAACACAAGTCAAAAGACAAGCGAGCGTAGCACGCATACTTTTTGCAGGATTTTTCAGAATATTTAAAATGCTTTTATACTATAAGTATACTATACTATTTTTATACTATTTTATACTATAAATAAAATACTTTTAGATGCACAAATAAAAGAATACAATATAAAATTATCAACTACACCAAACACATATGACGAATCACATAATAACACAAATACATTACCTACAGCACCACAACTCCCAAGTTTAAGTCGTAACCATCCATTATCACTAGTACCACGGAATTTCAGAAACTTAGCACTAGCAAACATCGCAAATTCAAGACCAAATCATATACAAAGTCCAATTCAACACATTGTAACACAATAATCTCAAAATGACGATACATATGAACAAATAATCGAACAGCCACATACAAGAAGTTTTCAATCTCAGAACAATAATTTTTTTAGCCCACAATGAGCCGACAATTTGGATCCCTTCACCGTTCCATTTCCCACCCAGCCAACCTCCAAAACCCAATTCCCATCATCCCTTTTTTTGCTTTCCCGCCACCTGAATCACCCCATGTTAACACATCGTCCGGCATGGATTCTGACACTAATTCAGACATCACCGTTTTTAATACAATTTACCAATTTAATAACTCAGAAATCGAAACCCCAGACGAATTTGCAAACTCCGAATCCAGCCCACCAGCATTTTCCCAACCCCTTTTCGACCTTTTCACTCCCAGTCCACAAATGCTTCCCCTCATCCGTTTCACATATTTCCCAAGCAACTCCGACATACTCCCCCTTTACCAATGACCATTCCAACAACGATTCCCCAGAAACCACACAAATTTCACAAGAACTAGATAATCTAATAACACTTCAACAACAAATACAACATCCTCACACTCTAACTATTCACCAATTATCATCAAACATAACATCATCAAACCCATCAACTCCTACACCCTCTTCAGATTATACCCCTTCTTTCGATCAATCCTCAACATCAACCCATTCATCATCCACAAATAACCGTGCATATAGAACGTTCAGAAGAAAATTTTCTAACCACCCGCTTCCCTCCACACACGGAGCAGCCCGCGATTATGTAAGCTACCCTGACCACACTAATACTCCAGCCTTTCTCCAAACTTCCCTACCCCTCTTCCCTCAATATACCCTTAGTCATTCCAACCCTCACACTGAACAACCCCACTATGTCAATGAGCACGTACTAATCCCTACAATTCACTTGACATCATTTTATTATTTCTCCAATCCACTATGTATACCACAAAATAACACACCTCACGAAATTTAAAAAAGTAAAATTGACTTTTTTAGACTAACCACAGCACTAACACCTAGACAGTTTACTCACGTAGGATATAGAAAGCTGCTAAAAACTTTCACTGCACCCCGAGCTAATGATTATTCTATTGAATATTATGATCACAAAATCCTCAGACCTAACCAAGACCAATTTCTCGACAAAGATAAGTTCGCTAACCCACAACTAACAGAAAAATTGTTCATCCAAACACCCTACATCTTTACACTAAGCTCACTAGACAAAAAACAACCACCTTATTTCCGAAGCACTAATCGACATCCAGGCTTATGAATCATTTTACGATAACTTTAAAATTTTTTCTCACTCAAAAAGAACGAGATCTGCACTGTTTACACGACATCATGTTACGAACTAAACAAACGCACACTTACTCATATTATAGATTCATTCAAAATCATTTTAATTTACACACACCTTCACGACAACCCCACCATCGTTTTCAGTTTATTAATTCAAAATACATTTCACCATTTTTCTTAAAATTCGCATACTGTATTAAAGACACTAACTTCCAAGGAATCCTCAGAAGTTATGACCCTATAACCCAAATGTAAATATTTTGTCCACTCACCAAGACCTTTAATGCAGAAGAATCCCGACCCTTCATTGTCCCGCATGAACATATTCAACCTATAGAGATCCCAATATTAGAATTCATTAACAATACTAAATATAATCACAAGCTTTTTAACCTCATTCAACACACCAATCACTTGTTTTCTGTAGGCACCGAAGAACTAAACACCATAAAAGCACTTCAACTGCTATGGTCACTACTCGAAACTAAAAACATCATTCGCATATTAGCAAAATTACTAACCACATCAATTTCAATTCACGATATCTTCCCTCATGGCTTCTTCCCCGATAATTAGGTAAGTATAAATTAAATAATTTACACTAATAAATTCAAAACAGACTAACCATTTCTTATTAAATGTTTCTTCATTAGTCTTTACATCAGCATCATCCACGAAAACAGAAAACAGAAATAAAAATTGCAAACTCTTTTATACATTATAAACTTACTTTTCAAATAGCAAAATCTTTCATAATTCATAAACTTTTATGAACTAACAGCAATAAATGACGCAGTAAAATTTTCTCTCCACAGCAATAAACTCATCTATAAATTCTTTTCCCCAATGTAGTAAACCTAAATACATTGAAAAAAATTTAATAATTTCAATCCCCTCAAGTTAGTAAATTTAAAATTTTCAGCAGTTAAATTATACAAATGTCAGCTTTACTAACCTTTTCAAGAATCAATCGCACACAAATTTTATCCACACTCGCACAACTCGCCCACGACGAATTGTTTAAAATGATGATTTCAAGTTTCAACTTTCACTGATAACAACTCAAACTAATAATAACAAGTTTCAAACCGGTTGGAAAGGAATTATATAATAATCCCAACTAACCAACACAGCTTACAAACACAATGAAACACAAACTAACAGCATGACTAAGAAAAGAAAACCCACAGTACCCAAACTGGATTAAAACAGCTTAAAAAACCGATAATTTATTCTTTTGAAGACTTTTGATAAGGCAAAAAAAGAAAGCATAAAACGCCAAAAAGTCGAAAGACAAACCCAAACCAAACAAATTGATTTTTAAGAAAAGGACAAAACTAAAACAACAAAAGGAAAAAACCAGAAACAAACGCGACACAAAAAGTTAACACAAAACAGGACCCCAAAAAAAACCAGCATGAAATCATACCCTCACTCCTGGCCTAACCCACCAGAAGAGGACGAAGTCCTGAGCATGCTTAATAGCCGGCCTAAACCACCGTGCTAGAATCCACGCTTTGTGACCAACTCCTTAATTTTGATAAGAGGTACTCAAGTGTGAGTAACTCTTTTAAAATAACTGAACTAAAAATAAAAGCTTTTGCGATACAAACTAATAAAAAACCATAACTAAAAGAAGGACTAACGAAACATTTAATTATGTAAAATATATATTGCAGTAATATAGATCATACAAAATTACGAAGACGAGCATCAAGCAGCTAAGACGAGCTCATCACGCATAACCTACAGAATGGCTAAACACAACCGATATGCCGCTCACAACCACAACTCAAAGGATTTAAAGTACGATTTGACTCCGAAGCAAAGGAATTCATTGAAACAGACCAATGACCACCTCGATGTTCAAGTATACGTACAGATCCGTGTTACAGGGCATTTCCTCCAACTCGAACTTCACGCCATTCCTAATTCAGATCGAAACATAGTTCTCCACACCGATCAAGAACAGACGATCATAACAAACCATCTTGAAATCAGACTGATTTTGTTAACGATCTAAGTCATCGTTGAAGGACAAGATGAAATCTACGATTCCAGTTTCCTGGAGCTTCCTCCTCCAAGAATGGAAAAGAAATGATGCTCGCGAAACACGAACAATCAATCATCCATCCTCCCCTACAGAAATAAGTCAAAGAAACAAAAACTCTGTAAACCCCGGATAAGTGGAACCTGATCCAAACTATATATTATTATTGGTTCTAAATTAGATATTTTATCCCTAAAAAATATTGAAGACTAACCAATCATACTTCATCTAACTAACAACCCATTTATTTGTAAGTGCTGAAATTACTTGTAATTTCAGCACCAGAGCATTCTGAATTTAACTTACAGCTTAGTTGCCTTTTCCAAGAGACCAACTCGTATCCAACCAGTATACTCTAGATCTATTGAGACTAAGAGATATAAGAGTAAGATTAAGATCGGTATTAGACTAAGAAGTTGCGCGAAGGCCGAAAATAAGATAGCGTGACGAGCAGACGGTGTACCTTATCTGAAATTACTCTATGAGTTAGACCATCCGTTCAAACTCAGGTAATGCCCTGTCAGCGTCAAAACGCGGGTAATTTTTTACTAACAGTGGGGATGGGGAAGAGGAAAAACACGTTTAATCGAATTCTCAACTTATATGTGACTGTCACTATTGATTAAAATATTTAATAGCGAAACATCTGGTCCAAATAACGCGTTCCTAGTAGAGAAACATTTCACTTCGTACTTGAAACTGCATGTTTGAATATGAGAGAGGAGAAGATATGCCGAAAAAATCTTTCTATTGGAATTTGTCATTTTTTAACCAAAAACTACCTCAGATACTTACAAGAACTGTTAGAACATTCAGGGCTCATAAGTTTAAAGGGCAGTTGAACATGCCTCGATGCGAGCAGTGCGTTTTTACATGTGGTTAAGAATCTGCAGCACTTTACTCGGACGGTATATGAGCTGTACTGTAGTGTGTGTGTCACTGTTGTGTACTGACTTGGGACTTTTTCTGTGTTTTCTCAGGAGTGAGTATGTGGAGAGTGCACTGAGGATGAAGCAGATGAGTTGACTGCACACCATCACAGGGAACACGAACGACTCCGAGTAGCGCACTGCCCTGCACAACACCCCAGACTCCTCCTGTCCCATTTGCCCCCCATCGCCCACGTCGTAGTCCTCATGCGCCATCGCACTACAACCTTTTCGATTGTTTATTTATAAGATAAAACAGCAATATTTAATTTTTTTGGAGATCAATTCAATTTATGCACTTTCTATGCGACAATGAGAAACACTAATCGTTTCCTGATCGGTATAGAAAGAGGAAACGACTGTAGTTTATGTGATCTTGGATGATTTTGAATAATGAAATTGAGTCAGAAAACTTAGTCGAGATCTATTGTAATCAGTAATTGATGAAATGGCTTGCGCGAAAGTATAATATTTTCCTAAACTATTGAACGTTCTTGACTGAAAAGAGATATCAGTTCAGAAGGTCAATCGGAGAAGTTCTCAATACAACAAACCAATCTCGCGCCTGCTTCTGCAGTTACTGATCAACTGCGCAAATATTGAGGTCACTTTGCATCCTTCTCATATGTCCGCGTCTTGAATGATATGCAAGTTCTCTCTTATCAGCTGATTGTTGACCTTTTAGCTCTTTCGTGTATTTCTCAAACCGAGCCAAGTGTCCTGCCATTTTGCTGTATTTTGAAAACTCCATTTAGGTTCAGTTCTGAAAATTTTTAGAAATTGTATTATTCTCGCTAAAAAAACTGATGCATTGAGAAAAAATATAGATGAAACAAATTTCAAGCCACTGAGGAGTTTTGCTTAAAACTTATCAAACATTGAATAAAAAGCGACTTTCAATCCTTTCGAGGTAAAAAGAACTTTTGTTTCATAGAAAATTTAAAATTAAGACTTTTAATTACTGTCGCAAAATTTTTAAGGAAACTTTCGAAAGGTTTTGAAACGTGTTTTTTTCTAGGTCCAATACTCATCATAAAATCGATATCATCCAAACAACAAGTTTCAAAATCTGAGGGCATTCAGTTTTTTATGTTGGAGTATAAAAGAATAGTAGAAAAACCTTATTTCAACGATGTTTGTCCTTTTAGAGATTGTATCAGGAATTTAGGCATATTACTGCAGCTTAAAAATTACGAAAAATTGAGAATTGTGAAAATTAAGAAAAAAGAAGAAAAAAAAGACAAAAAGAAAAGAAAGGAAAAAAGAAGCTTAAGAAAAAAAAATATGATGATTTTTTTTCATTGATTTTCGCGTTTCTCACAATGGTTGAAACAAGAAGACACTATCAGGCAAACTAGAGAAGCTTTCAAGTGAATTAGTATGATTGCGGTAAACGGTCCATCAGATTTGCTGCAAGGAAAATGATAGTATAGAAGGACAAAGCCTCGAGTGTCCCGACTGTTCGTCAACTTGTCTCAAATAGTTTTAGTACAGAGATTTTGAAAAATTTTGTCCTACAATGTAACCTTAGAGATTGGCATTTGACTTGTTTAGGAAATTAGTATGACCAGCTAGCTCGATCGACTTTGAGCAGTTTTGAGTGCGAGACAATTCGCCTCGCAAAACTAATTCGCGTCATACATTCAAATATAAAAACTTTCAAATACCCTTAAATGAGTCCAGACATGGCCACTATGATTTTTTTAAAAACCCGAAAACACCACAAACAGTTCTTTGCATTTTAAAAAACATTTAACCTCTTGTAGTCCATATCCTTTTTGGTAAGAACTGTTCTCATAAAAACTTTTTGTTTGCTTAAGTTGGTTTGAACCATCCTAAACAAACACTTCCTTATTTCTTTTCAAAAATCTCAACCCTTGCAATTGATAAAAATTTTAAAAAAACACTAACAAAGTGAAAAAACTTTGAAAAAATTGAAAATTACTCTGCAACCCCAGCTTTTTCAACTTAGATTTTTTGTTAAGAATCAGAGTTAGAGCAACAAAGATCAAAGGCATGGTTTAGAGACTGAGACATATTCTGAGGTTTGAACTAAGGATTGAGAAGAGGTAGTGATTGATGAAGAATGAAATGAGAAAGTGAATATCAATGACATGACAAAATGAGCATCACAAAGTACCAGTTAATAATTACCAACTTAATAAAATGTTTGTGATCTGAGTTTAGTCAGTTTTGACTGCTTTAATCAGTTTTTGCCTCCAAACTGATTCGTTTCAATTTCAAATATTCTGTCAGACTTTGGGATGGTCTGCCTCCAACACTCCAACTCAAGCTGAATTGGCTTTGTCTAAAGTCAGACTGCAACCCATCAAAGTCCAACGATGTTGGTCCAACTTAGCCTTGCTCTGGGTTTTCGTCAACAATTCAGCTTCATGATCTCATTAGGGCAATACTGGAGTTCAACTGTCTCAGCTTACACTCAATCTCGAAGAAAGTGGTATTTTACATCGATTTGCTTCGTTCGCTTCTGCATCACAGGAATCTTGTACATCTTGATTCCAGAATCTTTTGATTTGTACAGCGCTGGTTTTCATTCTTGATGACTGTTGGCCCGTCATAAATCACGCCGCCCATCTCATCGATAAGTGATCGCAGACAAGGCGCCTTTTGAAAAGCTGCTGCCCCTGCTTGGTACTCAGCCTCACTGGTAGATATAGCTTCAGTTGTTTGCTTCTTGCTGCTTCAACTAACTGCTGCTCCTGCTATCTGCAAATGAAAGTTGTAGCCAAAAATTTTTGGGGATGTCAGAATTTGCGGATGATCAAAAGAGTCTTGCATGATCAGTGCCTTTCGTGTAGCACAAATTTAATTCTTTGCTCCCCTTCGGGTAACAAAGAAACCTCTTTGCAGCCACCCAGTGCACCCTTTCCAGACTCTCCCGGAAACGGGAGCGTTGCGTCACAGAAGTTAGGGTATCTGGGCTTGTTTGATTAGCTATGTATAATAATGAGCCCGCAATGTCTCTGTAGTACACAGCTTTCATGGACACTGCCTCTGCTGACCCAGCTTCAGAGCAGTCCTTCCTTGACTGTTGCTCGTTGATTTACACTGCTGTGCCTACTTGTTTGCAGTGAGATAGGCGCAACTCATAGAGACTTCGCTAGTGAAGTACACTTGACTATCGCCGCCGTTGATCCCCTCTCACTGCTCCCTGTACACTGTTTCTGTTTGAGGAGAGTTCGGGAATTACAAGGTTATCTTTTACCCCCAGAGCCAGCAGTATCCTCTTTGTTTTGCATTTGTATGGCGAGCAAACGTCTAATTGAGGTCAATTTCCTACTTGAACCCTTTTACTACATATCTGGCGTCAACCGCTCCATTTGTCTCATCGCATCTCTCTTCACAGCAAGTGACCATTGTCCAGGAATAAGTTTTCAGGATCGTGGTCTAGGAAGTGTCCATGTTCCCATTGCATCTAGAGTTTTTTACTCTAAAGCCATCGCTACCAGCCACTGCTCCTTTTGGTTCCAGTTTCTGCTTCTAAATAGCTCCTTGGCTGTTAGATTCCAGTAACTTAAGCCAGTACTTATTGAAAGGGTGTGTTACTTGTCCTCATGAACCTCTGCATCTACTGATTCCTACTCAACCTGATCAACCTGATGATCTTCAGTAGCCCCACTGAAAATGCTGTATTAACCTCAGTTGGTGCCCTTGCCGCTTCCCTCGTTAACGTCGTGTTTGGTTGCTCATTAGCAATGCATCCGCCGATTGATAGCTTCAGGCTTTGTAATGATTCAATTTCAACCATAAACTCATCTGGAAGTTTTTTCTTTGAGTTTCACGCTTCTTGCTCACACCACTTGTCTTGTCTCTAGATCCATCAGCAAGTAGGTTTTGCTCTCTTCGTCCTAGCCAATGAACTTGTTTTTCTTGCCATTTAGATTCAATTTCCGTCCATTGCCTCGATCTAGATAGAATGCCAGGCATCCAAACATACGCAAGCAACTTAGCTTTAATGTTTTCCCAGTAGTTCATCTCCGTCGGTGAAAGGCGTTTCTCATTGCTGGATGTGGGAAATGAATTGCGAACCCTCACAGATGTCAATGTTGCTGCTCGCAACCAGAACATCTTCGGTAGTTTTGCTTCTGCCAACAGACATTGACTCATCGCGATGACCAATTTGTTGTGGCGCTCTGTTGTTATGGGGCATAGTGAACTATTGCTTCACCTGGGATTCTCTTCAAAAACTTTTATAATCGTTTGACGAAATTTCATCTCCATTATCAGTTCGCAGGCCTCTTGGTGCCCCATGATCAGCTATAAACTCCTGAAACTTCAGTAGAGCATCACTCACCAGGTACTAGAGCATAACCAGCTGGCGGAAGTCGTCGATAAAGCTCAAAGCATAGCGTGCACCATGCACACTCGGTACTTCAAATAGTCAATGGATGTCACCGAAGACCCGTTTCCCCAGTGCCAATGCTTTGCTGCTAATCTTCATAGACACTGCTTCTTCATGCATCGTGCAAACTAGATGCGCGCTGACAAATGACAGGCAATGAAAGATTCTACCGATTGAGGTGCCCCACGCCCCCGAGTCGGTTCAACAAAGTTACATCACTGATATAGCTCTTTGTCTTCGTCACTAGTGTTATCAGATTCCTCCTAAATTTGCACTCAGAAAGAAAAACTTGCCGCGTCGCCTCACAGGTAGCTGTGCCCTCTCTGGTGCCATTAGTTCCCAAGCATCAGCGGTGAAAACGAAACTTGACCCACAAGCTTGTGCTGAGCTCACTTTCATCAAGTCCACAGTGCAGCCCGGCACAAACAGCACCTTGTGAAAACTTTAACTTACACAGCATCATGGCAGTACCCGATTTCCACTTCCACTTCCACTGATATTTTGCCTTCAATCCTTGACAAAGTGCCATTGCCCTTCTGCTTCTGCAAAGTTGTCCCTCCGTTCCAGGTCTCAAAGCTAGAAAAAACAGCCCTTTCGCGCACCACATGATCAGTTCACCCCGTATCCACAATGATGTCGTCTCTCTTCATTGAAGTTGTAGCACAGCAACTGAAGAACCCTGTCCTCCCCTGCTTGCACTCGCTTGTAAAAAATCCAGGTTGCCTACAATTGAAGCATCTTTGCTTCTTTGCTCCTGGCTCACTTGACCCGTTCGACCCACTGCATCGAGCACTAGATTTATCTTTGTCCTTTTTGATTTTGCAGTCTCTTGTTTTATGATTTTTTTGACTGTATGCATACCAGCCATTACTTGACACTCTTTTCTTTTTCCTATGTATGAAAAAGAATGGCTCTGTATGAAAGCCATCTAAAGCCATTGGTATTAAAGTCATATAAACCTGATTCAATGTTTTCCCATAGTTCATCTCCGTCGGTGAAAGGCGTTTCTCATTGCTGGATGTGGGAAATGAATTGCGAACCCTCACAGATGTCAATATTGCTGCTCGCAACCAAAACATCTTCGGTAGTTTTGCTTCTGCCAACAGGCATTGACTCATCGCGATGACCAAATTGTTGTGGCGCTCTGTTGTTATGGGGCATAGTGAACTATTGCTTCACCTGGGATTCTCTTCAAAATCTTTTATAATCGTTTGACGAAATTTCATCTCCATTATCAGTTCGCAGGCCTCTTGGTGCCCGATGATCAGCTATAAACTCCTGAAACTTCAGTAGAGCATCACTCACCAGGTACTAGAGCATAACCAGCTGGCGGAAGTCGTCGATAAAGCTCAAAGCATAGCGTGCACCATGCATACTCGGTACTTCAAATAGTCAATGGATGTTACTGAAGACCCGTTTCCCCAGTGCCAATGCTTTGCTGCTAATCTTCATAGGCACTCCTACTTCATGCATCGTGCAAACTACATGCCCGCTGACAAATGACAGGCAATGAAAGATTCTACCGATTGAGGTGCCCCACGCCCCACGAGCCGGTTCAAGAAAGTTACATCACTGATATAGCTCTTTGTCTTCGTCACTAGTGTTATCAGATTCCTCCTAAATTGGTACTCAGAAAGAAAAACTTGCCGTGTCGCCTCACAGGTAGCTGTGCCCTCTCTGGTGCCATTAGTTCGCAAGCATCAGCGGTGAAAACGAAACTTGACCCACAAGCTTGTGCTGAACTCACTTTCATCAAGTCCACACTGTAGCTCGGCACAAACAGCACCTAGTGAAAACTTTAACTTACAAAGCATCATGGCAGTACCCGATCTCCACTTCCACTTCCACTGATATTTTGCCCTCAATCCTTGACAACGTGCCTTTGCCCTTCTGCTTCTGCAAATTTGTCCCTCCGTTCCAGGTCTCAAAGCTAGAAAAAACAGCCCTTTCGCGCACCACATGATCAGTTCACCCCGTATCCACAATGATGTTGTCTCTCTTCATTGAAGTTGTAGCACAGCAACTGAAGAACCCTGTCCTCCCCTGCTTGCACTCCCTTGTAAAAAATCCAGGTTGCCTACAATTGAAGCATCTTTGCTTCTTTGTTCCTGGCTCACTTGACCCGTTCGACCCACTGCATTGAGCACTAGATTTATCACTGTCACTTTTGAATTTGCAGTCTCTTGTCTTATGATTTTTTTGACTGTATGCATACCAGCCATTACTTGGCACTCTTTTTTTTCCCTATATATGAAAAAGAATGGCTGTGTGTGAAAACCATCTAAAGCCATTGGTATTAAAGTCATATAAACCTGATTCAATGTTTTCCCATAGTTCATCTTCGTCGGTGAAAGGCGTTTCTCATTGCTGGATGTGGGAAATGAATTGCGAACCCTCACAGATGTCAATGGTGCTGCTCGCAACCAGAACATCTTCGGTAGTTTTGCTTCTGCCAACAGACATTGACTCATCGCGATGACCAATTTGTTGTGGCGCTCTGTTGTTATGGGGCATAGTGAACTATTGCTTCACCTGGGATTCTCTTCAAAATCTTTTATAATCGTTTGACGAAATTTCATCTCCATTATCAGTTCGCAGGCCTCTTGGTGCCCCATGATCAGCTATAAACTCCTGAAACTTCAGTAGAGCATCACTCACCAGGTACTAGAGCATAACCAGCTGGCGGAAGTCGTCGATAAAGCTCAAAGCATAGCGTGCACCATGCACACTCGGTACTTCAAATAGTCAATGGATGTCACCGAAGACCCGTTTCCCCAGTGCCAATGCTTTGCTGCTAATCTTCATAGACACTGCTTCTTCATGCATCGTGCAAACTAGATGCGCGCTGACAAATGACAGGCATTGAAAGATTCTACCGATTGAGGTGCGCCACGAGTCGGTTCAACAAAGTTACATCACTGATATAGCTCTTTGTCTTCGTCACTAGTGTTATCAGATTCCTCCTAATTTTTCACTCAGAAAGAAAAACTTGCCGTCTCGCCTCACAGGTAGCTGTGCCCTCTCTGGTGCCATTAGTTCCCAAGCATCAGCGGTGAAAACGAAACTTGACCCACAAGCTTGTGCTGAGCTCACTTTCAACAAGTCCACACTGCAGCTCGGCACAAACAGCACCTTGTGAAAACTTTAACTTACACAGCATCATGGCAGTACTCGATCTCCACTTCCACTTCCAATGATATTTTGTTCTCAATCCTTGACAACGTGCCATTGCCCTTCTGCTTCTGCAAAGTTGTCTCTCCGTTCCAGGTCTCAAAGCTAGAAAAAACAGCCCTTTCGCGCACCACATGATCAGTTCACCCCGTATCCACAATGATGTCGTCTCTCTTCATTGAAGTTGTAGCACAGCAACTGAAGAACCCTGTCCTCCCCTGCTTGCACTCCCTTGTAAAAAATCCAGGCTGCCTACAATTGAAGCATCTTTGCTTCTTTGCTCCTGGCTCACTTGACCCGTTCGACCCACTGCATTGAGCACTAGATTTATCACTGTCACTTTTGAATTTGCAGTCTCTTGTCTTATGATTTTTTTGACTGTATGCATACCAGCCATTACTTGGCACTCTTTTTTTTCCCTATATATGAAAAAGAATGGCTGTGTGTGAAAACCATCTAAAGCCATTGGTATTAAAGTCATATAAACCTGATTCAATGTTTTCCCATAGTTCATCTTCGTCGGTGAAAGGCGTTTCTCATTGCTGGATGTGGGAAATGAATTGCGAACCCTCACAGATGTCAATGGTGCTGCTCGCAACCAGAACATCTTCGGTAGTTTTGCTTCTGCCAACAGACATTGACTCATCGCGATGACCAATTTGTTGTGGCGCTCTGTTGTTATGGGGCATAGTGAACTATTGCTTCACCTGGGATTCTCTTCAAAATCTTTTATAATCGTTTGACGAAATTTCATCTCCATTATCAGTTCGCAGGCCTCTTGGTGCCCCATGATCAGCTATAAACTCCTGAAACTTCAGTAGAGCATCACTCACCAGGTACTAGAGCATAACCAGCTGGCGGAAGTCGTCGATAAAGCTCAAAGCATAGCGTGCACCATGCACACTCGGTACTTCAAATAGTCAATGGATGTCACCGAAGACCCGTTTCCCCAGTGCCAATGCTTTGCTGCTAATCTTCATAGACACTGCTTCTTCATGCATCGTGCAAACTAGATGCGCGCTGACAAATGACAGGCATTGAAAGATTCTACCGATTGAGGTGCGCCACGAGTCGGTTCAACAAAGTTACATCACTGATATAGCTCTTTGTCTTCGTCACTAGTGTTATCAGATTCCTCCTAATTTTTCACTCAGAAAGAAAAACTTGCCGTCTCGCCTCACAGGTAGCTGTGCCCTCTCTGGTGCCATTAGTTCCCAAGCATCAGCGGTGAAAACGAAACTTGACCCACAAGCTTGTGCTGAGCTCACTTTCAACAAGTCCACACTGCAGCTCGGCACAAACAGCACCTTGTGAAAACTTTAACTTACACAGCATCATGGCAGTACTCGATCTCCACTTCCACTTCCAATGATATTTTGTTCTCAATCCTTGACAACGTGCCATTGCCCTTCTGCTTCTGCAAAGTTGTCCCTCCGTTCCAGGTCTCAAAGCTAGAAAAAACAGCCCTTTCGCGCACCACATGATCAGTTCACCCCGTATCCACAATGATGTCGTCTCTCTTCATTGAAGTTGTAGCACAGCAACTGAAGAACCCTGTCCTCCCCTGCTTGCACTCCCTTGTAAAAAATCCAGGCTGCCTACAATTGAAGCATCTTTGCTTCTTTGCTCCTGGCTCACTTGACCCGTTCGACCCACTGTATCGAGCACTAGATTTATCACTGTCACTTTTGAATTTGCAGTCTCTTGTCTTATGACTTTTTTGACTGTATGCATACCAGCCATTACTTGGCACTCTTTTCTTTTTCCTATGTATGAAAAAGAATGGCTGTGTATGAAAGCCATCTAAAGCCATTGGTAATAAAAACATATTAACCAGATTCAATGTTTTCCCATAGTTCATCTCCGTCGGTGAAAGGCGTTTCTCATTGCTGGATGTGGGAAATGAATTGCGAATCCTCACAGATGTCAATGTTGCTGCTCGCAACCAGAACATCTTCGGTAGTTTTGCTTCTGCCAACAGACATTGACTCAGCGCGATGACCAATTTGTTGTGGCGCTCTGTTGTTATGGGGCATAGTGAACTATTGCTTCACCTGGGATTCTCTTCAAAATCTTATATAATCAATTGACGAAATTTCATCTCCATTATCAGTTCGCAGGCCTCTTGGTGCCCCATCATCAGCTATAAACTCCTAAAACTTCAGTAGAGAATCACTCACCAGGTACTAGAGCATAACCAGCTGGCGGAAGTCGTCGATAAAGCACAAAGCATAGCGTGCACCATGCATAGTCGGTACTTCAAATAGTCAATGGATGTCACTGAAGACCCGTTTCCCCAGTGCCAATGCTTTGCTGCTAATCTTCATAGACACTGCTACTTCATGCATTGTGCAAACTACATGCTCGCTGACAAATGACAGGCAATGAAAGATTCTACCGATTGAGGTGCCCCACGAGTCGGTTCAACAAAGTTACATCACTGATATAGCTCTTTGTCTTCGTCACTAGTGTTATCAGATTCCTCCTAAATTTGCACTCAGAAAGAAAAACTTGCCGTGTCGCCTCACAGGTAGCTGTGCCCTCTCTGGTGCCATTAGTTCCCAAGCATCAGCAGTGAAAACGAAACTTGACCCACAAATTTGTGCTGAGCTCACTTTCATCAAGTCCACACTGTAGCTATGCACGAACAGCACCTGGTGAAAACTTTAAATTACAAAGCATCATGGCAGTACCCGATCTCCACTTCCACTTCCACTGATATTTTGCCCTCAATCCTTGACAAAGTGCCATTGCCCTTCTGCTTCTGCAAAGTTGTCCCTCCGTTCCAGGTCTCAAAGCTAGAAAAAACAGCCCTTTCGCGCACCACATGATCAGTTCACCCCGTATCCACAATGATGTCGTCTCTCTTCATTGAAGTTGTAGCACAGCAACTGAAGAACCCTGTCCTCCCCTGCTTGCACTCCCTTGTAAAAAGTCCAGGTTGCCTACAATTGAAGCATCTTTGCTTCTTTGCTCCTGGCTCACTTGACCTGTTCGACCCACTGCATCGAGCACTAGATTTATCACTGTCACTTTTGATTTTGCAGTCTTATGACTTTTTTGACTGTATGCATACCAGCCATTACTTGGCACTCTTTTCTTTTTCCTATGCGTGAAAAAGAATGGCTGTGTATGAAAGCCATCTAAAGTCATTGGTATTAAAGTCATATAACCCTGATTCAATTAAAGTTTTTTAATTTTTTATTTTCAAAATCTTACCTTTCTGATTACAAAAATGCTTTTCAATTATGTTTTTCCTTCACAAAAAGTGTAGTTATTTTTTTTCTTTTGTAAGTATAGACATTAGCCGAAAAAAATTAATCATAGATTCCGAAAAGATAATCTCGATCGGAATCCCAATTAGGGCAAGGAAACCGAAGCTTTTCGAAAAATCGCTTTTCCTATGGTAAGAATTACGAGCTACATGCAACAAGCACAGCAAAAAGTGAAGTGTAACTTTGAATATCATAAAGAGAAAAAATCATAACTTCAAAACCGTTTTTCAAAACCTTTATTAAACAAATTTTTGCGTTTGAAAAATGAATGAAATAACAACAAAAACAAGTTGCCTTTACAAATTGAAGGAAAATTGAAAAGAGATGTATAAAAAGATCCCTTTACTTATTTCTTACCAATGTTCTGCTGAATCAGCTCAGTTTTTAGAAACATGGGATGAATGAGCTTACGTTTGGAAAAAAAGCTGATTGAAGATTCGATAAGCTTATAAAATTTTTCTTCGTCCCTGTTGGATGCATATTTAGCTACAGACTTTTGTGGAGTATTGCATTTTATACATTCAACTGAACATTCAACTAAGACAAAAATGACTAAGTGAGCCCAATTGTTTCAGAAACTTTTCTCATTCATCCCCATTTTCTCGTTCAAACCTTATTACAAGTGATCTGAACAAATATACTTCATAAGGACTGGTAATACAAAGGTGAAACAATTAAATTTTTGGCTTCTAGGTGATAGGTTTGAGTCACAGTTTTTGATCCCAAATTTTGGTCTCAAGCTCAAGTTGCCACTAAAAATGGTGCAACCGGTCACACTCTGCGTACTGGTTGGCTCTCTGTGCATATTGGGTCACGCCGTTTGCGCCATTTTGACTTGATTGCAAAGCTTGGACATAAAACCTCGACCTCGACCCGGAAAAAAAATCAAACAGCTTTTTATGCTGTGCTGTATCTCGTGGAAAAATGCGATCAGCTAAAACTAAGACGGAGCAAATGGCGGAGCAAGCTTTTTTAAAAGATAAAGAAAAGACTATCCTCCGTCAAAAAAAACAACCATCATCTGTTTGGATCATATCACATCAAAGTTTGGAACACAGAAAGACCAAGTATCAAACTCCTAGCCCCATAGAGTCTAACTAACCCATCCGGCCGTAAGTTAAAAGATTGACAGGTAGGCGGCGCTTAAAAACTGAAACTATTCAAATTAATAATTTATCCTTTTTGCCTTACACCAAAAGAAAAGCATTAATTGAAATTGATTATCTTGAACTACTCATTTTGAGAATATGAAAAAAAATGTGTCACTCAACTTGCACAAAAGTTCGGATATAATCAAAACTCTTAGACTTTCTTTCGAGAATTGCGCAGACTATGTTCAGACTATGCTCTCTCTATTTTCAGATTTTGCGCACTATTTTTTGAGACTTTGCGCACACAGGTTCAGATTTTGCGCAAACTGTGTCCAGACTTTGCGCCGATAATGTTCAGTCTTTGTTGAGACGCTGTTCAGAGTTTTTACGGACTATGTTCGGAATTTTTACAGAAAATGTTCAAATCTTGAGCAGACTATTTTTAGACTTTGCGGATACATTTCAGACTTTGTAGTCAATTTTCAGACTTCAATCAGAAATTTTTCAAATCTTTCGCAGAATATGTATATTTATATATATCAAGGATAGCCGGTTGCTGCGCAAGTGGCGCAGAAATTTTAGAACACATTCTTAAAAAACTACCAAAACAAACTATATAAATGTATACCTGATGGTATTTGGTTTTGCGTGGAAAACAAAAAGAGAGAGAGAGAGAGAGAGAGAGAGAAAACTAAAACATACCCAAATACAAATTCCTCCACAATTTTCAAACGGTCGGAACAACAAGCATTATTAATAGTTCATAAATTTCGCAAATTAATTGGGCTTCAAATGTTTCGAGAGCCGTCGGCAGTCAATATAACTCCCTCTCAACTAGTCTCAAGTAGTTTTGGCTAAAAATAATTTTGATAACCTATAAATTTTGGATTGTCAATGACGAATAGTAGGAGCAAAAATCGTATGCAGAATAAAATGACAGTTTTTTTATTCTATTCAATTTGGAACAACGATGAGCGCAGTTCAACATTGCAATTAAAATGAGCACATCTCAAATTTACCCAACCAAAAAATTTAACAAAAAAAGATATCCCGACTTTGCAGGACGCAAAGTATTTTATGCGAATTGGCTTGACCAAAAGTTTTCTTCGCGACGCACAAACACATCGTATATTGTAATTATTAATATCCAACTATCAGTTTTTACCGCAGTTAGACTATTGCGAGAAGCCCCGCTTAGAAAACTGAAGAATTCAGGATTCATACTAAAGAAGTCAAAACTTTCATAGTTAAATTGTTCTGAAACTGATTGCATCATTTTGCATCATAAACATATATACATTACGATGATATATTCAGGCTCAGAAATGATTTTAAGCTGATTTGATGCACGCTATTTGGCCTTATTGTGGTACCTTTAGTTAGAAAAAAAATCATTCTGTACTGCGGCTAAGGTTTTCTGTCGGGTAAGAAATAATTCTGTACTGCATCATAAACATATATACATAACGATGATATATTCAGGCTCAGAAATCATTTAAAGCTGATTTGATGTACGCTATTTGGCATTATTGGTGATACATTGACTTAGAAAAAATCATTCTGTACTGCCGGTAAGATTTTCTAAACAGTGAAACAAATGCGCGCCTGTGATGTGTGAACTAATCGAAAGCTGTTTTCAGAGACGTCGGCAGTCAATATAAATAATTATTTTTATACTATTTACAAAATCTTACCGGCAGTACAGAATGATTTTTTTCTAAGTAAACGTACCGTCAATAATGCCAAATAGCGTGCATCAAATCAGCTTAAAATGATTTCTGAGCCTGAATATATCATCGTTATGTATATATGTATATGATGCAAAATGATGCAATCAGTTTCAGAACAATTTAACTATGAAAGTTTTGACTTCTTTAGTGAGGATCCTGGATTCTTCAATTTTCTAAGCCAGTGTTATCGCAATAGTCTAACTGCGGTAAAAACTGATAGTTGAATTTTAATAATTACAATACACGATGTGTTCGTGCGTTTCGAAGAAAATTTTTGTTCAAGCCGATTCGGACAATATACTTTGCGTCCTGCAAAGTCGGGAGTATCTTTTTTGTTAAATTTTTTTGTTGAGCAATTATGAGACGTGCTCATTTTAGTCGCAATGATGAACTGCGCTTATCTTCGTTCCAAATTGAAAAGAGTAAAAAAAAAACGGTCAAATTTTTCTGTATACGATTTTTTGCTCCTTCTGTTTGTCATTGGCAATCCCAAATTTAAAGGTTGTCAAAATTATTTCTAGCCAGAACTACTTGAGACAAGTTGAGAGGGATTTGCAACATTCAAGACTTTGCTCTGATATACCAGCAGCATTGTTATTCTTTACGAGTGATTCATATTTAAGATATTTCCTTTCATCTATAATTTCGTCAATGTTTTCTAGGAAAAAAGGAAATTGTTCTGTCCGATTGAAACCACTGGAGTCACAAAAATTCCTATTATAAAAATAGGAAGGGCGGGGTTTGATATCCTGGTCATAAAGTGTGCTCGTAGTCAGGTTTGTAATTTTCCACCCTGATCATGAGGCGAAGTCCACCATTGAGTATTGGGATCCCTGGAGTATCTACGCTCCATTACATCCTCAACATACGCTATCAAATCGCTCTTCATTCGCGCGCAATCCATGGCAGAAAAGGTTATGCCATCAGAGTCATAGCGGGTTTCGATATAAGTTTCATTGAACTCTTTCCCATTATGCTCCATGCACCATTTGCTGATTCTAGCCTTTAATATTTTGAATTCATTCAGTTGTTCCTCAAAATGTTCAATGCTTTCCATGTCTTTGTGCAGTTTTTGAAGCGCTTGTTTGTAAAGAAGAAAATCGAAAGGTGAAATTAATTTGTAGTTTATCCTGCGCTCAGCCAGCACACTTTGGTTTGTATGGTCGAATGAGTACTTGGCCTGATTCACAGGCACGTAGACAACATCCGACCAGTCCCAGCAGAGTTTGTTCTTTAGAACAACTAAACTTTCGTCTAAGTGTTCGGCAACTACGATGGCTGTGAAGTTGGACATAATCTGTTTCACATAAGAATCGAATGCCTCACTTGAGGTCAAGTTGCCAGCTCCGAAATCAGTCATCATGGGGTTGTGAATGTTCCACTGCACATTAAGCTACAACATTTTAGATTTTGGTTAACTAAACTTTATAAAGAGCGATTGAATTTGAAATATAGACACTTTTGAACTTTGAAAATAGCACCACCCCATTATGAAGGGTTCCGCCGTGAACCACTGGTGTGCCTTTTTTTAAATTAAACTGCTGATCAGCCTCAACAACAGCAGCCTTCCATTGGAGGTTGGGTCGGAGGAAGGGGAAACGAGGTCTGGGGAAAAACATGTAATTTTTGAATCCAAATATGTAATTTTTTGAGAACATTTTTTGACGCAGAAGCTTGGCTGAGGTTTTGGCTGATCTAAATCCTTAAATTTAACAAAATGTTTGAGTTTCCAAAGAATTTTTTGGCTTTTTATTAATCAATAACTTTATAAAACATTGGATAACTATCCTCCTTTTTGGTGCTTTTTTACCTTGTAACGAATCTCATCCCCACCTTTTTGCAAAGGGGAAAATAATCGAAAAGATCCGGTTCAATATGCAAAAATATAAAAAAATGAAATACAGTGCTGATTTAAATTAACCGGACAAAACGCGTTAAACTTGAAATTTAAAACGCGTTTTTCTCAAATTGGTTGAGTTTAGGAGAAAACTCATGAAGACAAAAGTTGTTTAAAATTTTAGCAGAATTAATATGATGTAATTTGTTTTGCGAAATTCGGGCCCAAAATTTTACCCGAAAAATGGGTCATTTTGGCTTTTCTAAGTTTCTCAAAAATTACGCAAAAAATACCCAATCGATCACAGACATAACTTTATCAAAGTGAGCTTCTTACAAAGCCCAAAAAAACAATTAAACAATTCAAATCGTTCGAAATTTGTTTTTTAAAAAAATTTGATAATTTTTATAGTAAAAACGATCTTTTTTGTCTATCAAACAGAAATAAATTAACTTATACAAAGTTTTGGAAAATATATCCTGCTTTAAATTTGTTGGGCTACGTAAGAAGCTCACTTTGATATAATTATTTCTGATATAATATCGATTGGGTATTTGGCGTGATTTTTGTTTAACTAGAAAAAACGCCAAATGACCCATTTTTGGGGTAAAATTTTGGCCCTAAAACAAATTACACAAAATTAATTTTAAACAAGTTTTTTCTTCATGAGTTTTCATTTAAGCTCAACCCATTTTGAGAAAAACGCGTTTTAAATTGCAAGTTCAGCTCGTTTTGTCCGGTTAATTTAAATCAGCACTGTATAAGGTAGAAGAATTAACCTGGAATATTCATGCAAGAATTTTGTACCTTGTAACGAATTCAACCCCCGCCCTCACAAACACACACCTTTTGGCAGAAGGGGGAAAAAGTTGAAGAGATCCGATTCATAATCAAAAATTTAAAAAAAATGAGTTATACGGCAGAAGAATGAATCTGCAAAATTCATGCAAGAATTCAACCAGATTGTGTTTTGTGAACCACTACACAGAAAATATGAAGTTCTTAATTTTCTACTTACGAGCTCAAAACACAAAATCTTAGATAGAATTGCAAGGTTTTTAATAATCTGCCGTGTAGTTACGTGAGGCGACAGTTCGTAACAAAGGACAATTCAAACATTCAACCTCTCGCCGGATGTAAGCGAAGGGGAGAGAAGCGGAGGAAGCGTCTTCTAATTCGCAACGCCTTGGTACGAATTGTCGCTTGTTGCGAGTTACCGCGCTACTGCTTAGTTCAGAATGAAAAACCTTCAAAGATGTTTGCTATGGTATTTAGAAACGAAAAAGACTACTCGTATCATGGCAAAGCCTTGATTGTTCCGACCGCCTTTTAAGGTTTATGAAGCTGTAATAACATTAAAAAATCAAATGAAATAAAACAAAATGAATTTGAATTTTTTAATGAAAATCATCCCCCCACACGCCATACAAAAGGATAGATTTCGCGCCTTGTAACATATCAATTATGGCAAATAAGCTTCTTTCAACCAATTTAGAACGATTTTAAAGACGGATTAACTCTCTGCTTACGCGTTAATAGCCCGAAGTATATCGCGCGTTAATTGTCCCAAATTGGCCAAATTGGCAATCTTTAAACTCCCATAACTTTACAAAAATTGATCACAGGTAAAAGATTTTTTCAAATTTGAGCTTAGGACAATATTACCTTTTGAATTAAATTTTAAAAAATCCGTCAAAAATGGCTAGTTAAAAAGTCGAAACGTGTCTGAAGAAAAAAACACCCCGAGCATAAATATTCCGTTACTTTCGTATCGAAAGTCGGAACACTAAGTTAAAGTTTTTGCGATCAGTTGGTTTTTAGCGCTATTTTTAAACTCTAGTTTTCATCGTCGCCAAGTATGACCTCCAAAAAATGACATTCAATTATATAAATATACTCTAGATTGAAGTAACCTAATCAATTGCGTTTTAAAAATTCAACTTTTATTGAAAACCCTTGGTCATGAAAAATATATATTCTTTCCACAATATAGGACGTTTCAAAATCTAAAATACATAAAAAATTACCTAAATGAAATGTTTAAATTGCACATTATTCGAACATTCGAATATATTTAAACCAATAGTACAATTTGTAAGAGTTGCTGTTTATTTCAACCAATTCTGGTCGCCATTTGTCGCCAATTTGAGTCTTTATTATTTGATAAAATTAGATATAAGGGAGTTTTGAATCAAACCATTAAAAACTATCAAATTTTTGAAAAGCAATGTATTTTGCGGTATATGGGATAATATGCGCTTAACAAAGAAAAGATCTACTGCCGAGCATCCTGAAGGCTGATCTAAATTAACAATTACTTAAGTATTATATCTTCAGTTACATTGCAAACAGTTTATTATTGTTCCGACTTTCGATACGAAAGTAACGGAATATTTGTGCTCGGGGTGGGGGTTTTTTTTCTTCAGACAAATTTCGACTTTTTAACTAGCCATTTTTGACGGAATTTTTTTATATCATTCGAAAGATATTGTTGTCTTGAGCTCAAATTTGAAAAGATATTTCACCTGTGATCACTTTTCGTAAAGTTATGGGGGTTTCGCGCTATTAACGCGTAAGCGGAGAGTTAATCCGTCTTACAAATCGTTTCAAATTGGTTGAAAGAAGCTTATTTGCCATACTTTATTTGTTACAAGGAGCGAAATCTATATTTTTGTACTTTATATGGCGTGTGGGGGGGGGGGGTATTTTCATTTAAAAATTTCAAATTTTTCAAAAAAAAATTTCATTTTGTTTTATTACTTTATTTTTTTGATGTTATTACTGCTCCATAAACCTTTAAAGGCAGTCGGAACATTCAGGGCTTCGCCCTGATACGAGCAGTCTTATGATTACTCTCATGGGTCGTGCACAGTTTCGTCATACCCTTTTTTAGATCGGGCAACCGCGCAGAATTTTCTTAGTCTTGCAAAGTATCCGCATACCTCTGTTCGATCGCGCAAGTCACGCAAAAGTTTTTGGTCGAGCAAAGTCATACACGTTTTGGGTGACTACCGTTGCGACATTTTCATTTTTATAGAAACGGCGCATATCGGCCCGAAACGAGTCAAGAATTAAGAATTCAAACCAAAAATTTCAAAAATCTCTTTAAACAGCTACGTTAAAGTTGTCAACCTCTATGCTGCTGAAAACTATGGTAACAGTGGTCCGTAATTTCGGACTGTTCGCAAAGCAACCAGCTCAGCTGCTGGTGATAATAACACGACATTTATTGCAACTTAATCGTTAGAAGTACCGATTGCCACGTGCTGTTGTGTGGGTTGTACTCTCGGATGAAGAAATCGAATGCATTCTTTTCGGTCACATTGGGGAAGAGTGATTTGACTGAGTCGGTCATCTGGAAAAAGTTGAAGTAGGACTGAAATTGGGCCAGAGGCTCCCTCACTAAGCCCACCAGATCAAATGGATGCTCCATCAGTTGACTCCAGTGCTCAAAGTTGTACACGCAATGGAGTGTCATCATCTGCAGATAAATACAAATTCGGCACCTTTTCTGAATAGTGCTAAAGAGTAGCTTCAGCATTTTAATCGGTCAAAAACTAGTGCTTTTCAAAATACATCAGATTTTTTAAACAATTTTTTATGAGTCGGATGACGAAAAAAGACATTTTAAACAAATATGATGTTAAGATTTCGGATTGAAAAGCTAGCTTCTACAAGGAAAATTTTTCTGAAATTGTCTATTCACTCTTTTTAGTTTGCGTTTTTAACAGTTTTAACTTTTTGAAAAACGTTTTTAAACTTTTTTTAGCGAAATACTTGCTACTAAACGCGAGACTCGCATTGAAGTATGTCTATCGTATTCAGGTATGTCTTTTTTGAGCAGATTTTGTTGCTCAGTTTCTAGTTTAAACGTAATTAAAGTCACGTAAAAAAAGTTTGAAAATTTAGGACATGCTCGACCTTTGTTTGGACTTGCTCGAACTATGTCTTCGACTGTGCTCGACCTGTTTGTCGAATATGATTGACCTATGTTCTGACTTTCTCGACTTTTCAGTTCATTTTTTGTCATGATGCTGGAACTGAAAATAAACTATAAAAATATGTGAAGTGCAACTCTCCGGCAATAAACACTTTTTTCAATTTAAATCATTTAGTTTTGCTTTTATCCTTCTTACTAAACTGAACTGAAACTGTTAATCTGAAAAGTTATATGGAAAAAATTGTTTGAACTTACTTTTTCTTGCCGTTGGAACATTTCTATCTCAAAATATTGAAATATTTCATCTGAAACTTCTAGTTTTGCGGTAAAAAAACTCTCCTCAAATGATTGCTTCTGATCGCAAATTTCAGAGGCCTTTCATGAGCTGATTATTCAGCCCATTTTCCAATTGAAATTTAAGTAATCTCTTCAAAAACAAATAAAACGTAAGAAAATTTCCGCTGGGCTCGACCTCGACCTAAGGTTTGACCTGGCTCAGCCTATTTTCCGACTATGCTCGACCAAACTCAGAAAGTTTTTGACTGTGCTTAACCTACTTTCTTAACTTTCTGGATCAAATAGCAGATTTTTGGGTTGTTTCGACTACGGTCGACCAATTCCGTTATCTTCTTGACCAAAGTCGGGTAATTATGACTGTGTTTGACCTATGTTTTGACTTCGTTTTTGACTTGACACTGTGAGTTATGTCCGATGTGGTTAACTCATAGAGTAATTTCGGATAGGGTACACCGTCTGCTTGTCACGCTATCTTATTTTCGGCCGGATAGATTCGTGCAACTTCTTAGTCTAATACCGATCCTAATCTTACTCTTATACTTTCTAGTCCCAGGGTGTTTAACTAGTCTCTGCTAGGCTCAAAAGATCTAGGGTATACTGGTTTGTTGCGGCTGCTGAAGTTCTCTTGGAGAGACAATTAATTTCTAAGTTAAATTCAAATCTCTCTGGTGCTGAAATTACAAGTAATTTCAGCACTTACAAATAAGTAGGTTGTTAGAGATGGATCATGATTGGTTAATATTAAATACTTTACAGTGGTAAAATATCTAATTTATCCAATCATAAAATATAGTTTAGATCAGGTTCCACCCATCCGGGTTTTACAGAGTTTTTTAGAATTATCTTTCTGCAATTCAAAGGATGGATGATGAGCGTTGGTATTTGGCGAACATCGTATTCTTGTCCGGTTCCTCTTGTTAGAGAAGTTCCAGGACGCTGGAGTTAGTAGCATCAATCGTTGTGTCTTCTTGTGACAACGACTGTGTTTCCCAACGAAATCAATCTGATTTCAAAATGGTTTGCTATGACGGGTTTTTCTGTATTATGTAGAGAACTTGTTTTGTGTTCAACCTCGTCTGGGAATGGCGTGGAGATTGTGCGTGAAGGGGATGCCTTGTAACTCGGATCTGTACGTATACTTGAACATCGAGGTGGTCATTGGTCTAGTTCAATGAAGTCCTTTTCTGCGAAGTCAAGTCGTACTCTAAATCCTTTGAGTTGTGATCGTGGACGGCATATCGGTTGTGGTTAGCCATTCTTGTTTTTGTGTAATGGGATCATTTTGTCTTTGGATGTTCGTCTTTGATGTTGTGTGTTGATCTATATACTGCAAGGTACGATTTACATTTTATAAAATTTTTATGAGTTCATTTTTTAATTATGAATTTAGTTAGTTGTTTTCACAAAAGCATTTTGTTTTAGTTCGGTTATTTTGAAGAGTTACTCACCCTTGAGTACCTCTTATTAAAAATAGAAGTGTGGTCACAAAGCGTGGATGTAGCGCGGTGGGTTAGGCCGGCTATAGAGCATGCTCAGGACGTCCTCTCTGGTGGGTTAGGCCAGGAGTGGGAGTATGATTTCGTGCGGTTTCTTTGAGAAGTCCTGTTATGTGATAACGTTTTATGTTGGGATTGTGTTGGTCTTTCTTATGTTCCTTTGGTTGTGTCCTTTTTTCAAAAATCAAATTGTTTTTGTTATGGGTTTGTCTTTCGACTTTTTTGTGTTTTATTATTTCTTTCTTAGACTTTATAATAGTCTTCAAAAGAATAAATTATCCAGTTTTAAACTGGGTTATTCCGGTTTGGGTACCGTTGGTTTTCTTTTCTTAGTCATCCTGTTATTTTATGATTTGTGGTGTTTAGTAAGCTGCGTTGGTTAGTTTGGTTTAGTATATAATTCCTTTCCAACCGGGTTAAAGGAAAGTTTGAAACTTGTTATCGTGTGTTAGGTTGTTGAGTGTGAAAACTTGAAACTGAAATTCATTATTTAAACAATTCTTCGTGGGCGAGCTGTGCGAGTTTGGATAGAATTCCTGTGCGAATTAATGAAAATATCAAAAGGTTAGTACTGCATTTTCATTTTATCAATTTATTACATAGATTTTCAATTTTACTGCTAGTTTTTCTGGGGGAAATTTAAAGTTATAAATTTTCATCATACTTAAATTTACTGTTTTATGGGGGAATAATTTATAAATTAATTTACTACATTTGGTATAAATTTTATCAGATTATCTTGTGGAAAATATTAATGAAGTTTAGAATAATTTTAACAAGTTTTTATTTTTTATTTTTCTTTTCTGTTTTTTGCAGATGATCGTGGTATGAAGACTAAAAATCTAAAAAAACATGAGTAAAGAATGGTTAGTTATTAATTTAAATATATTAGTGAAGAATATTTGTAAATTATACTTACCTGTTAATCGTCTGGGAAAAAACCGTGGGGGAAGATATCGTGTATCATGTCTAAATTTGTTAGTAATTTTGCTAGTATGCGAATGATGTTTTTAGTTTGGAGCAGTGGCCAAAGCAATTGAAGTGCTTTAATAGTTTTTAGTTCTTCGGTGCCTACTGCAAACTCATAAGGTGTGTTTTGAATGAGATTATAAATTTTGTGATTGTATTTGGTATTGTGAATAAATTCTAATATAGGGATTTCTATAGGTTGGATAAACTCATGTGGGATAAGGAAATGTCTGGATTCTTCGGCATTAAAGGTCTTCGTGATGGGACAAAATATATACATTTGGGTTATTGGGTCATAATTGCGGAGGATGCCGTGGAGGTTAGTATCTTTGATGCAATAGGTGAAATTTAG
The DNA here is from genome assembly GCF_963678635.1 of Symsagittifera roscoffensis. Lineage (NCBI taxonomy): Eukaryota > Metazoa > Xenacoelomorpha > Acoela > Convolutidae > Symsagittifera > Symsagittifera roscoffensis. The sequence goes on along the minus strand of NC_087063.1, from coordinate 37,132,310 downwards.
AAAAAATGGTGAAGTGTACTTTGAGTTAAGAAAATGAAAACGATGGTGTGGTTGTCTTGATGGAGTATGTAGATCAAAATGATTTTGTATGAAGCGATAGTATGTATATGTGTGAGTTTGTTTAGTGCGTAACATAATGTCGTGTAAACAGTGCAAATTGCGTTCAAATGGTGCAAGGAAGTGGCAGGCAAAGGGGATTAGTAAAATGGTAATATGCTGTCCAATGAAGTGTTGGCATTAAAACATGTTCATCTACGAAATTGCGTGTGTCATTAGTATCGTTAGGTGTGTTTAATTTATATTGCGGAAAGGAGGGTAAGGTGATTTCAAGAAAGTTTTTCGTGTTGGTGTGTTGCGGGCGATTAATATATTCGCAGGCTGTTCCTGGTTTGGTCGGGAATGGATGGTTTGGGATTTTTCTTTTAAAAGTGCGATAAGCTCGGTTTGTGCTAGTTGATGATTCGGTGGATGTGGATGATTGTGCTAACGATACAGTATAGGCTGAGGAGGGTGTAGGAGTAGGTGGGTTTGAGGATTCTATTGTGGATGAAATTTGATTTATAGTGAGGGTGTTAGGGTGTATTAGCTGTTGTTGTAGGGTGATAAAATTATCGAGTTCTTGGGAGATTTGGGGAGTATCGGGAGAATTAGATGATCGGTCGGAATGAAATGGAGAATAGGTTGGGGTAACTTGTGAAGCATAAGAGGGAGTAGAAACAGACGGGAGTGGATTATTGAGTGGGATCGGTTGAAAAGGGGGCTTTAAAAAAACTGAGGAATTGGTTTGAAAATTATTGGATGGAGATGGTTCGGAGTCTGCAAATTCGTCAGGGGTTTCTATATTAGGGTTATTAAGTTGTGAAATGGAGTATAAAACTGAAATATCTGAATTAGTATCCGAATTCATGCTTGATGTTATATTAATAGATGGAAAATCGGGTGGCGGGAAAGCAAAAAGTGGGATTATTGTGATTGGAGTGTTGAGGTTGGTTTGATGGGAATTTGAGCGGTGTAGGGATCCAAGTTGTCGGCTCATCGTGGGCTAAAAAAATTATTATTTTGAGACTGAAAAGCGGTGGTATGAGGTTATTCTATAATTTGTTCATATGTATTATCATCTTGTGAATGATGTGTCATTATATGTTGTATGGGACTTTGCGATATGTTTGATCTAAAATTTGGGTTATGTGTTATTGCTAGGTTTCGGAAATTACGTGGGACTAAGGATAATGGATGGTTATGTGATAGGGGTGGCAACTGTGGTGCTGTAGGCGTTACTTCTATGTTATTATGTTCTTCGTTGTATGTGTTCTGTGTTGTCGCTATTTTTGTATTATATTCTTTGATTTGTGCGTCTAGAAGAATTTTGTTAATTGATGATGAAAAAGTTCCAAAGAATCCTGCAAATAGTATGCGTGCTACACTTGCTTGTCTATTTACTTGTGTGTGTATAGCGCATGTGTTATAGATTCCTTTTAAAAGTGAAAAAAGAAATCCTATAAAATTAAACATTGCGTATAGAATAGTTAATTTTTCTAAGATGTTATAGGGCCATCCTAGAAAATCGAGAATTTCATTTTTTAGTGTAACAAAGCTAAAAATATTTATAGGTGAAATATCTTGTGGTCTGTATTTTTCACCGTTTAGATATATATAGTTTTTAATGTCTTTAAAATATCCGCTATAATCTTGTGTATAGATATCTGCAAATCCTGCGGTTTCGGCAAGTTTGCGTAAGTTTTGGTCAATTGATTGTCTTTGTATAGTGTCCATTTGTGTTAATAATTCCTGGAATTGTTGTGTTCTAATGTGGTGTTGGATATCGGATTTTGAATATATTCCAATTGATTGTAAATCAATATTTGGGTTACGAGCAATAGCTCTGATGCTTTCGGGTGAAATTTTTTTGAGTGATTGCATTAACGTGGAGTATGGGGTAAGAAGATAATATTTATCTTCATCAGGGTTCAATTGTACTACATTGTGGCTATTTTCTGATCCACAAGGGACTGCGGTATCCCAAAAATATGTTCGTCTTGAAAGTGTGTCAACAAAATGTACTTTATTTTTATAAAAGATAGGGATTCTTTTATAGCATCTTTTATCTTCAAAAACATATAGTGGTGACACTTATTTGGTACAAGTATAAAACCATAAAATGTTTCCTCCGTAGTCTAGAAAATTTGATCTATTTCCTGATAGTAGATATCCTGCGTAGGGTATTTTTAACACTGCTAGTGCAAGTGATTGTAGGATTTGTGTCCTTTCTAATTCGCATAGTTGGTGAAGTGTTTCTAATTCGGAGAGTGACATTTCTTGAAAAATTCGACTAATCGTGTAGTTTAACTTCATATATAAGTGGATATCATAGTGGATATTACCAAAATAAGAATTATTCATTAGTGATAGTTCTTGCAAACGTGTGCTTCTAGTGTCATGTGGCTTTAGATGTCCACCAGGTTGACCATTACTTTTGAAAGTTAACTGGTATATATGATGCTCCTTCGTGTAGAGGGTGACCTGTGGCATAAGGGTCAATTTTTATTTTTCCAGTGGCCATGTCGAAACCTTTTTCGTATTCAACTAATATTTCAGAATATTGTGTTTTGTGAAGTGTATTTCTGTATTTGCATGCGATTTCTGTTTCTTGATATATTTGAAAACGTGTTAATTTATTTTCTAAATTATGGATATTTCGAAAATCAGTACTTTGTTTTCGTGATGGATGGACTTGTTCAAATGGAATTGATTGTAAAAAATATTTTTCGTGAAATTTTATCATTCGAGCGTGTATTTTTGCTACTTGAAATGTTGTACATGTATCTTCGGGAAACCAAACAAATGTTGCTTGTGTCCGGGTTGTAGGATCACAATAACTTTGATCGTTTTTACAAGGTAGTCTAATTCCTTGATAGATCGTTGTGTTGTCAGATAAATCTCGTGTGAGTTGTATTTTTTTCGAGTTGTATTTTCCAATCGAAAAACATTATTTCTTGATATCCTTTATTTTTTGTGTCTGCTTTGCAGTTTGATGGATTATTTATGCCAATGTGTGGGATCCAGTGCTTATCGTGTATGTCATAAGTTAATCTTCCGTGTGCGCCGTTGTATGGATATTTTTCATCTAGTTTTATATGTCCTTGATATCTTTCAAGTTCTGCTTGATGTACAGAATCGGCAAAGATTTGAAAATATACTATTTTTCTGTCGGTGTTTTTATTTCTTGTGATGTTTAATCTGAGTAGCTGGTCTTTACAATCATCAGGATTTAGATGTAAAAGTCGTTCTATATTACTTTGGTAGAATGATTCGTGGTCAAGTCGGTTTTTATTTCCGTTTGAAACTTGTGAACAATGTACTTTCTTTTCGGAAAATGTTGCTGTAAATTTATATCCTATGACTGTTGTTGCTCGGGCTTTTGAATATAGTGTCGCTATTATATTTGTAGTTTCTATAGCTTGTGGTTCTGTTTCGCATTGTGATACTTGATTTATTGCATATTTGTGTAGTGTTTTTTGTTCATTTTCTTCACAATCGTAATGTGTTACTAATAAGTCTTGGGGTCCTGTGCGGGGAGAAGGATTTATGTTCTAATCGGAGATTATTAGAAAAAGGAGATGAAGAAATATCAATATTTTTAGAATATACATGTGTATGATAATCCTGAGTACGGGTTATAAAATGTGATGTAACCAATTGTCTTTTTGGTATGTCTCTCGTATTTATATTTTACTTCAGTTGTTATAAATGGTGGTGGTAGCGATTGAGCTGTTATATTTGGTGGGTTTAATGGGTAAGGATGTTGAGCAATGTTGTTTAGTTTAACCGTGATTTCAGTTTTTAATTGTAGACTATTTTGTTGGAGTATTTGGATGTTATGGTCACGAATGTCTTCGTGGATGTCTTGTCTATACTGTAGTTTATGGAGTGCCCAGTTGTGGAGTCGGTTACTTTCCGGGTGTTGTCCAAATAATGGTGGGGGTGCTGTGAACGTGTTGCAATCTAATCTTAAAGGGATATTTGTTGATGATTGTTCTCGATATCTAGCGTCGAGATTATTTGGAAAATTTTAGGGGAAAGGCGTCGGTGAAATCTGGCTTATTGATGGTGTTGACGGTAGTGATAATGTTTCTAGTAGTGATGATGATGTTGTTGTATCCGTAGAAATATCTATTGGGTCATATATTAAATTTGGTTCACCTTGTGTGAATGATTGTGTTGTCCAATATGGTAGTCGTGATGTTTGGTTTGGGGGGTTAAAGGGATTTTCACGTATTTGTTCAGATGTTGGTGTTGAACCTAAGTAATCTGAGGGTATACTTGAGGTGCTACGTTGTAAAAGAAGTGTAGGGGTTTTGAAAATTTCGTCCTGTAATATGCTAATTGGGTTTTCTGGAGTACTTGGTGATGGGGATTGGGGTATATCAAAATAAACTCGTGGGGTTTGAAAATTTCTATTTCGTCGTGGATGTATAATTTGTCTATTTATTTCAACTGTATTTTGGTTTTGACTAAAATTTCTTATTCTACTTAATTCTTGTGGTAGTGTTGGGTACAAGTTGTATGTTGGTTCACTTAGAGGTGCCTGTCGCTGAACTGGTTCTAATGGTTCAGATAAGCGAGCGTGTCGTTCTTCAAAAGTATATGGGTTATCTTGGAAAGAAATTCGTGTAGATGTTTGGGGATTTTGGGTAGTTGTAGGTATTGTCGGGTTTTCTTGGGACGTTGTCGGTGAAGACTGACTCTGTGATTGTTGGTTAGCAATTTTTGAGGGTTTTTTGATTGATTTCTTTTAGTGAAAAAAATTATGTTTATTGTAGTATTCTTCAAGAAAAAGATTTAAAAGGATTGTTGCTAAGGCAAATGTTATGATTGCCTTCTTTATACATTTGCATATTGTCAATATTAGGGTGATAAAAATGTTACAAAAATTACAAATAGTAAAAAAATATCTGTTCTACTAAAAATGGTTCGTATCATTTAAATAAATTTTGGGTTTTCGTACCTGTGAATATGGTCAATGACTTGGGAAAGTTGGAAATATATTTCAAATAGGGAGTAGAAAATTAAAAAAATATTGCAAAAAATGATTAAAATTATTATAAAAGCTTCAAAAGTATCAAAGAGAAATATGAATAAAAGTTTAAGTATTGTTAAAAAGTTTATGAAAATGTTGAAAATTGTGTTGACTGATCGAGAGAAGAGCATTTAAGAAAAGGCTTCTTGGTCGAATATTTTTTGTTGTCTGGGGCAATTTTCAAGTGTGGTCGAATTATTTATTGATTTTTTGACAAGTGGGTTGAGTTTTGTGAAAAGTTGTTTGGGGCGAATTTTATGGTGTTCAGGAGGTCTTCTTTTACTTTATTTTTATTTGTCAGGTGATCTGGGGTATTTTTGAGATTTTTGTACTTTAGGCTAAATTAATATGGTTGTTGTACTTTTACTTTAGGCTAATTTAACATTTTTGTTTGGGGGGTTTTTGAGGTCTGAGTTGGGAAAATATTGATGATCTTTGCGTTATTAGATAAGGGAGGGTTATGATATTATGGTGGTATTTATTTTAGTTGTCAAGTTTTAGCAAGTTCCTTATTTTTGACCTGGAGGTTGTAAAGTTATAGTTATAGATATGCCTGGAGTTTAATATCTTTCGTCTAATTGGTTTGTGTTTTAGTTATAGAAGGTGACGGATTGAATGAATCCTATTGGCTAATTTTGAACTAAAATCGTTGCGTGTTTTTCAGCATGTTATTTTGAAAAATGAAAGTTCAAAATGTTTCAGAGGTGCAAAGATTATTAATTTTAAAATTAAAGCTGTTTTTGAAATTCAACTTTCTTTAATATTTTAGATTGTGGGATGAATGTTTTGTAGTTTTTACGTGGTTGATTTCTAAGTCGTGATGACTCTCTATGTTCTGATTTCTCGACTTGATCTTGGGGTATAATTTTTTCTATCATTTTTCTGTTTTTCCTTTCTTTTTGAGGTATTTTGTGATCTAGCTCTATTGTATTGTTTTGGGTTGTAGTTGGTTTTTTATTTTGTTTTTCAAGGTGAATGTCGTTTTGTTCATTTATTTCATTTTCCGTATGTGGGTGATTTTGAGTAACTTTTAAACCTGTGAAAGAATATGATTGACTTAGTTCGCGTAGTGCGTATTCTTTTGGGTAGTAAGGCAATAGATTGTTTCGATGTTGAACACTTTCTTTTTGGTCTGAATCGATGATTTTATATGTTACGTCAGTGGGTTTGGCAATTATTTGGTATGGTCCTTTACGAAGGGGTTGTAATTTTTTAGAAATTCCTTTTTGTGTTTTAAGATTAGGTATTAAGACAAATGTTCCAATTTTTAAATCTGAGGCTGGTGTAAAGCGTGAATTTATTTGTTCGTTAATGTTTTGCCTTTGTAACAATTTTTTTGTTACTCTTTGGTAAATTTCATTGTGTTTTTTATCTCTATTTAAAATCCATTTGGTGTGTGTACCGGAGGCTAATTTAAGGATTTGTGGGTGATGAAAATGATCTTCATCATGCGTGTGCAAACGTAGATTATAACAAACTGAGTCTTTATTCGGTTGGCAATGACCTTGTGCATTTTTATGAGAGTTTGCTGTAAACATAATTGGTTTACGTGGCTTTTTATTAAAAACCATTTCGTATGGTGACATTCCTAGAGTTGTCGTAGTTTGTGAATTATATGCTACGGGAAATAATTTTACATCTGCTGACCATTCTGTGTATCTTGTATCATTTCCATTTATGATACATCTAAGATATTCTTGTAGTGAACGGTTCATACCTTCGACTAAACCGTTTGTCCAAGGTGCATGAGATGTACGTGGTTTGTGCTTAATGTTATATAAATGAAATAGTGTGATGATTTCATTATTTATGAATTCTGTACCGTTGTCTGTAACTAAAATTTCGGGTAGTCCGAATTTTGCTATCCAGTGTTCATAGAGTGTTGTGTAAGCATAATAAGCGTTACAAGGTGGTACTGTGTTGAGTGCTACATAATGAGTAAATGCGTCAACAATTACCATAATGTAGGAGTTTCCTTCAGAAGATGGTCCAATTGGTCCTTTTGTATCGAATGAAATACGGTGGTTAAAATATAAACTTTGTCCTTTAAAATCTTGTTTTTGTGCTATTTGTTTTTGATTTGGATAAGGTTTATTTAGCTAACATACTATACAATCATTGCATAGTACTTTTATCCAAATTGGTGCATTTGGGAAAAAAAATTTGTGTAAAATTTGAATATGTTTTCTCTGATCCAGAGTGTCCTTTAATGTTTTGTGTATGTGAAATGTTAAAAGCTATTAGAATCATACTTAGAGGGAGACAGGGAACTGTAGAATCATTTGAATGATATTCTAGAAGGTCTGTGTTTTCATTAATTGTTGTATTATTAAATTTTCGAAAATATCGGAGGAGTGTTTTATTTCCTAAAATTGTGGTATCTGCCTTTACGGGCTTAGTTTTGTATTTGTGCCATGATTTTAGTTGTCTAATTACTAGGTCAAGATTTTGATATTGTTTCAAGATATTAATTGTAATTTTATCTGTTGGAGGGAGAAAAATGTTTTCGATTTCTAATTTAGATAAAGGAATTGTGTCAAGTGGGTCATGGAGGTCAAAAACTTGATTTATTGTGTATTTTGAATCATTTGTTTGTGGTCCTGATAGAACTATTTTATCAGTTAAATTTTCTTTTTCAATTAACGGAAAAAGGTCTTTTTTATACGAGTGGTGTTTTATTCGTTTTTGTTGGGTGTTATTTTTTATCCATTGTGAGTATGGAATTGGTTTGAAAGTTGATGTTCCAAGTAGATCAACTTCGTAGTGATTATTTTGGCAATCTAAGTAAAGTGGGAAGTGTTGTAGATTTTTTATTTGTGATTGTTCAATGTCAGTTTTTACTGCATATTTGCATTCTAGTCGGGGTGATGTTTCGTCTTTTGCATGGTAAAATTTTATATTTTTTGGGTATTTCAACTGTAGCTTTTCGTGTAAGTAAATCAGGTGGTGTATTTCGACTTAATGTATCCGGTAATGCAAGATTCTTTCCTGCTGTCCAAACTATATGTAAGTTTGGTAATTTCATTAGTAATATTGAAATCTATAAACTCGATGATTAGGATTTGATTTTTGTGTAAAGAGAAAAATGATTGGTTTATGATCTGCGAATAGAACTGTTGGATGTTTTGATCCAAGTATCAGAAATTCATATTCTGTAAGTGTATAAATTATAGCTGTACATTCTCTCATTAGAGTTGAGAGTCGTAGCACTGCTTGAGTGAATAATCGGGAATTTGCTGATATAAGGTTCATTTTATTTGTACCACTGTGTGATTGTAGTATTGCTGCGCCGATGCCAAAATTTGAAGCATCGCACATTGCATAGAATGGTTGATTGGGATTTGGGATTGTATTTGAAATTTGTTCAGTTAAAAGTTTTTTAATTTCTTCAAATCGTGCTCGATGTTCAGTGGTCCATTCAAAATTGTTTTGTTGTCTGAGGATATTATAGAATGGTCTTAAATATAATTGCATTTTGTAAACGTACTTGCTTAAGAAATTTAACATTCCAAGGACTTCTTGGATTTTCTTTTTGTTTGTTGGTGGTTGAAGTTTTTGAATAGCATCAATGCGTGATTTTAATGGAGTGATTGTGTTTCTTTCTATATTATGTCCTAAAAATTTAACTCGTGTTAAAAAGAAGTGTGATTTATCGGGGACGGCCTTCAGATTTTCGTTCTGAAGTATTTTATGATAGTGTTCTAAAACTGTAAACATTTCTTCTTTTGTCTGTGATTGCATAAAAACATCGTCTAAATAGGTGATTGCGTTTTTCTTGAGTATTAGTGGTTTAAAAATTTTGCTCATAAAAGCTGAAAATGCTGCTGGTCCTATGGATATTCCATAGAATAGGCGGTTGAATTCATATTGTTGATTTCCAATAACAATTGTGTTAAACGTCATGATTGTTCATCTAGTGGCATTTGATTGTATGCACTATTCATATCTGCGGTTGTAAAGTGTTTTCCGTTTATTTTTGTTAAAATAACTTGTATTGGTTCAATAGGTCAATTGCATTTTGATTCGTCTATTAGTGAATTGAGATATCTAGCGTCTAAAACTATTTTTAATGATTCTCCTTTTGCTAGGATGATAACAGGGTTAATAAATGTGTTACCTTTTGGTTGTTTTTCTTTGTTTACTGGTGAGATAATTTTGTATTGTTCTAAAATGTCAAGTAATCTGTTTACTTTGTCATGTAAATGAATTGGTACTTTACTTGCTCTTTGTTTTTTGAAAACTGCGTCAGGTTTTAACGGGAGATGTAGTGATGAACTGATTTTTCCAACATCGAATTTTGATGTTGCGTAGACTATTGAATTTTTTAACAGTTGTTTTGCTAGTTTGTCAAATTCGATTTGTGTAATTTGCGAGTGTTCAAAGTTAAACATCGTTAAAAATTGTTGTTGTTCTTTTGTGTAATTTGTTATATTGAATGTTGGTTTAAAATATGGTGTTTTTGTGAAATAATCTGTGTTCCTCTTTTCATTGCTTATTATATTATTTATGGATAGTTCCTCGTTAAGAATTGTGGATTGACAAATATCTAATAATTGGAGTATATTATTTACGCGGTATGCTTTTTCATGTACGGGTGATATTGTAGCGTTTGTTTCGCAATATCCTAAAAGTCCTAAGGGTAATGTTACTTGATACGGTGTATTGTTATACACATGCAGCAAAATGATGTCTGAATTCGTATTTTTCAAATATTTTATAGATGAAATCGTGATTTTGAAAAACTTATGAATAGGTTTAAACTCAAAGTCTGACATAAAGAATTGTTGTTTATTTTGACTTTTATCATATTGGTGAACTTGTTTTATTGAAAAGTTATATAAATTTCCTGATAGTGGTTTCAGGTGTTTCCGTTGTTGGTTATAAATTGGATAAAATTTTGAAAAGAATGGTGGTTGTTTAATTAATCTTTGAAAAAATGTTAGAGCTGTATTTTTTGTTTTTGTGTACTTATCTTTGATTAGTATTTTACTATTCAAGATGTTGATTGTTGGTATATATTTAGATATAAATGGTATACCAATGGTATTGTGTTTAATATCAGTGATATGAAATATTTGATTAAATGGTTTGTTTAGAATTTTATTTTGCTCCATTGTTCTTGTGGGGAGGAGGAATAATTGGACTTTTCCATAATTTACTAATGTTGATCCTTGTGCTGTTGCTAGTTTACTAGAGGTTGCAAGGGGCGTTAATTTTGGATGTAATGTTTTGATTTCATTCCATGTGGGAATGTTAATTATGTTTGATTCTGCTCCTGAATCAATTAAAAAATCAATTTCAAGATCTGGTGGTTGAAATTCTTTGTTTCTTGGACTTTCTAAGAGAAATGGTATTGTCCAAATTTTTTCTCTGGGTTGTTCTTTTTGTATATTTTGATAAATATGATTTGTGTTTAAACATTTTGTTTTGTCATTTTCATCGGGTCTATTTACCGTGATAATTTCGTATAATTCTTGTGCAGTTTGTGTAGTATTGATGAGTTCAATATAATAATTGTGAAGGAGTTCCAATTGATTTTCATTGATATGTGATGTAAAACGTTCTTCATATATAATAGGTTCGTAGTCGTTTTCGACTGTTATCATGTTTACGGCGATGGTATTTTCTGTATCACTTTCTGTGTCTGATGATCCACAGTTTATTTGATTTAGTTGTAGTTCGTTATTTCCTGTGTCATCAATACCTGGGGGGTCTGATGTTGGTTCTTCATTTGACTCTACTTGATTAATATGTCTTTGATGTTTTGGTGTACTACTTCTGTATCGATGTTTAGAATTATTATAATGGTTATTATTCCTATGTGGTGATTGGGAATAATTTCTATATTGATTATTATAACTTGAATTTCAATTTTGTGAATTATTCCGTGATCTGTTTTGATAATTGTCATTTGGTTTGTGATGGTTTGATCTGTTATATGAGTTATTTCTTGATCGATTGATCGGGTAATTCTGATTTCGATTGTTCGAATAACTTCTATTTCGATCATGTGAATAGTTTCTACTTCTGTTATATGATGAGTTTCGTGATTGATTATTGGAATAGTGTTTATTTCTTGGATTTGATTGGGAATTGGATCTAGAAACAAATTGTGTTGCATTGGAATTTGATCTCGAATAGTTATTTCGACTATTTGATCGATTATAATTATTTTGTGAAGAAATTTGTGTATTTCTTCGTTCTGGTGATCTTCCTCTATAACTTGAGTTATATGGTGATTGATTTCTTGTGTAATTGGTGTTGTTCGGAAGTGGTTTTCCTGAACTGTTGTTACTGTATACATTTTGTTTGGTAGATTTTGATCTTTCTTCATATATTGATAGAATGATTTATTCGGTTCTTTATACTTTTGAGGTTTGTTTTGGTTATCTTGTTGTTTTTGTCTACATTCGGAAATACTATGGCCGTATTGTCGGCAATAATTACATCATTTTTTGAAAGATTGTTTGCCTTTAAAATTTGGGTTTTTTTCATAAATATTTAGTATTTCAGTGATTTTTTCAACTAGGTCTGTATCTGATTCCTGTATGTTATTGATATGTGTAGTGTTTGTTTCAATTCGATTAACATATTGTAGTTTTAGATTTACTGTTTCCTCAAGTTTCATTGTGATTTCCGCTTGCTCTATTTTGTCTACTAGTTTTCGAAAATCTAAATCCGGCTCTCGAATTGAAGAAGGATGAGATGCTCTCTTTTTTATTGCTATTTTCCTTAATTGAGGTGTTAAGGTCATCATTAAAATTTCTGTCATTTTTGTGTTTTTATAGTCATGTGTATTTAATGAATATGCTTTTCGAACTAGTGTTTCGGTACGTACTGCTAATTGTTTGATGGTTTCATTTGGTAATCTGCGAATTTCTTTACATAAAACTCTTTGGTGTTGTTTATTTCTTTCGGAGTCAAACATTTTTGAAAATTCTTGTGTAAATTTTCCAGAATGATTTTATTTCAATAGGTAATACTGAAAACCATTTTTGAGCTGCGCCATCTAAGGTTGTTTGTATCAACGCTGTGCGTCGATGTATCCAATTTTGATGCAGTGGTGTATTAATTGGTTCAGGTCCTATATTTAAAATTAAATTTGCTGTTACTGCATTTAAATAATCTTCTACAGAATATTCAGGGTCTGTTCCTGTGAATACCATTAGTGGTTTATTTGATGTTATTGATGATCCACCCATAAGGTATGGATTCATTGTCATCTGTAATGATTCTGCGGCATTTGGCATTTCCGAAAAATTTGAAAGTTGATTTTTTGTTATTTCGTGTTGTTGAAGGTAATATGGGAGTGGTATTTCATTTTGCATTTGAGTTGGTTGATACGAGTGCATAGTCATTGGGTTTTGTGGTTGTATTGGTTGAAAAGATTGTGTGTTAAATGGATTTTGTATATGCTTTTGTTGTGGATGTTGTACATCTGTTGGGTTTTGTGGGTAAGTTTTCATATTTCGAGATGGTTGAGATTGTCGTGGTCTTTGTGTGCGATATTCTCTAGTATATGGTGCAAAAATATCTGTTTGGTGATAATCATCTTCATCGGATGATAAATAGTTTGTATTAAATGGTGTATGTTGGTTATTTTTATTTTGTTGGAAGAATGGGTAATTTTCAGTATGATCCTGTGGAGGATGTGAATTAGTTCGAAAATTTACTGAGTTGGTTGTTGTCATTGGGTTATCCCAATAGTGAGAACATGCATGATTATGATTAGTTTTTTGTGGGGGATAGTTTGTTTTTGATGAATGTGCATAATTATAATTGTGTTCTGCAAAAGTGTTTCTTGTGAACGTTCTTCGTGGTTTTGATGGTACTGTCATAGGTCTGTATGTTTGATAATCCATATGTGAATATTTTGGAGCAACCGAAGGTTTAACGGTTGATTGTAAGGTTACTTGTGCCAGTGAATTATTTGTATTTCTTGGTGTTGTTAAATTTGGATGTATTGGTGAAATACTTTGTTGTGTAGTTGTTGTTGTTTGGACAATTTCTTCATTTATGAAGTGTGATGGTGTTTGAATATCTTGTTGTGTAAGATTTCTAGTTCCATTAAGGTTTTCATTGTGTATGACGGTCGAATTTAAACTGTTATTTCGTGTATCAGGTAAAAATGTATTGTAGTTTGATGGTGTTGCATCAATGGTTAGTGGTACTACTTTTACATAATCTCTGTGGTAAGATATTGTACTTATTGCTTGACTTGAGATTGATTGTGGGATATTTATAAACGCAGGATGAGACCATTCAGTGTCCCAAACGTAGTCTGACTGTTCTGTAATGGCAGTATCATCATTTGAATTTTGAGGTCAGAAAATTTTTCTTGCTTGTGAAATTAAGTCTATATTATGTGTGAAATAATCTATTATAAACCATGCCAAAATTTTTTGTAAGTCATGTTTTGTGTGTTGTGAAACATCGTCTTTAGTGAAATTTTCTTTGACTATATGTAGAAAAATTGAAAATAATGTGATTTCCTGTCGTACTTTTGTATGTTTGGATGTTTCAGTTGGTGAGATACTTTGAAATTCTGTTTTTTTTAATAAAAAAATATAGGTATATATTATTGCAAAAACTTCGTTAGTGAATATGGAGTTTGCTCTTTGTGAATTATGATATTGTATGCTTTTGATATATTCTAAGAATACTTTTGAAAACTCTAATTCAAGATCGTCTGTTTGAATTACATATTTACGATGATTCGTATTTGGTGTGCTGAATTCTATGGTGTAGATTCCATATTGTTGTGTTAAATTACATATATCTTTCAGATAATGATAATGTTCAATAATTTGTCTTTTGATGTTTACATCTGGCAATTCTGCTTTGCATGGGCTGATTCCGGGTTCAAACAAATTTACGAGTAAATTTTTGCAAAAATGATGTTGCCCTCTATTATCGGGTGCATCTATGAGGAAGGGGTAAACCTCTTCGTCATCTGGACTATCGTCACTTTGAGTGTGGCTCATTTTTTCGTTTAATGACTGTTAATATATAACTATCGATGTGTCTAATTGGATGATTCCAATTATACAAGTGTACTGGTTTGTGTTTATATTGCTTTTTTATTCTTCTTTTTCCTCTTTTTGATGAATTTGAAGTTGTTTCTGTATCGGAAAAATATATTTGATCGTGAATGGGACAATTTTTATCAATCGATTCTTTTAATTTGTAGAGTTCATCTAAATTGCTAGCTTCTGATTCTGAAAAAGCGTTTCTATTTTTTGAAAATCTTTTCCGTGTGATTTGTCTTTGTTTGTTTATTATTTTTCTTTTTATTGTCAGTCGTTTTGTTCTAATGTATCCAACTGTTTGTGTATGAGGTGTGATTACAAGATCGTAGTTTTGGTTATCTATCTCACAGTTGTGTAAAACATTGATTGTTTATTTCCTAGATTTTTGAATGACATAAAGGTTTAGGATGAGGAATGCAAAAAGTTGTTAGGTGATTTCTATTTTCTTAGACTGTTAGTCCTTACGATTTTTTGGTTAGCTTAACCTGGGTCTTTTTGTTCAGGGTTGGAGAGAAAAGTATATCGATTCCGAAGAATGATTTTGTACTTTCTCGTGGCTAGTCTAAGCTAAGGTGTTAACTTACTTAATCTTACTTAGGGGTATTGATTGTGTTCAAGGGTTGGAGAATAGTAAATCGATCCACAAGGTTCAGGTATAATTAGAACGAAGTAGTTCGTTAGATACTATTTTAAACTTACTAAGTCTAATATTTATCCTGGGTCTGGTAAGAGGAGGGTTCAAGTGAAGGATAAATAACCGAAGTTCTTCACTGTTTATCTTAATTTGAATGGTTAGTTTTATTTAAAAAATTTCTATTAATCTTGGGTCTTTTGGAAGGGTTGGATAGTGAATCGACGTTTGAGGTCGTTAGACACTTGCTAAGTGGGTGGGGGAGAACAAAATTGTTCTTTTTGATCCAAGGATAGGCCTTGATGATCAGGTTTTTAATTTAGTGAATTAGAAAATTTATTAAGATCCAAGGATAAGCCTTGATGATCTGATTTTAAAATTAAGTGAATTTAAGTTTAAAATGGTTTAAATTTATTTTAAAAAAAGATTTAGTTTTTTAATGATATTAGTGAGCTTATGATTGCTGTTATGTTTAGGTGATGAAGCTGGGACAACAGATGATTTTATGATTACTAACAATTTATTGTCATGCTACTAATTTTTATTTTCATTTTCAATAAATATTTTTCAAACATGTTTATATAAGACTGCAGAAATTAAGAAAACGATCTGAGATCTTTTTATCAATCGTTATTGTATATTAATAATTTTGTTTAGCGCTTGAAATGATCATGAAGATTGACTTCAAAATTTTATGTTTGCAAATGAAAATCTAAATTCATTGCTAATAAGATTCTAAATATAAAAGTTTGTGTTGGCTTTTGCCGTACAATCATAAAACTATATGGTAAGTTTCTACTTTGTCGTATGTCGTCTCTTGTTCGAGGTCTTCTTCCAATTCCGGGTAGTTCTGTTATCGTTCGGAATATCGGCTCTGATCTATTGAGTCGTAGAGACATTTCAATTAAATTATTATCGTAAAACATTTTTAAAATGTTTTGTCTAAATTCTAATCTATTTTTGGTTAAATCTAAGCTATTAAGGTCTTATTCGAGACTTATGGTCGCACCAGATGAACTATGTCCGATGTGGTTAACTCATAGAGTAATTTCGGATAGGGTACACCGTCTGCTCGTCACGCTATCTTATTTTCGGCCGGATAGATTCGTGCAACTTCTTAGTCTAATACCGATCCTAATCTTACTCTTATACTTTCTAGTCTCAGGGTGTTTAACTCGTCTCTGCTAGGCTCAGTAGATCTAGGGTATACTGGTTTGTTGCGGCTGCTGAAGTTCTCTTGGAGAGACAACTAATTTCTAAGTTAAATTCAAATCTCTCTGGTGCTGAAATTACAAGTAATTTCAGCACTTACAAATAAGTGGGTTGTTAGTTAGATGGATCATGATTGGTTAATATTAAATACTTTACAGTGGTAAAATATCTAATTTATCCAATCATAAAATATAGTTTAGATCAGGTTCCAACTGATTCTCAACCGCGAAGCAGTAGCACTTGCTCAATTTCAATTTTCAAAATTCGATGTTGCAATCAATCAATTGATAATACTCTTATACCTATTAAGAGTGACTTTTTCGTAATGAAAAAATCAGTTTTTTAAATTAAAAAGAATTGAGGGCATCGAGGTGAAATATCAACTTACAGCCATTCCAGCGTAATTTAATTAGAAAAAAAAATTTTGTTTTTGTTGACCATGGCGAAAACAACGGTACTCAGAACAGTGCGGGCTTGTCACACAGAAATCAATTATTCAGCAATTTGTTTCCTGACCTGAAATTTTTTCGACAATCGTCGAGAAGGCAGCCCCACATCGAATGTAGCCTCTTTGTTAAACCTGAAGCAATTATTTTGACAAAATGATATCTATATTCAGTCTAATAATAGAAATCAGCTGATTTCTTAAAACACTGAAAATTTGATTTTCGATTTATTGATTTTTTGGTTGGAATTTATGGACAAAACTGGAACTGAGCAAAGATATACCACAAAGCAGTTGTGTTGAAAAAATTTTTAAAAAAAATTGCAAAAAGTATTGCAGAAAACCAAAAAAATAACAGCAAAAATAAAAAACAAAAATAGCAGATTTGAAATGAACATTTCGAAGTTCTCATGGTTTTGACATTTCTCATTTGAAGATTCAAATTTTTATTATTTAATTACTTTATAATTGTAATACTTTATCACGTTTTATTTCAAACTGGAGTGGTAAGGAAAGACAACTATAAATTTTCTTAAAGTAAGTTCATTTTATTGTATTGGTAAATTTACCCCACATGGTAAATTTAAGTTTCCGAACAAGCCTACTCACTGTGCAATTGTTCCTCCAAACTTTGAAAACATCACCTCTAGTTGGTTTTTATCTGCAAATCTGAGCATCATCGTTGCCATAAGATCACTGAAGCACTAGAAGAAACAACTCAATCAAAACCCACAAAAAATCAACTGAAAGAACATTTGGTTACAGCGCATAATAGAGGGTTTAGGGATCGGGATGCCCCCTTTTCCTCGCAGGGACTCTAATACCCTAATCACTTAAAGGACTTAGATATTATTTTAGGACATTCATTTTTGGCCGGCTGACCCTAAACATTTGTTTCAAAAGGCGCCTTGATCAACATTATATGCTGACTTAGAGGGGCGAATGAGAAGCAAAAGAAAATTTGCCGACCTTAAAAAACATCGACCAAATTTAAACAATTTTTGTAACCCCCACCCTCCTCGAGAAAATCCTAGCTCCGCCACTTTGACCTTATCGTTACAATATTTGTGAGCGACAATTGATTTTAAATCAGAATGTCATTTTTTAGACGAAAACCCATTTCACATTCTGTTTGTTGAACGAAGCTCTTGCTCGCAAAACTCAAGAACGGTTTCTACCGCCTGGAAACTTTCAAGTAGTCTCGCGTCCTCATACACTGTCATTGCCATGCCAGGAGACCAAACACGCAATCTGACGTTCTCAAAAATAATGTTTGCATAGCAATAGGGCTAGGGGAATACCCTTTTTGACAGGATTCTTACATTTGCTTATTCAAAAATTACAAATTACGCCAATATTTTAAACTGGATTTTTTAGAGGAAACTGAGTCCGCTAAGGTTTACTAAGATAGAAAGATTACGTAGAATTCACTAGGATTCCTCCGCAGTTGAAAATCCGATTGCCACTTAATTGTTTCTTGCATCTTGACCATAAATCGCAGATGATAAAAACAGGTGTGCAGTATTTGAAAAACTGGAAGCGTTACGGATTACCATCAAAATTTTCAAACAATTTGGTTTGCCGAAAACATCTGTCTTTCTTGATACCTTCATATCTTGATTAAAATATAATCGGTGCCTTTTTAGAGTATTTGGATTGAACAACTGACAGAGGTGACAAAACTTGATGGTTCATTCACATTTAACTTTTTTCATCTTTTACCTGTTCCTTTTTACTATTTAAAAGAGATCACCGATTTTCTACTTCTTTTGATTTAAAAAAAGCTCCGAACTAGTTGTTCCAATAAGTTTGCAAAATTTACCTGAACTTGCCTTAAGTTACCTTTATTTTTTAAGGTAAAAATTTACCTGAAGTAATTTCAGGAAGACTTGAGGTAAATTTTACCTTTTATGACTTAAGGTAACTTTACTTCAACTTTTTTTAGATTGTGGGACGAGTAGTCGTTCTTTTTCCATAAATATTTCTGTTGCTTACCTTGTGTGTTTTCAACATGGCTATTTTTGTCTTCACTTGGCAAGAGATCAGTTGCTTCTGTGTCCCGTTGGCGCAGACAGTAATGTTTTTTGCAGGAGGCTCCCTCTGCCCTCCGATTGACCAATCGGTTGAATATGATTGGTTAAAAAAACTGGGAAACCAAGCGGGTTTGAGGGCCAAATTGTTGGAAATCTGATAACTGCGAAAGCCTATATTCATTATTATAGTGACAGACAGAAAGAACAGCGTCATCAGAAGCAGTCGCGATTGCATCGTCGTGGGTTTAATTTTCCCTAAATTAATATCAACACAAACAAATATCTTCAAAAACCTATCTTAAAAAGGTTCGAAATGTTCTCGATGAACAACGCTTCTAAAATAACAGAAACCATGCCTGCCTTTTCAAGGTTCCGGACTAGGTCCCACCAGAGTCAACCAAGACGGATTAAACTTACAATCAAAGTTGTTTGGATGAAGTTTCGCATTTAAAAAGCCAGCTAAAAAACTATGAACTGAATGAAAATCGGGTTACTACAGAAAAAATTTACGAGCTGAGTTATCGGAAAATCGACCATGAGAAGGGAGAAGAGGTGTTTTAACGGACAATGCAATACAAGACAATCAAATAAAATACCAGATGGAGCTGGGATTTTTGTTTAGATTTTTTGGTTTATGAGAACAACACTTTTTTTTGAATAAAACGTATGCTCAATTGATGTTTTCTCGGCAACTCTGCTTTAAGAAATAGAATAATGTGCTAATGAGGTTTAAATGCTCCGACTCGCGAAGAAAGTGCAGAATATTTTTGCTTGGTGTCGTTTATTATTTAGTCAGAGTTTTCGACCTATAACTAAGTGTTTTTGACTTTGTCTAGCTTTGATTGTTTTTCCTAAAGTTACGGGGGTTTGAATTTTGCTAAATTGGCCATTTTGGGATAATTAACGTGCGATATTTTGCGGCCTTGTAAGATATATTGCGGGCTTAAGTAAGAGGCAAACTATTATGTTTCAAATTTAATTGAGGCTAGCAATTTCATCCTATTAACACAATAAGAGACGCTAAACACATCCTTAGTATTTTACATAGCGTGTGGGAGGATAAAATGAGGAAAGACTGGACTGAAGTGCAGTCGGAACACTCAATGCTTCGCCCTGATTTAAGAGCACTCTCATCACGAGGCCAAACTGTGCATTTTGTGAATTGTAGGCCGATTCCGCAACAGGCAAAATTCAGATTTGTCGCGGAATCCGCAACATTGCTATTTTTTTAAATCTTCTTTGCTGTTTTGGATTCCAGGGACAAATAGCTAAAACACTGTATTGCTCAAAATTGCTACAAAAACAGACAGTTTTGCGGAATCCGCAATAAAAGGCGTGGAATCCGGAATCAAATTCTGGAATCAATGAACAAATAATAACATATGTTTTTGGTAAACTTAAACTGTCGCGGAATCCGCAATTGTAAGTTGAATCTGCTTACATTTGCGGAATCCGGAACAACTACTTATATTCGCTCGTTGCGGATTCCGCGTCAAAATCATTGTGCCGACAAATTTTACGTTACAGGTATTAGAGAGGAATAATGTGCAAAAACTTGTGTTTGCCGCTTAAGTTTTTGTTACGAATTGTTGCCACTTACAAATTGTCGCCTGTTTCGAATTCACGAATTCTTGCCTCAGGGGAAATAACATGTAAGGATCAATTAAGTTGTTTTCATATGCCGCTGATAGTTACTTTATGTTTTATGCTCCTTGAAATCAAAACTGGAAAAGTATTCGCTAAAATATGATAGAAAAGAATTGTAACCTAAACAAATTGTGGAAACTACAGCACAAGATACCAAGTTAATGAGGAATGTTATTGCAAAACAAAATTGCTACAAGAAAATATTTTAACCGAATACGTTTTAGCAAAAAAATATTCGAAATCAGTAAATGTTTATGATATATCATTGACAAAATATTTGGTTGTCTCTATCAACACTGGCTGATAATCGTGCTAAAACTTGCGAATAGTAACCCTCTGAAGACTGGAAATTTTTTTTCTTTTTTTGCCTGGATATTGTATGCGAAAAAGTCGCCAGTTAGATGAACTGGTGACCTGTCTTGCCTTAAAAAGTGGACAGCGCGATGACAGTTTTTTGCAATCTTTAGATAAGTTACCCTGATAAGTTACCCTGACTTTTTGTATGACTCGCGAAGAAAGTGCAGAATATTTTTGCTTGGTGTCGTTTATTATTTAGTCAGAGTTTTCGACCTATAACTAAGTGTTTTTGACTTTGTCTAGCTTTGATTGTTTTTCCTAAAGTTACGGGGGTTTGAATTTTGCTAAATTGGCCATTTTGGGATAATTAACGTGCGATATTTTGCGGCCTTATAAGATATATTGCGGGCTTAAGTAAGAGGCAAACTATTATGTTTCAAATTTAATTGAGGCTAGCAATTTCATCCTATTAACACAATAAGAGACGCTAAACACATCCTTAGTATTTTACATAGCGTGTGGGAGGATAAAATGAGGAAAGACTGGACTGAAGTGCAGTCGGAACACTCAATGCTTCGCCCTGATTTAAGAGCACTCTCATCACGAGGCCAAACTGTGCATTTTGTGAATTGTAGGCCGATTCCGCAACAGGCAAAATTCAGATTTGTCGCGGAATCCGCAACATTGCTATTTTTTAAAATCTTCTTTGCTGTTTTGGATTCCAGGGACAAATAGCTAAAACACTGTATTGCTCAAAATTGCTACAAAAACAGACAGTTTTGCGGAATCCGCAATAAAAGGCGTGGAATCCGGAATCAAATTCTGGAATCAATGAACAAATAATAACATATGTTTTTGGTAAACTTAAACTGTCGCGGAATCCGCAATTGTAAGTTGAATCTGCTTACATTTGCGGAATCCGGAACAACTACTTATATTCGCTCGTTGGGGATTCCGCGTCAAAATCATTGTGCCGACAAATTTTACGTTACAGGTATTAGAGAGGAATAATGTGCAAAAACTTGTGTTTGCCGCTTAAGTTTTTGTTACGAATTGTTGCCACTTACAAATTGTCGCCTGTTTCGAATTCACGAATTCTTGCCTCAGGGGAAATAACATGTAAGGATCAATTAAGTTGTTTTCATATGCCGCTGATAGTTACTTTATGTTTTATGCTCCTTGAAATCAAAACTGGAAAAGTATTCGCTAAAATATGATAGAAAAGAATTGTAACCTAAACAAATTGTGGAAACTACAGCACAAGATACCAAGTTAATGAGGAATGTTATTGCAAAACAAAATTGCTACAAGAAAATATTTTAACCGAATACGTTTTAGCAAAAAAATATTCGAAATCAGTAAATGTTTATGATATATCATTGACAAAATATTTGGTTGTCTCTATCAACACTGGCTGATAATCGTGCTAAAACTTGCGAATAGTAACCCTCTGAAGACTGGAAATTTTTCTTCTTTTTTTGCCTGGATATTGTATGCGAAAAAGTCGCCAGTTAGATGAACTGGTGACCTGTCTTGCCTTAAAAAGTGGACAGCGCGATGACAGTTTTTTGCAATCTTTAGATAAGTTACCCTGATAAGTTACCCTGACTTTTTGTATGACTGTTTGTTTAAAAAAATCACAAATCACAAATTTGCAAAAATGAAGTTCAGCAACAGCATGAGGAAAATAAAAAAATGATGTCTGAAGTCCAGATTGCAGGTGCACTATGTCTCAATCAAAAAGTTGAAAAACATCATCGTGACCCTTAAAAGTTATTGTTTTTCTCACTCGCTCAGTCGATCAAGTTGAAACTTTTCGTTTTTTATCAAATACTCTCCTTCTAAAAAAATTGAGCACATAGTGATCGAGGTAAGTTTCTGATGCTTTTTCTTAACTTTATATATCTGAACACATAAGTATTTTATATCTAAAAACACAAACTCTGGTTTTTTTTCAATCCTTTTCACTTATTTCCTCGACCAGTTTTATTTATCTGTGTTCATATAAATATCATTTAAACTCTATGACTAGATTAACTATGGTTAAAATTAGTGATAACAGTTAGCTCGAAACTTATGCTTAAACTTAGATACTAAGAAAAACAAAAGTTTCCATCAACCATCAAGAGCAATTGTTACTTTTGTTTAAAAAAAATTGTTGTGTTTTTAACAGAGAATTACCCCTTAAAAACTATATATATTTTTCGAAAATCAAAACATTTAGCTGAAAAAATTTCTAAGTTTTCGGTAGTGAGTTTCCGTTGTTCCGTTTCCAACTTTAGAAATATTTAAGACAGATGTGGTCTATCTTTGAGACGCGCAATCTAATCTAATTGACCGCTTTTTCGCCAGAGACACCCAGATAAAGTCAAGAAAATCAATATTTTCCCTATCGCTAAAGAGTCTACGACAGTTTTCTGTTAAAATTGACACAGAAATTTCTAACTCTTTGTTTTTTATAGATTTTCAGTATCAAATAAAAGGAAACGTTCTCCTACGAAGCCGGCAATTTTAAGCAAACAATTTCGGCAAACTAAATATCTACTTTTCGAACTAAAACAGTTTAACCAATATTGATCCATTAAATTGTTTGTGGTCTTATTGTTTCATCAGAAAATTCCAAAAACGCTCTTAAAACAAAAAAAACTTTCGGTTTTTTTATGAACAAGGATTTAGGAAATCCTGTATATAAACTAATTGTACACTAAGCAATTGATAAATTAATTTCAACCATCATACTAATAAGCAAAGCTATGCGAAACTCAGACTCAACCTTAATTTCTTATAGTGCAATCGCGCTTTTTTATCGTTTCCACCATTTCCGAGTTTTATCCTCTAACTTAACCAATTTTTTCCAAGGCTGATTGTCTCATCAGGGAAAAACTTTTTTGACCCAAAACAGGGAAGGAACTGTTTAAACCCAAAAAAAAGAAATTAATTAGTGTTTCTTTTGTAACTAATTTTTTAACCGACTTCTTATTGGGAACATAATTTTAGCGAACTTATGTTAATTTTAAGATGAAATTACAAAAAAAATACTTTAAATAAGTTTTGAAAAGTTTGAACAAAAACTAGCCAAAAATTTGGACAAAAAAAGCCCAGTTTAGATAAATAAACTTCCAAGAAAGTGCTTTATACCAATTTTCCCTCAAAGTAAACCCAATTAAACTAGACTTTTTTAACGTAAAAACATTTACCAAAAATTGGTCATAATAAGCTCAATTATCATAACCTATAAACTTTTAATTCATTTTGATTTGAACCATTTTTAGTCAAAACAAATTAAAATTAGAGACGAAAAGCAAAATAAATTAAAATAACCAAAAGCTGATCAATTTGAGTATGTTGATATTAAGTGAAAGTCAATTAATTTAACTTTTCCCCTTTCTGATAAAAACTAAACCGATTAAAAGAGATAAACTCCAAATTACTTTTAAATTTACTCAAATTTGGCCAAAAATCCGTTTAATTTAGATCACAAGCAGACTAGTTCAAACTAGTCCAATTTTACTTTAAAATTGCCCAATTGAAAGACATCTACGCTAAAATTATTTCAAAATAGCCCAATTTTGTTCAATATTTTTCGAATTGATGTAAGAAACAAAAACTTAGGCTAGAAATAATCAAAGTTTTGACAAATCACGCTCATTTAAGGCAACTACAAAAATATCAGATAACATTAATCCATTTTTGTCGAAGTATGCTCATACAAGTTAATAAATTAATTAAATCTGAAAACAAACAAGCTTTCGACAAAAAAGTTTTCTTAAGGTTTCTAAAAAATTCTCTAAGAGAAATTATCTTTCAACCGAGCCTGGAGCGCTAGCTCTATACAAGATGTTTTCTATCAAAAATTCAATGATAAACTGCGTAAGGCCAGAAGCTTATTTTCTTTAGTCGTTTTCATTGCAAACGTAGTCGGTTTAATGACAAAAAAGTCATCTCAAAAAGTCAAAGAGGAGAAATACATTGAAGTTGAGGAAAAGACTTTCAAAAAGAGGACAACAAAATTGAGTTTTAACCTTTGATATATTCCGTAGCTACTGTAAAAATTAAGCAAATAATTGAAAGCGAAGGCCTTGATTGCTTTCGGGTTCGTCTATATGCAAATAGAGAAGCTAATAGGTTCAATTTGAAGTTCGCTTAGACACAGAGTTGCAGAAAGCGAACCAGCATAGTATTATTTGGAAGGAAACTTCATCTTCCAAATTTTTTAAAGTTGCTTGTTTCAATTATTATTCCAGTCACAAAAACAGGCTGACAAAAAAATGAGAGCCATTGCGCCGCACACTTATTTTTACCTTGCTGGTGCAAAATATAGTTGCTAATACGTGATGCCATTTTTCATGCTAGCGATAAATGAAATAGTGGGGATTTGTAGCCTTCGAAACCTCAATAATATTCGCTCCTCAACAATATGACCAAGTTTGATAACGATTCGCCATTAATTAAAAAATTAAAAATGCGCATGGAATTAGGTTTTAGTCTGCTCAAACACTCATCAGTATAATAAAAGTTGATAGACTCAGAGGCTTTTGAGACCAAATAAAGACAATTTTAGAAAATTTAATTTTTTGAAAATTTAAGAATAATCTTCAACAATTGGTCTACGTGATGATTTGGGAAAAACCCTTTGAATAGTACAAACAGGTATCCTTGAAATGTTTGCCATATTTATTCAAAATCAGGAACTATCGAGAGAGATATATGAGCAAGTTTTTGAAAAAAAATTGCTAATACAATGCTCAGCTTTAAAATTTTTTTTTTAAAGAATCAATCGATGTCAATTTGCCGCTTGATTCTAACACACTAATCGGGTTCGACTAGTGTGAAACAAAATGTCTACATTTGCTGTTCAACGAAACAAGATCGACTTAAAAAACTCTCCAATATCAATGAAGAAGCAATCAAGCTCAAAAACACATGCGCTCATTGCTCTCAAACTAACCAAGATTTTGCGATTCAACATTACACAATAGATATCACTTCGAAATAAAAAGATAAGTTGTTATCAAACATGACAGGTTCTTAAGATAGATTGTTTCTCATTTACTTCAGTTTTGTTTTTTCAAAATTTGCTGATTCGACCATATCAACAGAACACACTGTATGTCCTGAATTAGTGTCTAAGAATGACATTAACCCAGTGAACGAAGAGGCTTTTTGGGCAAGCAATGTCTGATGCCATTCTTTTTTCCCTTTCATCTGGGTGGGTTTGTGTGCTTGAGAAAAAATCTTGCCCGGAAAATTACTTTAGAAACAAGAACAAGTAAATATCAACTTCGCAACTGCGTTTCTGAAGAAAATCAGTTATGTTTTTTTTGTGTAAAAAACAAAAAGCCTCTTTTAGCAGATTATAGCAGACAAAAAAAAACTGTGAAATAACTTTAACAATGGTGTGCATCCGGGTAATAGATTGGAAGCTGTTAGAAAAAATAAACAAAGACGGAGTCAGCTCACGAAATAGCAGGGAAAGCTCCAATGCATGTGCGATCACTGGGAAGAAAACGAGCAAAACCCCAGCAAAATGATAGCAATCTACAATCAATGATGACAAACACCAGAACAAACATCTGTACAAGCACACCCAAGGTGAAGTTCAAATGTCGTCCTGAGAATCAAAAGAAAAACGATTGAAGGCATGGCAAGAGAACGAAAAAAAAAAAGGAAGAAAGATAAAACTTGAAAGTGGAACCAAAAACACCACTTCTATTCTAAATATTTTTTCATCATTTAACTAATATACTTCATAATTTAATCAAGTAAAAAGAAACTAATGAAGATGTGTGTATCAAACGATTTTCTATCTAAAAAAGGAGGCCACTCGTATTGCAATCACTAAAATAAATTAAAGGTTGAACTAAAATTTTAAATTTTGATTGCAAGTCCAATTGAAACAATGCTTTCATTGTCTCAATTTCCGACTCAATTTTTTCCCTGCTTTTGGCCTGTATACTGAAAACAAGTAATTTACCAAATAGGTGTTCTGGTTCACTGGCTTGCCTCGAAAACTAGATGGCGCGGCAACAAAATCGCATTTTTTTGCAATTCTAACAAAAGAATTTGAACTTGTAAATAGTTTTTTTGTTTCGATCACGCTGATTTTTTATTTAAGCAATCGCTCGATCGATTTTAAACATTTTCCTACTTTCTAAATTTTTTTTTTCTTTACAAAATCTATTCTGATTCTCTCAACGTTCAAAAACTAACAGAAATGAGAATCTAATTTTTTCTTTTAATTTAATTTATATATCTTAACCTAAAAATCCCAACCCCATTTTAGTATTTAGGACAGTTGTTCCACCATTATAAGTCATTCATTATTATTGTTTATATAACTCTTTCAATTTATCAACTCATATAAATATCGTTTTATTTCCTGGACTGGGTCGACTCTAAGCTACGATAACATCTGCTATGAGACTTATGCTTTAATTCAATCACTAAGATAAACAGAAGTTTATATAAACGACCGTTGTTTTTCTGCTAGAATGCTTTTGCTTACAAACTTGAAGCATAAAAAATTTTGATGAAACATTAAAACTTACCAATTAAAACTAAGGATTCCCGACACAATGTTTGTGCTCTTCTAGTTTTTAGTTAGCCACTTCGAACAAGATTTTTGATACCATCTAAAATTCAGTGAAGTCATGCATTCAAGTTTACAGATATTTTACCTGTGATTTGTTAGTAAAAACTATTTGGGCTTAAAATTTAGCATTAAGGCTAACTTAATGCTAAGGCGGTTATTTATTCCGCTCAAAAATTTTTCATAATTGAAATGTGGAACTTTTTTGCCTTAATGATACGTTAATCGACATTAAAAAACATCACTTTGAACATGGCATACCGTGTTGATGTTTTCAAACACCATTTCAATGACAGACAGAACATTCAGGGCATCGCCCCGATACAAGCAAACTTATTTCCTTAAATAATCACGTTGAAGCAATGCCTCGTTGACTTACGCAAAAAATCACAAGAACTCAGAGAAGCGTCTCGTGTAACCGTCAGTTCTTGCGAGTCCAAGAAGCCTCTATATCAGCATCGCTGGTTCGCGCTCTGAATTAGTAGAGTATGTAGTTTTTCTCAGGCGACTGAAGCCATCTACAGTTCCTTGACACTTTGAACTTTTTTTCGTAAATGAACGATTAATTTTTAGTGTAAGTTTTGTTGAAGTACCATGCAGAAATAGTCGAAGGATCAAAAAATGGGAATTTTTTTCAGTTCAGCTTTTCGATTTATCCATTTGATTATCATTAACGCTCACGCTTTAACGTAAAAATTGCTCACAATCTGCTAGCAAGTTGGAACATTCTCTTTTTTTTCAGTTCTTAAAACATCTTAAAACGTTTAGGATTGTACTCTTTTCGGGTATTTCTACTTATTCCGCCCAGGCATCAATATTTCAACATCTTGAATTGGAAATAATTTGCTTCAATCTGATTGGTTAAAATTAGCCAATCCATCTCAAATGTATTGTCTACAATTTTAAAGAAGCCGAATATTGGCCTTAAACTATAAAGAAGCCGAAGAATTATAAAGAATTATAAAGAAGCCGAATATTGGCCTTAAATGAAGAATGCTAGGTGAATTACTCAAAATTATTTCAAATACGCTCCAAAATTTTACCCAGATTGGAAAAAAAAACAGCTCGAGCGAAAAAATGAACACCTTTGTATGTGCTCAAAATTTGGCTTTGTACGAAAACATTTTAGGAATAAAGTCCTTTCATTTGTATTAGCCAAATCCAAATCAACCAGTGCATCAGTATAAAGGAGGCATTCAACAGTGGCTAAGTACATCTTTTTTGTTAAAGAGCGAAAGTAGGCTTTTTTGTTAAAGAGCGAAACTGACATTTTGCTGAATTAATTGTTTGGTCGAAAAAATTTATGACGCTGCGCTTGAGAATTTTTGTTTCGAATTTTCAATTTTCGTCGATTTGAATTAATTTACTTGTCAGTGATTTTGGATAAGTAAAAACAGTATTCAAAGCATTTTTCTGCTCTGTTGAAGAACATTTTGAAATTCGGCATTGTTGTACTTCGGCTCTGTTGTACTGTCCCACTTAGAGCGCCCTTTTGCTCAAAATTGTCTCAAAACGTCTCAATTTAGTTTTTGCTGATCTGGAACCTGATCCAAACTATATATTATTATTGGTTATAAATTAGATATTTTATCCCTATAAAATATTAAAGACTCACCAATCACACTCCATCTAACTAACAACCCACTTAATTCTAAGTGCTGAAATCACTTGTGATTTCAGCACCATAGCATTTTGAATTTAACTTACAAACTAGTTGCTTTCTCCAGGAGACCGACTCGTAACAAACCAGTATACTCTAGATCTATTGAGACTAAGAGATATAAAAGTAAGATTAAGATCGGTTTTAGACTAAGAAGTTGCACGAATCTATCCGGCCGAAAATAGGATAGCGTGACGAGCAGACGGTGTAGCTTATCTGAAATTACTCTATGAGTTAGAAACCCATCCAAACCCATCTGGTGCGACCATAAGTCTCGAATAAGAACTAAAGGAACAAAATAGCTTAGAACTAACCAAAAATAGATTAGATTTAGACAACAACATTCTCAAAATTGTTACACGACAAAAGTTTAATTGAAATGTCTCTACGACTCAATAGATCAAAGCCATTATTCCGAACAATACGAGAACTTCCCGGTAGTGGAAAAAGACCTCGGACAAGAGACGATATACGACTACAACGGAACTTACCCATAAGTTTCATGGTCGTACGGCAAAAGCCATCACAATCTTTTGTATTTAGAGTTTTATTAGCAATGAATTTAGATTTTCATTTGCAAACATAGTAACTTGAAGAAAAATCTTCACCGATAATTACAGGCGCTAAACCTGATATTGTACAATAACGATTGATAAAAACATCCCTAGTCGTTTCCTTAACTCTGCAGTAAGTTTAAAAAGATATCAAGAAAAAAAATGTTTATTGAAAATAAATGCAAAAATTAATTAATAAACATTCAAATTATTAGTAATATAAAAATCATTTGTTCCTCTCAGCTTCATCACCTAAAACATAACAGCAAATCATAAACCCACTAACATCATCAAAAACTAATATACAAAATTTTTAATCAAATAAACCTTAATTTAATTTGTAAAGGTCTATCCTAATTCTTATTTCCATTTAACTTAAACCTTTTAAACGTCACAGATCATCAAGGCTTTCCTTGGATCTTGAATTCACTTTTATCTGAACTAAATTTATTTTCAATAATTTTATATTTTGATCATCAAGGCTTATCCTTGGACAAATAGAACAAATTTGTTCTCCCCCACACATTTAGCAAAGTGTCTAACGACCTCAAACGTCGATTCACTATCCAACCTTTTCTCAAGACCCAAGACTAATAGAAATTTTTTAAATCACACTAACCATTCCAATTAGGATAAACAGTGAAGAACTTCGGTTAATCATCCTTCACTTGACCCCCCTCTTACCAGACCCAGGAAAAAATTTAAACTTAGTAAGTTTAAAATAGTATCTAGCGAACTACGTGTGTTCTAATTATACCTGAACCTTGTGAATCGCTTTACTATTCTCCAACCCTTGAACACAATCACTACCCATAAGTAAGATTAAGTAAGTTAACACCTTAACTTAGACTTGTCACCAGAAAGTAACAGTCATTCTCAGGAATCGATATATACTTTTCTCTTCAACCCTGAAATATATGACCCAAGTTAGGCTAACCGAAAAAATTGTAAGAATTAACAGTTTAAGCATTAAAAATTACTAATCCAAACATTGCATCCGTCATCCTAAAACTTATGTCACTAGACAATTTAGGAAATAAACAATAATCATACTACACAATTGGCAAATAAACGAAAAAATTATGACCTCGTTTTCACTCTACACACACAGTCAATAGGATATAATACAACAAAACGACAAACAATCAAAAGAAAAATTTTAAGCAAACAAAGACAGATTACACGAAAAGATTTTCCAAACAAGGAAACGCATTCTCCGAATCGGAAACAAGTCATTCAGAAGAACTTTACAGATTAAAAGACTCCGTAAAAAAACTATCAGGTTAGTGATACACTATATTTTTCTGAATCAGAAACCACATCTCAATCATCAATACAAGGAAAACGCAGAATAAAAACCACATACAGAAACAAACCAGTATGTCTATACAATTGGAATCAACCAATAAAACACATAGAAAGTTACAAATTGACAGTCATAACGCACAAAAATGAGTCAAAATGAAGAAAGCGAAGATGAAAACTCCATCTCCCCAATTTTAATCAATTCTTTCACCGATAATAGAGGACAAACACAATTTTGTCAAAATCTAATAGAAAATTTGTTTGAAAGAGGAGTTAGTCCATGCACAGCAGAATTTCTCGAAGTAAGAATCAAAAGACAAATTATCGATCACTACCTCAAAGGAATACGTAACCTGACACAACAGTACGGAATCTATACCATAGAAATACAGTCATCAAGTAAGTTTCATGGTAGATATCTACTTCAAACAGACGACGTAGATATAGAATTTTCAAGAGTATTTACAGTATACATAAAAAATATACAACACCAAAATTCACAAAGAGCAAATTCAATTTTTACAAATGAATCATTTCAAATAACTTATAGCTATCTATTTATACTAGAAAAACCAGAATCCCAAGGAACTTCACCAGTTCAAACATCAAAACATACAACTGTAAGACATGATATCGCATCATTTTCTGAATAATTAAACACAATCCGTGAAAGTTTAACAAGTAACGAAATTTCACAAAATGATAAACACGATTTACAAAACATCTTGGCATGTTCTATTATTGATTATTTCACACAAAATATTGATTTAATTTCACAACCAAGAAAAAGTTTCAGACTTCAAAATTCAACTGATGACACTGTAATAGCAGAACAATCAGATTATGTTTGGGACCCTGACTGATCTCATCCACTATTCTTTAACATACCAAAAGATATTTCAGGTCAAGCAATTAGCACAATTTCCATTGACAAAGATTATATTAAGGTATATCCACTCACAACTGACGCAACACTTTTAAATTATAATTCATTTCTACCCGATAGAACAAAAAATAATAGTTCAAACTCAAGTCTCGTACAACAAGAAAACCTAAATGGAACTAAGAATCTTACACAACAAGATTTTCAAACACCATCACATTTCGCAAATGAAAACGTAGTTACAACAGTAATAACAACAACACATTAAAAAATTTCACCAATACATCCCAATCTTACAACTCCAAGACCTAAAATCAACCTTACCACAGGTAACATTACAATTTAAGGTTAAACCCACCATTGTCCCAAAATACTTACATATGACTTATCAACCGTTTAGACCAAAGATGAAACCAATACAAAAACAAAGAACATTCACTAGGAACAACTTTGCAGAACACAATTATAACTATGTAAATAGACCACAAACATCTAAACCTTCTCGTCCAAATACTCAAAAACCTTTAGTTTCGCAAAGACAAAAATTTCAACAACAAACAACAACTTCAGTAAAATTTCATGACTATCCACGAATTTTGCAAAACCAAAGTGAAAATTATCGATTTTTTCAACAGAATAAAAACAATAAACAACAAAACCAAAATAAACATAAAACACATTTTTATACAACTAACTATTTATCATCAGATGATAATGACTACTATCAACCAGATATTTTTGCACCATATACACAGGAATACCGTGTACAACAACCTCGACCAAGACTAGCATCTCAAAATACAAATTTTTACTCACAAAAATTAGCTAGTACACAACCCTATCAAACAATACAAATACAAAACCCAGTTAACACAGATTATTATCAACCAACACAAATGCAAAATGAAATCCCACTACCTTATTATTTACAACAACATGAAATCACAAAAAGACAACTTACAAACTTTTCACTAATGCCAAATACCGCAGAATCACTCCAAATGACTATGAATCCATACCTAATGGGTGGATCAT
The DNA here is from genome assembly GCF_963678635.1 of Symsagittifera roscoffensis. Classification (NCBI taxonomy): domain Eukaryota; kingdom Metazoa; phylum Xenacoelomorpha; order Acoela; family Convolutidae; genus Symsagittifera; species Symsagittifera roscoffensis. The sequence continues at coordinate 37,099,913 of NC_087063.1, read as the reverse complement.
CACTAACATCAAGTAGACCATTGATGGTATTCACCGGTACAGACCATGAATATTCTGCAGAAGATTATTTAAATGCAGTCACATTAAATTCAATTTTGAATATAGGACCTGATCCCATAAATACACCAATTTACCAAAATTGCAAACATAGACGCCCAGCGTTAAAACAAACCACACTTGATGGCGCAGCTCAAAAATGGTTTTCAGTTTTACCTATAGATATAAAATCAGACTGGCAAATATTCACACACGAATTTTCAAAAATGTTTGATTCAGAAAGGAACAAACAACATCAAAGGGTTTTATGCCATGAAATTCGTCGACTACCAAACGAAAAGATCAAACAACTAGCAGTAAGGATCGAAACACTAGTCCGAAAAGTATACTCACTAAACACTCATGATTATAAAAACACAAAAATGACAGAAATTTTAATGATGAATCTAACACCTCAATTACGAAAAATAGCAATCAAAAAGAGAGCATCACATCCCTCCTCAATTCGAGAGCCAAATTTAGAATTTAGAAAAATAGTAGATAAACTAGTTTCTCAGAAATCACTATGAAACCACCATGAAACTAGAAATCACTATGAAACTAGAATAAACAGAAAATTTCAAATTACAATATGTTAATAATATCCAAACAACAACAACACAAATTAATAATATACTTAACTCAGAAACAGGTTTACCCAAACAAATCACTGAAGTTTGAATATATATGAGAAAAATCCAAATTTTGAAGTTAAACCATCATAAAAAAATAGTCTAACTAATTTCGAAGATACGGACATAGCATCGCTGAATGCAGACAAAAACAACAAGACAATCAGAATAAACCACAAAAGTACAAAGAACTAAACAATTCATTTTATCAATTCATGAAAAAAGATCAAAACCTACCAATTAAAAATATTCACAGTAATAATAGCTCTAGAAAACCACTCCCAACAAGCTCAAATTTTTCAAGAAACCAATCTCCTTATAACTCTACTTACAGAGGTAGATCATCAGATCAAAGAAGTTCACGAAGTTCCTCACAACACAAATATAGTCGATCACACAGTCGAAATACTCAATATCGAAGTAATTATTCACGATCAAACTCAAATAGAACGAAGTATTCGTTTGATACCAGTTCCCGTTCCTGTTCTGGGAATAGACACTATTCAAATGCCAGATCAAGAAACTCATCGTACAAAAGACATAGAAATTATTCCAACAATAGAAACAGAGGTTATTCCAATAATCGAAATCAACGATATAATAATCGATCACGAGATTATTCAAACATCAGATCAAATCAACAAAGTTCTATTTATAACAATTATCAAAATAGATCACGAGAAAATTCACAAAATAGGAATTCAAACTATAACAATATACAAAGAAATCACTCTCAATCACCTAATAGAAATAACACACGTTATCCAGATTCTCAAAACAAGTATAGAAGTACTACACCAAAACATCAGAGACAAATAATTCAAGAACAAACAACTGAACAAACAAATTCAGACCCCCCTGGTATTGATAACACAGAAACTACTGAATTACTATTAAATCACATTAATTGTGAATCTACAGAGAGTGAAAGTGATACAGAAAACGCAATTTTAGTCAACATGATAAAAGTTGAAAATGGTTATGCAACCATTACATATGAACAACCTTTTTGTTCAAATATCTACGAAAATCATTAGGAATTACTTTTAGACTATCACACTAAACCTAGAAGTAGTAAAATATCAATCAAGCAAATGGTAAATGATGTAACGACATTACACGAACCTGAAAAAGAACAAGTACCATGTTCTAGTACAAATCTTATTTACCAAAATATACCAAAAAACCACCAAAAGAAAAATATTAGACAATCCCCTTTCTTTTAGAAAATCCAAAAAGTAAAGAATTTCAATCACCGGACCTTGAAACAGATTTTTAATAGACTCTGGAGCAGAATCGAATATCATTATGATTCCAACTTGGAATGAAATCAAAATTATACACCCGAAATTAACACCTGTAAAAACAGCCTGTAGACTAGCAACAGCACAAGCCTCAACCTTAACAAATTATGGAAAAATTCAATTTTTCCTCGTTCCCACTAAAACAATGGAACAAAACAAACTCCTACATAAACCATTTAAGCAAACCTTCCATATCACAGATATAAAGCACAATTTTAATGGAATTCCATTCATCACAAAATACATACCAACTATTAATATACTAGACAGCAAAATTAATATAAAAGATAGATATACAAGAATGCAGAACACTGATTTAACGTTCTTTCAAAGAATGAACAAACAACCACAATTCTTTTCAAAATTTTACCCCATCTATAATAAAAAAAAAACATCTTAAACCACCCTCAGGATACAATTACGAATTTCCGATTAAACAAGTTCACCAATACGACAAAAGTCAAAATAGACACAATCTCTATATGTCTGACTTTGAATTTAGACCAATTCACAAATTTTTTAGAGTAAAAATTTCATCCATAAAATGCATGAAAAACTCAACCTCCGATATTTTTTCTCTACATGTTTATAATAATTCACCATACAAAATCACCCTTTCTTTAGGACTCCTTGGATATTGTGAAACCAAAGCAACAACTTCCCCTACAAAAGAAGTAGCATACAGAGTAATTAATATATTACAACTACTAGACATATGTCAATCAACAATTCTCGATGACGAATTATCAATAAATAATATAATAAGCAATGAAAAAAGGAACACAGTCTATTTCACGAAAAACACCTTAATTTCAACCAACATTCAAAATATCACACTATACAAAACAACAATAAAAATTCTTAACAATGCTCAATTTTCAACACTCTCAAATAATACAACATGAATTTGAGAAATTTGCCGATTTACTGTTAAGATATCCAACAGTTTATGCAACATCTAAATTTGACGTTGGAAAAATAAATTCAAAAAACAAAGAGCAAGCAAAGTACCAATTCACTTACATGACAAAATCAATAGATTACTTGACATTCTAGAACAATACGAAATCATATCTCCAGTAAAAAAAAAGAAAAACAACCAAAAGGAAACAACTTTCTTAACCCTGTCATTATTCTCGCTAAAGGCGAATCACTAAAAATAGTTTTAGACGCTAGATACCTCAATTCACTTTTTGATGAATCTAAATGTAATTGGCCAATAGAACCAATTCAAGTAATTTTAACAAAGATAAATGGTAAATACTTCACAAACGCAGACATGAATAGTGCATGTAAACAAAGGCAACTAGATGAGCAATCACGATGATTAACACAATTCGTTATTGGAAATCAACAATACGAATTTAAAAGAACATTCTATGGAATATCCATAGGACCAGCAGCATTCTCAGCATTCATGAGCAAAATTTTTAGACCACTCAGACTCAATAAAAATGCAATCACATACTTAGACAATGTATTTATGCAATCACTAACAAAAGATTAAAAGTTCTTAGTTCTAGAAAAATATCATCAAATTTTACAGAACGAAAACATGAAAGCAGTCCCAGATAAATAACATTTTTTTAACACGCGTAAAATTTTTTGAACACATTATAGAAAAAGACACTATGACCCCACTGAAATCACGAATTGATGCAATTCAAAAACTCCAACCACCTACAAATAAAAAGAAAAACCAAGAAATCCTTGGAATGTTAAATTTCTTAAGTAAATACGTATATAAAATGCAATTATACTCAAGACCATTCTATAATATTCTTAGAAAACAAAAGAATTTTAAATGGACAACAGAACATCAAACACGATTTGAATAAATCAAAAAATTTCTCACTGATCAAATTTCAAATCATATTCCAGATCCTCATCAATCATTTTATGCAATGTGTGATGCTTCAAATTTTGGCATCGGTGCAGCATTATTACAATCCCAAAATGGAACAAATAAAATGGATCTTATATCAGCAAATTTTCGCCTATTTACACAAGCTGAATTACGACTCTCTACTCTTATGAGAGAATGCACAGCTATCATACACACTCTAACAGAACATGAATTTTTGATACTTGGATCAAAACATCCAACAGTTTTATTTACAGACCACAAACCTATCATAATTTTTTAAACTCAAAAATCAAATCCAAACCATAGAGTTTATAGATTTCAACTAATCCTAATGAAATTTCCAAAGTTACGAAGATATACAACACCTGAACTACCAACAAGAAAAACAACAGTTGAAAAACCACAAATTATCAAATTCGATCTCGCAAAAGATGAAACTTCACCACAATTAGAATGTAAATATGCAGTAACAATTGACTTAGAACAATCACAAATAAACAACCTATAACATTTTCCCCTCTATTTAGATTATCAAAACAACCATTATGAAGTTGATTTGTTAGGTACATCTACATTCAAGCCGATTCCATATTCACAATGGATCAAAAATAATATTAACAAAAACGAATTAAACAAGAACCACATAAGAAGGACCCATTCCCTTCAATAGAAAAGGAAAACCTAACTGATACCATAAATTTATCAGGACCGTTACCAAATGATTCAAAATACACGATAAATCAAGTTTTTAATCTACATGACCAACTTGACACCATACCCCTATCAAAAATAGAAGTAGAAAACGTTTTCCTACCAACAACTGGAATTATTACAAAAATACCAAAACCCAGACCCCGTCATCAGACAGATAAAATCATGGCACAAATACAAAACTAAGCCAACCAAAGCTGATACCACAATCTTAGGAAACAAAACACTCGTTAGATACTTCCGAAAATTCAATAATACTACTATACGTGAAAACACAGACATTTTAGAATATCAAACACCTATTTTTAAAGTACCATGTCTACTCTTAAGTACGATGTTAATATCATTCAATACTTCACATACCCTCCACACTAAAGGACATTCAGGATCAGAAAAGACATACTTAACTTTATCCAAAAGTTTTTTATTTCCCCAAAGCACCAATTTGGATCAAAGTATTATGCAATGATTGTATAATATGCCAATTAAATAAACCCTATCCAAATCAAAAACAAATCGCAGAAAAACAAGATTTTAAAGGACAAAGTCTATATTCGAATCACAGAATATCATTTGACACAAAAGGATCAATTTCACCATCCTCAGAAGGAAACTCATATATAATGGTAATTGCTGACGCATTTACACACTATGTAGCATTTATTCCAGTACCCCATCGAAATGCTAACTAGGCATGTACAACACTCTACGAACACTGGATAGCTGAATTCGGATTACCCGAAATACTAGTCACAGACAATGGCACTGAGTTTATTAATAACGAAATAATCCAGTATGCCACTTATATAACATTAAACACAAACCACGTACATCTCATGCACCTTGGACAAATGGATTTGTCGAAGGTATGAACCGTTCATCTCAGATGTATCATTAATCGAAATGATACACGATACACTGACGGGTCAACAGATGTAAAATTATTGCCCTTATCATATAATTCACAAATTGCAACAACACTAGAAATGTCACCATATGAAATGGTTTTTAATCAAAAACCACGTAAACCAAAAAAGTTCACAGCAAACGCGCATAAAAATGCACAAGTTTATTGTCAACCAAACAAACATTCAATTTGTTATTCAATAACTTAACATTACAAACCCATGATATAACATTCAATAACTTAACATTACAAACCCATGATGAAGACCACTTTCATCATCCACAAATTTTAAAATTAGCTTCCGGTACACACACCGAATGGATTTTAAATAGAGATAAAAACCATAACGAAATTTATCAGAAAATGACAAAAAAATTGTTACAAAGACAAAGCATAAATCATCAAATCAGTTCACGATTTAAGCCAGCAGCAGATTTAAAAATTGGAACATTTGTTTTAATTCCCAATTTTACAACACAAAAAGGAATATTTAAAAAGTTACCACCACTCCGAAAAGGACCATATCAAATGATTGATAAATCCACTGATGTAACCCACAAACTTGTTGACACAAGTAAAAAAAAACTGTTCAACATCGAAATAATCTTTTACTCTATTACCCAAAAGAATACGCACTCCGTGAATTAACACAATTATATTCTTTCACAGGATTAAAAATTGTTCAAAACAATTCAGAAAATGAACTGAACCAACACACTAATGAACAAATGAATTCAAAAACAGACCAACAAAAAGAATTAGTTCGCCGAACATCCCCTAAACAAAAAACACAAACATCTGAAAAAGAAAGAAAACATAGAAAAATGACAAAAAAAATCCTACCACAAGATCAAAACAAAAAATCTGAACATAGAGAATCATCACAATTTAGAAGTCAGCCAAGAAAAAACTATAAAACCTTCATTCCACAATCTAAAATACTGAAGAAAGTTGAATTTCAAAAATAACTTTCATTTTCATTTTTCATTATCTTCTTTTTAGTTATTTTCAGCGTACACATTTTCAAAATAACATGGTGAAAAACACTAGAATAGATCTAGTTCAAAATCAGCCAATAGAAATCATTCCGAATCACCGATTTTTTTTATAGTGACACGATTTTGTTAGCGGACACACATTCACCTCTAAGCATAACTATAACTTCAAGACCTCAAAAGAGAGCAAACCGCTACAAAATGACAACTAAAATAAATACAATCTTAGTATTACAACCTTTCCTTATCAAGCAAAACAAAGATCAACAATATTTTCCCAACCTAGAACTCAAAAACACTCCAAGCAAAAATATTAAATTAGCCTAAAGAACAGAAAGCACATGATCATTTAGCCTAAAGTACAATTTTTTCTTGGACACCCCCAATTGCTCCATAAATAAAAACAAAAATAAGAAGACCTTTGCGACACCTCGAGATAACCCCTCAACAACTTTTGACAAAACCCAACCCACTTGCCAAAAAACCAATAAGTATTTCGACCACACTCGATTTTAGCCACAAAAAAATTTAAAAAGATTCGACAAACCAAATCTTTTCGTAAATGTTTCTTTCAACAACAGTCACCAAATTTAAACAAATCTTTTCAAACTTTTTCACTAATTTTTCAAACCTCCTAAAAATTTTAACAATAATTTTAACCGATTTCATAGGAACTTTAATAATCTCTTCATAATCTTTTGCAATCTTTATTTAATTTTCTACTCCTTATTTGAAGTATACATCTCCCTAAGAAACCTTAAAAATTCTTTGAATAATTTTTTGCAACATTTTTATAATTTTTTATTCCCTATTCGAAATATACATATACCTTTCCAAAATTCTTGATAACCTCCTCAGGTACGATAATTTAATAACTATTTAAATGTTTCGCAATATTTTTGATAGAACCGATGTTTTTCTACTATTTGTAATCTTTCTCACATTTTTAACATCACTCAAAATGACAATATGTGATTTTATTAAAAAAAAAGCACTCATCATATTCGCATTAGCTACCATTCTTTTATTTCTTTTTATTGAAAAATATTGGAATAAACATGAATTTTCATCATAAGAAATTCCACTCTTAGAAATTTTTCAAAATTGCTATTCAATAACCCCCAAACACATCAACAACCCCCACCAACAACGTCCCAAGAAAATCCAACAACACCCACAAGTACCCAAAATCCCTGTTCATCTACACGCTTTTCTTTTCTAGAAAATCCATATACTTTTGAAGAAAGACACGCACGATTATCTGAACTATTAGAACCAGTTGTCCGCCAAGCAATTTTAAGTGAACCACAATACGAACCAACATATAACATCTACCCACATCTACGACAAGACCTGATCAGAGTAAGACACCTCAGCCAAAAACAAAACACACTCGAAATAAATAGACAAATTATACATCCTAGACAAAACAGAAATTTTCAAACTCCGAGAGTTCAATTTAATATACCTCAATTGCCAATATCAAATCCATTAGACCTTACTAGTAGCACAATATCAGATACACCTCCAACCGCTTCTCAACAAAGCACTTCAAATATTCCATCTGACTACTTAGGTTCAACCCCCACATCAGAACAAATTAGAGAAAACCCTTTTAATCCCCCAGCAACCACAGAACGTCTTCCATATTGGGTAACGCACAAATACCCTCACGGTGAACCAAATTCGGTAAACAACCCAGTTGATGTTTCATTCGATACAACCTTATCAAAATCACCCGAAACACTTTCCCTTCCTTCAACACCTTCTTTAAATCAGATATTACCACCAACTTTTCCACTAAACCTTCCTACAAATCTTGATTCACGATATCCAGGACAATCATCTCATAATATACCACACTGATTAGATTGGAACACATTCGTAACACCCCCACCATTACTTGGTCAGCATCAAGAAAGTAGCAGACTTCATAATTGGGCACTAAATAGAATACAATATCGACACGATACCCACAAAGATATACAAGAACATAACATCCAAATACTGCAACAAAGCAGTCTCACACTAAAATTCGAACTTACAGTAAGACTAAACAACATTGTTCAACATCCATTGTTCAACATTGTTCAACATCCAGCTCAATTTTTACCTCCCCATTTATAACAACAGAAATAATCTATAAATACGATAGATATACAAAAAAGACAATCGGATATATAACCTTTTATAACCCATACTCAGGATTATCATACACATGTATATTTTAAGAATTTTCAAATTTCAACACCTTCTTTTTCTTTTTTTTCCGAACCACGCCAGAATCCTTCTCGCAGAGGACCTCAGGATTTATTAGTAACACACTACGATTGTGAAGAAAACGAACAAAAAAACATTGCACAAACATGCTATAAATCAAGTAATACAATGTGAATCCGAACCACAGGCTATAGAAACCACAAATGTAGTAGCTACATTATACTCAAAAGCTCGAGCAACAACACTAACAGGATACAAGTTTACAGCCACATTTTCCGAAAAGAAAGTACACTGTTCACAAGTTTCGAACGGAAATAAAAACAGACTAGAACATGAACCTTTCTATCAAAGTAACATCGAAAGATTACTACATCTCAGCCCTCAAGGCTGTAAAAACGAACTTAAGCGACTAAACCTTACACCAAACACAGGCGCAAACAGAAAACTTCTAAATTTTTAATTTTTCCCAGACATAGCACATCAAGCCGAACTTGAAAAACACCAAGGCCACATACGACAAGATACAAAATTCCCCTTTCATGGAGCACACGGAAGATTAACATATTATCTTCATGATAAAAATTGGATACCACGCATTGGAATAAATAATCCCTCAAATTGCAAAGCAGACACAAAAAATAAAGGATACCAAGAGATAATGTTTTTTGATCGGAAAACACAACTTGAAAAAAAAACAACTTACACGCGACTTAAAAGACGATACAATTCTTCATCAAGGAATTAGACTCCCTTGCAAAAACGACCAAGGATATTGCGATCCTACAACACGCACACAGGCAACCATTGTATGATTTCCCGAAGAAACCTGTACAGTTTTTCAAGTAGCAAAAATACACGCAAGATTGACTAAATTTCACTTAAAATATTTTATTGAATCAATTTCATATGAAGATGTAAACCCTGACCAGATCAGAAATGTAAATCATAAATTTAGAAACATCCACAGCATACAAAATAAACTAACACAATTTCAAATATACCCAGAAACAGAACTTGCATGTAAATACAACAAGCCAATTTACAAAACACAATATTCAGAAATTCTTGTCGAATACGAAAATGGTTTTGAGATGAATACAGGAAACTTAATCGTACACTCGATGGCCATAACTCGCTCATTCACTGATGAAAACTCTTACGTTTTAGTAAACTTAAGACAACAGAACGAATTGGGGGAAAATAAAACCACGAGATACAGAAAGTACACAATTACAAGAACTATCACTTATGTACAGCACACATTTTGGCGCAATTCATTATGACATACATTTAGACATGAAATTAGATTACACAATAAGCAGAATTTTTCAAGAAATGTCATTATCAGAATTAGAAACACTACATCAATTATGTGAGCTTGAAAGAACACAAACTCTACAATCACTAGCACTAGCAGTTCTTAAAATACCATATGCAGGATATTTACTATCCGGAAATAGATCAAACTTTATTGATTATGAAGGCAACATTTTATGGTATTACACTTGTATCAAAAAATATCACCTTTATACGTTTTTGAAGATAAACGATGTTATAAATGAATCCCAATATTCTACAAAATTAAAGTATATTTTGTTGATACACTTCCAAGAAAAATTTATTTATGGGATACAACAGCCCCATGTGGATCAAAAAATAGCCACAAGGTTGTACAATTAAATCCCGACGAAGATACTATCTACTCACACCATATCCAACCCTAATGTCACCACTAAAAATACTATCTACTCACACCATATCCGACACTAATGCCACCACTAAAAAAATTTTCACCTGAAAGCATTAGAGTTATTGCCAGAAAGCCAATTATCGATTTACAAGATTGGCATCTACTCAAAATCAGACATACAACACCACATACGTACACAACAATTTCAAGAACTACTTACAAAAATGGACACTATGCAACGACAATCAATAGATCAAAACTTACGTAAATCTGCAGAAACAGCAGGATTTTCAGATATTTACATACAAGATTACAGCGGATTTTGAAAAAATTAAAGATTATATTTATTTAAACGGTGAAAATTACCGACCACAAGATATATCACCAATCAACATTTTTAGTTTTGTAAATCTAAAAAACGAACTCTTATCCATTCTAGGATGGCCCTATTACATCTTAGAAAGATTGACTATATTATACGCATTGTTTAATTTTATTGAATTTATTTTTTCTTTATTAAAAGGCATCTATAACACATGTGCAATACACACACAAGTAAATAGACAAGCAAGCGTAGCACGCATACCTTTTGTAGGATTTTTTGGAATATTGTCCACATCCATCAATAAAATACTTTTAGATGCACAAATAAAAGAATACAACACAAAAATTTCGACTACACTAAACACATATGACGAATCACAACAACATACAAACACATTACCCACAGCACCACAACTACCAAGTCTAAATTGCAATCAACCATTATCGCTAGTACCACGAAATTTCAGAAAATTAGCACTCGTAAATATTGCAAATTCAAGACCAAATCATATACAAAGTCCGATTCAACACATAGTAACACAACAATCTCCAAACGACGATACACATGAACAAATAATCGAACAACCACATACAATAAGTTTTCAATCTCAGAACAATCGTTTTTTAAGCCCACGATGAGCCGACAAATTTGCCATCCAGCCCTTCGCCGTTCAATTTGCCATCCAGCCAATTTCCAAAACCCAATTCCCATTATCTCACTTTTTGCTTTCGCGCCACCTGAGTCACCCCATATTAACACTTCACTTGGCATGGATTGTGACGCTAACTCAGATATCACCGTTTTCAATACAATTTCCCAAATTAAGAAATCCGACATAGAAACCCCAGACGAATTCGCAAACTCCGAACCCAGCCCATCAACATTTTCTCTACCCCCTTTCGACCCATTCACTCCCAATCCCAGACTGATTCCACCTCTACCATCTCTCATACTTCCCATGTGGATCAAAAAATAGCCACAAGGTTGTACAATTAAATCCCGACGAAGATACTATCTACTCACACCATATCCAACCCTAATGTCACCACAAAAAATACTATCTACTCACACCATATCCAACACTAATGCCACCACTAAAAAAATTTTCACCTGAAAGCATTAGAGCTATTGCCAGAAAGCCAATTATCGATTTACAAGATTGGCATCTACTCAAAATCAGACATACAACACCACATACGTACACAACAATTTCAAGAACTACTTACAAAAATGGACACTATGCAACGACAATCAATAGATCAAAACTTACGTAAATCTGCAGAAACAGCAGGATTTTCAGATATTTACATACAAGATTACAGCGGATATTTTGAAAAAACTAAAGATTATATTTATTTAAACGGTGAAAATTACGGACCACAAGATATATCACCATTCAACATTTTATAGTTTTGTAAATCTAAAAAACGAACTCTTATCCATTCTAGGATGGCCCTATTACATCTTAGAAAGATTGACTATATTATACGCATTGTTTAATTTTATTGAATTTATTTTTTCTTTATTAAAAGGCATCCATAACACATGTACAATACACACACAAGTAAATAGACAAGCAAGCGTAGCACGCATACCTTTTGTAGGATTTTTTGGAAGATTGTCCACATCCATCAATAAAATACTTTTAGATGCACAAATAAAAGAATACAACACAAAAATTTCGACTACACTAAACACATATGACGAATCACAACAACATACAAACACATTACCCACAGCACCACAACTACCAAGTCTAAATTGCAATCAACCATTATCGCTAGTACCACGAAATTTCAGAAATTTAGCACTCGTAAATATTGCAAATTCAAGACCAAATCATATACAAAGTCCGATTCAACACATAGTAACACAACAATCTCCAAACGACGATACACATGAACAAATAATCGAACAACCACATACAATAAGTTTTCAATCTCAGAACAATCGTTTTTTTAGCCCACGATGAGCCGACAAATTGGATCCCTTCGCCGTTCAATTTGCCATCCAGCCAATTTCCAAAACCCAATTCCCATTATCTCACTTTTTGCTTTCGCGCCACCTGAGTCACCCCATATTAACACTTCACTTGGCATGGATTGTGACGCTAACTCAGATATCACAGTTTTCAATACAATTTCCCAAATTGAGAAATCCGACATAGAAACCCCAGACGAATTCGCAAACTCCGAACCCAGCCCATCAACATTTTCTCTACCCCCTTTCGACCCATTCACTCCCAATCCCAGAATGATTCCACCTCTACCATCTCTCATACTTCCCATGTGGATCAAAAAATAGCCACAAGGTTGTACAATTAAATCCCGACGAAGATACTATCTACTCACACCATATCCTACCCTAATGTCACCACAAAAAATACTATCTACTCACACCATATCCAACACTAATGCCACCACTAAAAAAAAATTTCACCTGAAAGCATTAGAGCTATTGCCAGAAAGCCAATTATCGATTTACAAGATTGGCATCTACTCAACATCAGACATACAACACCACATACGTACACAACAATTTCAAGAACTACTTACAAAAATGGACACTATGCAACGACAATCAATAGATCAAAACTTACGTAAATCTGCAGAAACAGCAGGATTTTCAGATATTTACATACAAGATTACAGCGGATATTTTGAAAAAACTAAAGATTATATTTATTTAAACGGTGAAAATTACGGACCACAAGATATATCACCATTCAACATTTTATAGTTTTGTAAATCTAAAAAACGAACTCTTATCCATTCTAGGATGGCCCTATTACATCTTAGAAAGATTGACTATATTATACGCATTGTTTAATTTTATTGAATTTATTTTTCTTTATTAAAAGGCATCTATAACACATGTGCAATACACACACAAGTAAATAGACAAGCAAGCGTAGCACGCATACCTTTTGTAGGATTTTTTGGAATATTGTCCACATCCATCAATAAAATACTTTTAGATGCACAAATAAAAGAATACAACACAAAAATTTCGACTACACTAAACACATATGACAAATCACAACAACATACAAACACATTACCCACAGCACCACAACTACCAAGTCTAAATTGCAATCAACCATTATCGCTAGTACCACGAAATTTCAGAAATTTAGCACTCGTAAATATTGCAAATTCAAGACCAAATCATATACAAAGTCTGATTCAACACATAGTAACACAACAATCTCCAAACGACGATACACATGAACAAATAATCGAACAACCACATACAATAAGTTTTCAATCTCAGAACAATCGTTTTTTTAGCCCACGATGAGCCGACAAATTGGATCCCTTCGCCGTTCAATTTGCCATCCAGCCAATTTCCAAAACCCAATTCCCATTATCTCACTTTTTGCTTTCGCGCCACCTGAGTCACCCCATATTAACACTTCACTTGGCATGGATTGTGACGCTAACTCAGATATCACAGTTTTCAATACAATTTCCCAAATTAAGAAATCCGACATAGAAACCCCAGACGAATTCGCAAACTCCGAACCCAGCCCATCAACATTTTCTCTACCCCCTTTCGACCCATTCACTCCTAATCCCAGAATGATTCCACCTCTACCATCTCTCATACTTCCCAAGCAACCCCGACAAAATCCCCCCATACCAATGAACGTTCCAACAACAATTCCCCAGAAACCACACAAATCTCACATGAACTAATTGACCAAATAACCCTACAACAACAAATACAACACCCTCACACCCTAACCATTCATCAATTATTGTCAAACAGAACATCATCAAACCCACCTACTCCTACACCCTCTTCAGATTATACCCCTTCTTTAGCTCAATATTCAACATCAACCCATTCATCATCCACTACTAACCATGCATATAGAACATTCAAATAAAAATTTCCTAACCACACGTCTCCTTCCAAATCCGGAACAGCCCGCGATTATGTAAATCACCCTGATCACACTAATAATCCCGAATTTCTCCAAACCTCCTTACCCCTCTTTCCTCAATATACCATTAGTCATTCCAACCCTCACACTGAACAACCTCACTATGTCGATGAGCATGTATTAATCCCCACACTTCACTGGACATCATTTTATTATTTTTCAAATCCACTTTGCTTACCACAAATTAACACACACCAAGAAGTAGAAAAAAGTAAAATGGACCTTTTTAGACTAACGACAGCACTAACACCTAGAGAATTTACGCATGTAGGATATAAAAAACTATTAAAGATTTTCACCACACCCCGAGCTAATGAATATTCCATCGAATACTATGACCATAATGTCATCAGACCTAACCAAGATCAATTCCTCGACGAAGATAAGTTCGCTAACCCGCAACTAACCGAAAAATTTTTCATCCAAACACCCTACATCTTTACACTCAGCTCATTGGATAAAAAGCACGATCACATCATTTCCGAAGCATTAATCGACAACCAAGCTTATGAACCATTTTATGACGAATTTGAAACCTTTTCACTAACCTTCCACTTCCTCACTCCAAAAGATAGAGATCTGCACTGTTCAAACGACATCATGTTGAGAACTAAACAAACGCATACTTATCAAAATTATTTTAATTTACACACACTATCACGACAACCCCACCATCGATGTCAGATTATTTATTCTAAATACACATCACCATTTTTTCAAAATTTCACCTACTGCATTAAAAATACTAATTTCTAAGGCATCCTCAGAAATAACGACCCAAAAAACCAAATGTATATATGTAGTCCACTCACCAAGACCTTTAATGTAGAAGAATCCCGACCCCTCATTGTCCCGCATGAATAAATTCTACCTGTAGAAATCCCAATAGAACTCATTCACAATACTTAATATAATCACAAGCTTTTTAACCTCATACAGCACACGAATCACAAAATTTCCATTGGCACTGAAAAACTAATCACCATCAAAGCACTTGAATTGCTTCGGCCACTGCTTGAAACTAAAAATATCATTCGCATATTAGCAAAATTGCTAACCACGTCAGATTCAACACACGATATCTTTCCTCATGGCTTCTTCCCCGATGACTAGGTAAGTATGAACTTAATAACTTATAACTAATAAATTTGAAACAAACTAACCATTTCTTATCAAATGTTTTTCCTTTAGTCTTTAGATCACCATCATCTACAAACAGAAAGCAAAAACGAAAAATTTCAAACTCTTTTATAAATTATAAACTCTTATTAGCAAACCGCAATGAATGATATAAACCGTAAAACTTCTTCTCCACAGTAGTAAATTCATCTATAAACTCTTTTCCACAATGTAGTCAATCTAAATACAACGAAAAACATTTAATAATTTCAATCCCCACAAAGCATTAAATTTGACGTTTTCAGCCGTAAATCTATACAAATGTCAGCAGTACTAACCTTTTCAAGAATCAATTCACTCGCACACAAATTTTATCCACACTCGCACAGCTCACCCACGACGAATCGCTTAAAATAATGATTTCAAGTTTTAACTTTCACTAATAACAACTCAAAACTAAAAATAACAATTTTCAAACTTTCCTTTAACCAGGTTGGAAAGGAATTAATTAATAATTTTAACTAACCAACGCAGCTTACTAAACACCATAAGCCACAAACTAACAGCATGACTAAGAAAAGAAAACCCACGTTACCCAAACCGGATTAAACCAACTTAGAGAACCGATAATTTATTCTTTTGAAGACTATTGATAAGTCTAAAAAAAAGCATAAAACACCAAAAAGTCGAAAGACGAACACAAACCAAACAATTTGATTTTTGAGAAAAGGACACAACCAAAACAACAAAAGGAAAAAACCATTAACAAACATGACAAAAAAGGTTAACACAAAACAGGACCCCATAAAAAACCAGCATGCAATCATACTCTCACTCCTGGCCTAACCCACCATAAGAGGACGTCCTGAGCATGCTTAATAGCCGGCCGAAGCCACCGTGCTAGAACCCACGCTTTGTGACATAATCCTTATTTTTGATAAGAGGTACTCAAGTGTGAGTAACTCTTTTAAAATAACTGAACTAAAATAAAAAATTTTGCAATAAAAACTAATAAAAAATCATAACTAAAAGAGGAACTAACTTAACTTTTATTTATGTAAATTATATAACGCAGTAATATAGACCATACACAATCACGAAGACGAGCATCAAGCAGCTATGACGACCTCATCACGCTCAACCCACAGAATGGCTGATCACAACCGATATGCAGCTCACAATCACAACTCAAAGGATTTGAAGTACGACTTGACTCCGAAGCAAAGGATTTCATTGAAACAGACCAATGACATCTTGATTTTCAATTATACGAACAGATCCGAGTTACAAAGCATTCCCTCCAAATTCGAGCTTCACGCCATTCCCAAATCAGATCGAAACACAGTTCTCCACACCGATCAAGAACGGACAATCATAATAAACCATTTGGAAATCAGATTGATTTTGTTGACAGTCTCAGTCATCGTTGAATGACAAAACAACCTCGATGATTCCAGCTTCCTGGAACTCACACCTCCAAGGACGGAATAGAAATGGTGCTCGCGGAATACAAACGATCAATCTCCCATCCCCCATTACAGAAAGAAGTCAAAGAACTAAAACTCTGTAAATCCCGGATGGGTGGAACCTGATCCCAACCATATATTATTTTTGGTTATAAATTAGTTATTTTATCCCTATAAAATATTAAAGACTAACCAATCACACACCAATCACAACCCACTTATTTGTAAGTGCTGAAAACACTTGTGATTTCAGCACCAGAGCATTTTGAATTTAACTTACAAACTAGTTGGTTTCTCCAAAAGACCGACTCGTAACAAACCAGTATACTCTAGATCTATTGAGACTAAGAGATATATGTGTAAGATTAAGATCGGTATCAGACTAAGAAGTTGCACGAATCTATCCGGCCGAAAATAAGATAACGTGACGAGCAGACGGTGTACCTTATCTGAAATTACTCTATGAGTTAGAAACCCATCGCCACTCAGATCCTAAGTAATAATTTTTGTGGCTTTAAAGGGGTATTTACGAAGAAGTGTCTTTTAAAATAAATTGTCCGCTTCGTTGAAAGACGAAACCGGTTCATCCAAACAGATCAGTTTCACTGTATCTGGTGAAATTTTTTCATCTCATGGCCAAAATCTTACGACCGTGTCGCGACTCAGTCTCAGATCATGTCGCAACTTATTTTTAGATTATCCAGTCTAGTTTCCAGAACATCGCCACCAAGATACGGTAACGCAGAGTTTGTCCGCGACTAAAAAACCAAGTCCTGGTTAAAGATTTTTGATTGCGGGTTCAATATCGGTACGACCGCTGAAATCGAAAAATTGGTCGCGCAAGGAAGCAAATGTTTTTGTTTGATTAAATTTTTTGTCAGAGCACTCTTTGAAACAATTAGTTCAACTCTCTTTTTATTTGAAAGTTCTTTATTTTTTAGACAAATAGCTTAAGACTTGAAAGTTCTCAAACTGCACAATGCTTTTGTATTTTACGGGAAATGTTTAAGAAACACTCCAGAATAGTTCCCAGAAAAGTTTGTACTAACCGTTTAGGAAAGCCCCCATAGCAAGTAAAATTCCTGTTTTGAGTTTTCCGTGCTCAAGCACTCTGTAAGTGTATGCCTAAGATCTTTTTGAATTGACCAATAACGGTTTGGTACAAGCCAGTTAAAACATCCAGAAGAATATTAAAAATTGAAGCAAAGTCTTTTCTAGTGCGCATATTGATGAGGCGGAGCAGATTAAATGAGAAGATCAAAGCTGATTTCAAATCGAAACATATGACAATATTACAATTTAAGATAAAGAAGATGATGCAGCTGAAGATATCAAGGATCGACACTCTCAAAGTCAATCAAATGATGGATAACTTAAGAGGATCATTGACTGCTTATTCTTGTAACTCTTTGCAGCTTTTAGTTTTCTAATACAGCTTTGATACCCTTCAGTCGTTTTTTAAAACGCATAGATACTCATTCATTTATAGGTCAAACACTGTGAAAAAAGACAGTAAAAGACAGGCTCATTTTTATATGAAGTAAAAAAAAACTTGTTGATTTTTTCTAATTATGCCATTATTGGCAGGAGGGGTCAGAGTAGAATAAACAAACACAATTTTAGCAGCAATTAATTTCAGCATTGTATCCAACACTTATTGGACCGAAATGGTTTGGCTTAGGTTTTTCAGTTTTTGTTTGAAAACTTCTGATGATGGTATTAATTGAATCATCGTCACAGATAAAACCTTCAACAACATTTACAATTGAATTTGTGGGAGCAGAACTAATCTTATATAAAAATGAAATACACTCGAATGATCTTTTGCGCCTCTTGTCAAACCCCGGCCAATTTAAAGCGAATATATTGTTAGCGAAAACTTCAACCAATTAGATTTTAAGAAGAACAATACTGCTCGTCACTTGGCGAAACCTCGAATATTGCGACTGTCTTTACCCTCCAGAAAAGTGCACGTATTTGTCGTCCAGTAAATATTAAGAGGACTTAACAGCTTGCCGCATTTGAACTTTCAATGATTACTTAGGTGACAAAAGTAGAAAAATCTTAACCTTCCCGCATTGCGAAAACTAAGATTGCAATCGATTATCGCAAGTAAAATCTACAGTTCAGCGAGCTAGTTTAATTTTATGCACTAAATAATGGATTTTTTTGGCTATCGAAATTGATTACAATCGATTGCAATTTATACTTACTTTAATCGATACGATAGTTACCAAAATCCATTTTTAAGTGCATTGTTTGGTACAAATTATAAAAAGATTTTATACAGATTTTATACAGATTGTATGCACATTATATACAGATTATATACCCTTCAGAATCCATTGTAATTTCGTTTCAATTTTTTAGAAAAAATTTCGAATTGAAAAAAAACTTTTGTTACGTGTCTTGTTTTAATGAAAATGATCAAAATTGATAAACCATTTGATTTTCAATTTGATTATCAATTGATTAACCACTTTCTTCATTTATTACATATGTTTTTGCCCAAACTCTTGTTTATATTGATGAATTTCATGATTTTATTGCACATTTTTGTGACCCAGTCTTGTTTATATCGATGATTTCCTTGAAATTGTGTCGTTTATTTTGAATTCAACTTTTGTTTTGAGTTTTCAAACAGCATGCTACTAAGAGTAAAAAATCATTTTTTTAGACAATATAATCCATTATTTAGACAACATAATCGACTTTTTGGGTCCTTAGAAAAAGCATTACAGTCGATTATAATCGATTTTAAGCAGATAATATACAGATTTTATACCGCAAAAAAATCCATTTTCTAGACTACAAAATCGATTTTTCTGAACTGTAAAAAAATCCCTATATTCTTATTCATTTTAATGTCTAAGTGGATTACATACGATCGATTTTAAACTAGTAGAAAATCTGTATAAAAATCGCTTATAATCGATTGCAATCTTATTTTCGCCAATGCGGGTTTCTTATACTGAATTTATAGGTGCGCAAATATCTGCTGAAATTACTTAACAAGGCCCCAACTTGCTTTTTCCCGATACTGAGCCACAAGCACAAGTGTTGAGCCTATATAATACTGTAGCTGTAAATATTGCATCACAATAGCAAAAAAAATTATGTCTCATTTTTGTACTTCATAATTTTTAGTGGTTATTTAAATACAAGTTGTTTTCAATACAGCTTTTTTTTGTGACTTCTTTCTCATTTTACAAATACAAATATGTGGGTTACTGAAACCGTTTTTTAGTCATAGGCAGCAATATTTTTTCGAACCAATGTTTTCCCGGTTTTTTGAATTTTCACTGCATTTCACTGTAACGTTTCAAAATAGCCGGATAAAATAAACGAAGACAAAATTTTCCCTCCCATCGAAAACAATGACAAAATTTGTTTAAAATGTGCAAGCACTTTTATGATTAAATTCATTTTGCAATTATTGCGACAAAAATGGCACCACAAATATGGGTATGTTCAGTTTTTTGAAAAAGAGAGAGGAAACGAGCTCTTTTGCAAATATTCTTACATCAATTTAACATTTTTTCTTCCTTAATTTCGATTTAGTCATGTGAACCAATTGAACTTCTCCTTTTTGTCGTCGTTCAATTGATTTGAAATTTTGCAAAACGTTTTGCACCTTAGATGTGCTTAAAAATATCAGATAAATTTTGCTGTTGTCAAGTTTTTTCCAAAAATAACCAACTGTGAGAAAAAAGTTTTGAAATTTTTTTCTTTGTTCATTTGACCCAGTTATTCTAAATCAAAACTGTTCTTTTAAACTCGTTCATCAGAAAATGCCTTGAAAAATTGAGAAAACCGTAAAAATCTGCGTGAATAAAAACAAGATTGCTCGTATGAAAGCAAAGCTTTGAAAGTTCCGACTGTCCAAAAACTGGTCTCGAATAACTTGTAATCAATGAAATGTTGACAAACTATGAACTTCAAACTGAATATTAAGAATCGTGAATGAACAAAAAAACTGCACCTATATCACGGCAAAGCCCTGAATGTCTATAATTGTTTCCAAATCGAACAGTTTTTAGGAGAAGAATATATTGAAAAACTATAAAATTATGATAATATCTAATACGACCAATTAGCTAGCCTGAATTCAATTTGGAACAATTTTTTTGTGCGGGATAATTCTCCGTCCATGAATATTTCGTGTTACAGTCTCGGCATTATGAACAAACTCTTCAGAACGCGCATAGTTTAGTTCAGAAAATGGCAAATTGGCAATTTTCAAACCCCAGAACTTTACAAAAAGTTATCGAAAGTGAAATAACTTTTTTCATTTGAACTCAGAAAGTCGATATTTTCATTGGGGTAGAAAAAAATTCTGTTAAAATTGTTTTTTCGAGCGGCAAAAAATGTCTGAATAAAAAACCAAACTGATCATCAATCTTCAGTTTTCTTCAAAAGTCGGAACAATTAATAAGACCAATTAACCTATCTCAATTGAATTTGAATGGATTTTGTGATGCGGTGTAATTGCAAATTGCGCGTGAGTAATTAACGTGAGTATTGCGCGTTAAGTTTTCGGGATCAAAGTATTTCTGCGCTCTTATTAGATCAATATATTGATCCCCCGAGGATATTAGTTTTGAGAATAGGTCTGAGACAAAGAAAACCCGAGCATATATATTCCTTACTTTCTTCGAAGGTCTGAACAAAAAAAAACAATCAAATGACCTTAACATTTTTAAAAAAACCTTTTCATCTTTTTTCACTTTTTTGCAAAACTATAACTTTTTGGTTTTTAAATTTTACTGCGCTCTTATTAAAATTTAACGATAAACCTGCTAATTTTGCCTTCTTACTAACTTCGACTACTTCAAGAAAAACAAATGTTCTTCTTAAATGTTCTTCTTAAAGTTTCCCATCATGCACAATTTTGATGTTTTTGCCTGGTTAGCGTTATTGAGGCCACTTGATGTTTTTGAATTCTTTTTTAAATCTCATGTTTTTTGTTTATTTAATAACTGCTAATTTGTTGCTGTTTTTTTTTGTTCCAAATCTACGCGACTTCAAAGTTGTTGGTATAATGACCTGACAGGGTTGTAGATAATAAGAAACCAGTTCGAAACTAGTAATTTAATTTATATTTTTTTCGCTGTAAATAATTTTTACTAACCAATCTTGATTCATGATTAAATATCACTCTAGCTTTGTAAGATTGAAAACGTAGTGGTTCAGACATGTAAAAATAAATATTGTTTCTTTTTCCCTCTATACTTGCGATAAAATCAGTATATCTACTGAGAATAAGAAAAAAATTGATATAAGAGTAATAATGGGATTGGTATTGGACTAAGGTGCTGCTCAAGCCGATCCAGCCAAAAACAGATAACGCGAAAACCAGACGGTGTACCCTATCAAAAATTACTCTATGAGAAGGCCACCCCAGACTCAAACTCAGTTGGTGCGATCAATGAACCTAACAAAATTACAAGTATAGTGAAGCCGAGTCAAAACTGAAGTCAAACCTCCATCACAAAGCGACTGAAACCAAATCTGCATGGCAAAGCAAAAAATTAGACAGGAACGACGACAATTGTCAATAAAATATTTTTGCAGTAAAATCCAAAATTACTATATTAACTGTATCAAATTGAGCGTAATTTTGAAAATTATGTGGTCTTTTACATTTGAGTTGTATATTAATAATCTAATAAGCTAACGGTAATATAAAAATCAATACTGAAAAAAGATCCATAAAATTTTAAAAATTTCAAAGATTTCAAATTTTTTTTGAAAATCCACTTTAATTTTTTAAATTAGTCACAAAACACAAAAAACACAAAAAATATAATTTAAAATTTAACTGTCATTGGACATCAGCGTTCATTGAGTTCTTTTGTCCCGATTTTCTTGTATAAAACATTCAATAAAAAACTTTTAAACAGAGTAGCCCATGAAGTTTCGAAATTTTTACTAAATTTAACTTTCTTTTTCCAAAAACAACTGAAATTTTTTTTACGATCATCAAGCGTTCTCCTTGGATCTTTAAATTTGAAAATCAAATTTTTTTCAAACACAAAATCATCAAGGCCTCTCTTTTGATCATAATCTGTAAATTTTTTGCTTTTAATTTTTTAGATCATCAAGGCTTTTCTTGGCTCTTTTCATTCAAGTTCAACCCTTGAAATCAACCCCTCACTTTACCTAACTGTCTAACGACCGATGGCGTCGATTCACGTTTGAACCCTTCAGATTACCCAGGACTAAATGACAAATTTTCCTTCCGAAGCTCACCATTCAAATTAAACTAAACAATAAAGAACTTCGGTTACTCATCCTCCACTTGATTCCTACCTCTTTTTTGATGCAGGATTAAAACAAAACATAAAATTATTGAGCTATGAAAAAGTATCTAACAATCTATTTGTGTTCTAATTAAACATGATTAAAAAATACGACAAAAAATTCTCTAAGATGACTCTATCTTAGCAGCTGTCAAGCAACCAGATAGTGATTCATCAAGAGGAAAAGTACAATTTTGTCACAGTATCATCACGGACTTATGGTCTATGCAAAAAGGAGTTTTCAGAAAACAAAGACAGTCATTTGACCACTATTTACCCAACCTATGCAGGTTCACCTCCCATTATGGAACAAATACATGTGAAAATTCACAACCGAACCCAAATCATGGTTTTCCATCCCATAAGGTTTAAAGAGATGACATTGAGATTAGTTTTTCAAAAATTTTCATAGAAAACATCGAAGACATACAACATCAAAAATTACAACGAGCAAAAATCAGTTTCCACAACTCAGGTTTTTGCAAAAGTTTATCGTTACGTCTCTATCTTAGAATGAAATGTAAAATTTTATGCATCACATATACAAACAACACACAGGCAATTGTAAAACATCAAACAAACTTTTTTCAAAAACTTTAGATAAAGTCCGAGAAAACCTGATCTTCAACAATTCTCAGCATGGTTCATAATTGACTACTTTAAACACAATGAAGACCTTATAGAGCAATCTAGAAAACAAATTCTCACAAGTTTCGATGTTAAAACTATTTTATCCGATTATTCAGACTGTGTATGGAACCCATAATGGTATCAAAATATTTTTGTTTACTTAACAACCGCATTTTAAAGCTCAGTAATTCAAACTTATTCAAACCAAGAAAAATATTGACGAATCATCTGATTAGCAACAGATACCACACCTTTTCATTATAACACAGTTTTTCCAAAAAAAAAACAGACAATAATTTTAAACTCAGTATTCATACATGCAAATTATAAATGAACAGAACAATATAACAAAATTTTAAAAAAATTTCAATCCCAGTCAAACTTTCAAACAAAAAAAACTGTCAAAACAACGCCAGTAACAACAAATTAAAGTAGTTCACCGAAACACTCCATAATTACTACGCCACATAATAAAATTATACCACTCCAGCAATCGAAGGTGCAGTCAACAGCTAACCCAGTCCCCTTTGGTAGCAATTCAGCTATGGATTCTCAAACATACAGACATTTATCCAAAAAAAACGTACTTTTAATAGACAATACCATACAGGAAACCTTTTTCAAACCATAACTATGACTTCTTGGCAAATAATAATTTTTTTTATCACTTAGCAGATCAAGCTCTAAAAAACTTCAGAAAACTCAGACCATACCTATTATCAACAATAAACCAAAAACACAAAATCACAATCAGTTTAATTTCATGATAGGAAGAACATCCAAACAGATTATTCTAAAAGTTATCAATTTTTTCAGCAAGACAGAAAATCAAAACTCTTTTTCAGGAGATGAGTAAGATTTTCGTAAAAACCAACAGTCACCACATGGTTTTAAACACGTGCAAGGTAAATGCACAATTAGGGAACAACCAGACTTTTTCGAACCATAAAAGGACACAAAAAACTGGAAACGTAGACCTAAATACCAAGTAAAACCAAATCCGGCCTTTTCAAAATTACCACTACAAAATTGACCAACAAACTTAGAAACTCAAAGCAAAATAAATCAAATACCAAAATATTTATAGTGAGACAAAACCAGTAGGCATCAGCTCGCAAATTTCACTCAAATACTAAAAACAGCAGAATCACTACAAATGATAATGAATCCATACCTTAAGAGTGAATCAACTACCACATCAAATAAACCCTCATATGATTCCACAGGAACAAATCAAGAGCACTTGTTGATAATAAATTTACAAAAAATAATCGCAGGTGAAATATTTTCTTTCATTTGTACTCCGAAAGTCGATATCTTCATTGGGGCAGAAAAATGTTTGTTGAAAAATTCTAATTCGAGCGGCAAAAATTTTCTGAATAAAAATAGCACACCGAATATAAATTTTCCAAGTTCTTCAAAAGTCGGAAAAATCAATAAAAACAACAATTAACCTGCCGCAATTGAGTTTGAAACAATTTTGAGAAACGGCTTAATTTGCCACGCGAATAATGCGCGTGAGTAATTAACGTGAGTAAGGCGCGTTAATTTTTCAGGATCAGAAAATTATTGCGCTCTTTTTGGATTTATATATTGATCCCCCAAGTCAAGAAGTTTTGAGAATAGGTCTGACAAAAAAATAACCCGAGCATATATATATTCTTTACTTTCTTCGAAAGTCTGAACAAAAAAACATTCAAATTACATAAAAAATTAAAAACTAGAGATGATAAGAGGAAAATTTATTTTGAAAACACCCTGCAGTAAAGGCTGGTTAAGCAAATAGATCAACATTATCATGGTTAACATAAAAATTTCTTTATATTACTTAAAGTAATAAATAGGGTAATTTTTTTACCTTTTTCGTAAAAGTTAAACTTTTTGGATACTAAAAATTTAACTAAAACTATTTTTTATGAAATTATTAGCAAGTATTTCATCAATTTTTGAGTTATAGACCAGTTGAAACAATGAGAATGGTTTCATTAGTTCGCTGGATAAAAACAAAGACATACATTCCAATTACTAAGAATTCTATAGCAAACCTTCCCGGGATGACCAAAAATACTAGTCATACAATTTCCATTATTGGAAAAATGCTAGTCATACACTTTCCATACAATTCCATACGTACAGAAAATTGCATGAAAGGTCTATGATTAGTATTTTTTTATACATTGAAATTGTATGACTAGCATTTTTCCATAAACCAAAAATAATGTTTTTTACATTTTAAGTTCTCAAAATTTTTTGGTTGTGTTCAAACGAAGTAACCAACATTTTGGCCGTCTCGCATTAAAAATGCATTGAAACAGCCTGATATGTGTTACTTCTGTCGCAGACAAATAATATAACGAAAGTAATGAACTTTTAAATTTTGGCAATAATTTTCAAAAATGATTATTTCTAAAATTCGAATTTTTTTTTACCAGACATTTATCAAGGCAAACAAAAACATGTCATACAAAAGAAAGAGGAGTTTTAAGCGTTTTTGAAAAAAGTTATGAAGAGAAAAGGAAAAAAAATCCAATATTATTATATCCAGGACTACGTTATACACACAAAAAATTAAATTTTGCATGCAAAATTTTTTTTTCAAAAAATGTTTGTTTGAATACGAAAATCAATTTGCGGTTGAAAAAAAAAAACGCAAAAAAGTTTTAGGGGCAATTTCAAAAATACTTTTGTCGTCGCCATCAAAAAAATGCTATTCATACAATTTCCATATATGGAAATTGTAAGACCATTGTTTGTTTTTCAGAAAACAAAACTAAAAAAGCCAAAGTTTTCAGTCGTAGCAGCCCAAAAAACGCTTAAATGTTAAATGTTTTGCCAGCAGTTGAATTGATTGTTCAAAGCTTTTTTTTCACGAAAAAAATTTTAAAAAAATTCTTATCATACAATTTCCATATATGGAAATTGTATGGTTAGCATTTTTTTTCATACCATTTTTTTCATTTTTTTATGAAGAGATACCAATTTCGATACCAAAACAACTATAAAATACCTTTGAAATTCGATTAAACTCATTTTGCAAAAATGTATGAAATTTGTATGACTAGCATTTTTCCATAGACTAAGTGTACTAAATTGTATGATTACCATTTTCGGTCTATGGAGGTCAACCCGGGTTGTAAGCGCATAAATGAATGACTGAGAAAACACGAGCAATTAGGTTATCATTATCTGAATTAACCTAAAATTTTCATCATCACATTTAAAGTAAAAAAATAACGTTATTTTTTTAACCTTTTTCACAAAACTATAACTTTTTGGATTTTAAAAATTAGTGCGCTCTTATTTGAATTTACCGACAAACCTACTAACTTTGCCAATTTTGACTACTTCAAGAAAAACAACAAGTAGTGATATCATTTTAAATGCCTTTGGTTAAAATGCAGATTTAGAAAATGTTTGAAGAATTTTTTTGACTAGCAAAAACTGGCCTGAGCTTTTTTTGGTTTTCAGATTGATTTAGACGGAAAATGTTGAATTAAGACGAACTATCGGACACTCCACTTCATCTCGGCTAGAATTGGAATGTTATTTTTGCGAATTTTAATTCTTTTGTTCTCACCTATTTCAGTCTCACTTTACACAAAAGAAATGGCAGTAAATTTGGAGAAGAAAAACGAGAACCTGTTTTGAAAGGTTGTCATTATTCTTTTCATTTAGATGTTGCCTTGACAAGTTCTTTTTGTTATTGTTTGCTGTCGCATCATTCGATGCTACAAGCACAAGAAACTGGCTAATCATTTTGTTTTTAAATGTTCCAAGAATGTGCAATTACAATGTTTTTGGCTGGTTGACGTTATTGAGGCCACTTGATGTTTAGTAATTTTTGGTGTTTTTGTCTATTATCATCACTGCTAAATTTTTGCTGCTTTTTTGTTCCAAATCTACGCGACCCCAAAATTTTGGTATGATGAACTGGCAGAGGTGTAGAGAATAAAGAACCAGTTTAAAACTAGTTATTTTGTTTTTCTTTGCTGTAGAAAAATTTTACTAACCAATCATGATCCATAATTGAACCTCACTCTAGCTTTGCAAGGTTCAAACCCTAGTGCTTCAGAAAATTAAAAGTAAAAGTTTTTTCTTTTCTCCTCCAGCTTCACGATAAAATCAGTACATCTGTTGAGACTAGGAAAAAATATATAAGAGTAACAAATGGATTGGTATTGGACCAAGGAGTTGCTCGAGCATATCCTGCTAAAAACAGATAGCGTGACAAACAGGCCGTGTAATTTATCCAAAATTATTCTATGAGAAAACCACCTGGACCTAAGCTCATCTGGTGCGACCAACGAATCTAATAAAATTATAAGTCTAGTGAAACCGAGCCAAAATTTTACTAAATTCAATTTTCTCTTTCAAAAAACAACTTAAATGAACTGTAAGATCACCAAGGCTACTCCTGCGAACTTTATTAATACTAACCTTATTATGATTATTTTTCCAACAACAAGATACTCGAGGCCTCTCTTTATCTGTAAGTTTTTTCTTTTATTCTTCTAGATCAACGAGGCTTTTCTTGGATCTATTCAATCAATTTCAACCTTTCGAAATCAACACATCCATTTAATTTAGTATAAAACGACTCAGGGTGTCAATTCACGTTTTAATTTTTTTTAGTACCAGGATTAAATGACAGTTTTATCTTCGGAAGTTAACCATTCATTTAGGCTACTCATCCGCCACTTGATTGCTATCTCTAATTTGATCCAGGATTAAAACAAAACCTAAAAATATTAAGATATGAAATTGTATCCAACAATCTATTTTTGTTCAAACTATGCTCCAACCTAGTGGGTTCATTGAAAATTCTCTAATCCTCGATCTCATATCGATCCCCTATTAAGTAAGATTAAGAGTACTTAAAAGCTGAGAACTTCACTCGTTTAAGAGCAAAACACATCATGCAATAGAATTGATCTACTCCCTCCCCAACCCGTCTTGTCACGACAAACTTAAGACCAAAAAATTGAGGATAACAAACACAAAACTATGGACTAACAGTTTGGGAGATAAGAACAATTACTAATTGGATTTCGCATCAAATAAAAGAAACAAACGAGCAAAAACTTATTCAAAATTTTTTCGCTCATAAGTAAACTTTTTTCTGAACTGATTTCACTGTTAACGTAAGATGACAGTGATACATTAACAGTAAAATCAGTTCAGAAAAAATGATTTGAGAGTAGGACAAACTATTCTGCGATGACTCTATCCTATCAACTGTCAAACGACCAGATATCACGAGGACAAGTATAGTTTTATCACAGTCTCAACACAATCTTATTTTGCAAAAATTATAGTCCATGCAAAAAAGACTTTTCAGAAAAAAATCAAAAGACATATATTTGACCAACACTTACACAACCTATGCAATTTAACATACAATTATTAAGTTTTTGCAACTGAAACTTCACCAGCGAACCCAAATGCTGCTACTTCATCCCATCAGGTTTCAACAGATGACATTGAGATGAGTTTTTCAAAATCACAACGAGTAAAACTCAGTTTTCCCAAAAAGGATTTGCAAAAAACTATAAATACGTCTGAAACATTTTTTGAAACATTTTTTGCATCACCACCACAAGCGAGACACATGCAACAGTTAAAAAATAAATATAGCTACTTTCAAAAACTTTGGATACAATCCGAGAAAACCTGATAAAAACTGATTTATCCGCTCTAGTCAAACTTGTTCTTCATCAATTTTCAGTATGTTTTATAATTGAACACTTTAAACACAATGAAGACCTTATAGAGCAATCTAGAAAACGAACTCTCATAAGCTGTGATGTTAAAACTAGTTTACCGGATTAATCAGACAGTGTGTGGGATCCTGAATGGTATCATGATATGTTTATTTATCTACCAAACGCATTTTCAAGCTCCGCAGTTCAAACAAACTCAATTCATGAGAAATATTTACAAATCGTCCATTAACAACGGATACAACACCAATTTATTACAACACAATTTCTCCAAATAAAACAGACAAAAATTGTTTAAACTCTACAATCATACATGCAAGAAATAATTGAAACGGATGAACAAGAAATGAAAAAAAACTTATAAGCCAATTACATTTTACAAACAAAAAGAACTGTTACAACAACGCCAGCAACAACACAACAAAGTCTTTCATCTATACAACCCATAATTACTACGCCAGAGTAATCAAATATATCGCTCCAGCAATCAATGATTCAATCAACAGCTAAACCAATCCCATTTAGTAACAATTCGTCTATGGAACATCGAACATAAAAATCTTTGACCACAAAACGTACTCTTAATAGACTATACTAAAAAACAATTTTTTTCAAATCTTCACTATAATTTTTATTCGCAAAAAAAATAAAACTGATCCATTAGCAGATAAAGCTCAAAAAAACTTCCCAAACCTCAGACCATACCCAATACTGATAAAAAACTAAAAAAAAGACATATTCCCAAATAGTCAATGTTCACGTTAGGAAGAACATCATAACAGCTCTTTCCCGTGATTATTCATATCTTCATTAAGACAAAAACTCAAAACTCGTTCTCAGAAGACGAAGAATGTTTTCCAACAGTCACCATGGCTCTAAAAACATGCAAAGTAATTGCAGAGTTGAGAAAAGACCAGATAATTTTGAATCATATAGAGACAAAAAAAATGAACGAAGAAGACCTAAATACCCAGTAAAACCAAATCCCGCCTTTTCAAATATACCAGACAAAACCGACTGATTATCCAAAATCACAAACTCGAAGCAAAAAAAAAGAAATCAGTTACCATAATAACTAAAACAACACGAAATCAGTTGGCATCAGCTCACAAAATACACTCAAATAACAAAAACAGCAGAATCACTACAGATGACAATGAATCCATACCTTATAGGTGAGTCATCAATCACATCAAACAAACCATCAATAGTTTCCACAGAATTAAATCAAGAATACTCTGTTGAAGAAGATTTGAATGCCGTAGCAGCAAGTCTAATAGTAAAAATAGGGCGAGAAAGTATGAACACATTTCTCCATCAAGTTTGAGTTCATAGGCGCATATCACTAGCACAAACAGCTTTCGTTGGAGCAACTCAAAATAGAAAATTTAGTTTTACCAATAGAATTAACGTCCAATTGGAAACACCTAACACAAGAGTTTTCAAAATTGTTCCTTTTCGAGATAAACAAACAACATCAAACAAATGTTTATCAAAAAATCCGCAAAAACCGAAAGAAATAATCCAGCAATTGGGCGTAACAAAAGAAACATTGGTAAAAAAGCAGTCTTTAAATACACTTGGCAGAAAAATATAAAGTTGGCAGAAATTTCAATGATGACCCTAACACCACAAGTACCAATAGTAGCAATCAAGTAAATAGAATCACATCTTTCATCAATTTCTAAATAAAAGTTTAACTTGTAGTAAGCTTGTAGACAAATTGGAACACGCAGAAATCACAATGAAAATAAAAGAAAGAGAAACTTTATATTTACGACAGCAACCCGAACTTTAATGAAAACCCTTCTATCAAAAAGTAGTGTAACAATTGTAGTCCTTGCGGACAAAGTATCGCCGAATTTTGACAAAAAAGCCAGATAGATAAATTTCAATAACCAAAACTTACAGATCTAAGTAAGTCTTCTTAACAGTACACAAAAAACTATCAAAATTTATCACGAAAAATCTCTAATAATTGCAGAAATGAAAACAATTTTCATAATATTAGAATCTCCCAAAAATTCTTATAATATTTAAAATAATAAAATCTTCCGAAATTTTTGATAGTCATCACATTGTAAAAAGAATTCCCAAAACTCAAACCGACCATAATGAATTCACGTGAAAACACCCCAAAACATCATTCTAACCGAGTACGAAACAACTCTGAAACAACCCCCAATCCCCCAGGGATTTGTACAAATGAAAACCTGAATCTACAAATAAATCACTTTAAGCATACTAATTCAATTGTCGACAGCGATACTAAAAGTACATTTTAGATTGACAATAAGAAAAAAATTATTAAAAACCCCCATTTAATTTAAACTTTATTAAAACCTCACCACGATAGAAACGCCACTAAACTTGAAAAAGTCAATTAACTGATACAATTCTTTTACAGATATGTTTCGTATTACAAACAAAAAACATCATAAGAGTTCCAATTGTTTTCAAACATATACCAACATCAATATATTATTTATAATAACATAAAAAATAAAATAAAATAATATAATAATAAAATTAAAACAAACACGCAAAACAATAAAATTTACAACAAGGAAAGGAAGCTTTTGAAAACCATTAACTAGAAATTTGTTCGAATTTCCAATGGCTCATATAAACCAAAACCACAATGGTCAAACCACAAAAAAACTATACATGTCGGACTTTGAAATCCGTCCGGTTCATAAGTTTTTATCGCCTAACAATATCAACAAAAAAAAGAGTAGAAAACATACCCCCAGATAACATCGAACTACATTTATGCAACAACTCACCATGCACAAAAACACTTGCTTTAGGTTTTCTAGGATGCTCTGAATCAAACATCACGCTATATTCGCTCACAGAAAGAGCATACGGAGTAAAACATATACAAACATTTTTACACATCAATCCAGAAAACTAAAAGAAAAACTATCTATAAACAACATTATCAATGGACCAAAAAATACAGACTATTTTACAAAAACATCATATTCAAACCCACATTTCAAGCTACGGAGCACACACTAAAATAAAAATTTTTTTACTAATTTCAATTTTCACAAAAAACCAGACGAACTTGAAAACTTAGCAATTTTACTTTCATATTATTCCAAACTAAACGGCCATCAAAATTTAATGAAGGAGAAACTCGCTCTCTAGTACACTTACCATTACAACTAGACATAGTTGTTAGAAACAATGGGCAAGTTGAGTAGCGATACATTTACAAGATAAAGATTTAAAAAACTTTAGAATATTCTTGAAATATAAAAAAAAAAATTACCGGCAAATAAAGACCAGGAACCAAAAGTCATAAGTTGTTAAACCCAAGTATAAAACAAGCAAAACATGAATCATTAATGATATTTCTAGATGCTAGATATTTATTTTCACTCATTGACGAATCCAAACAAAATTGGCCGATTGAACCGTTACATTTAATTCTCACAGAGCCTAATGGAGAACACTACACCACTGCAGACTTGGATAGGACTTATAATCAAGTTTTTCTAAATGAACATTAAAAGCGATTAACATGGTTATTTTTAAAAAATCAACAA
Source organism: Symsagittifera roscoffensis (assembly GCF_963678635.1). Lineage (NCBI taxonomy): Eukaryota > Metazoa > Xenacoelomorpha > Acoela > Convolutidae > Symsagittifera > Symsagittifera roscoffensis. Next base: position 37,066,483 of record NC_087063.1, on the reverse strand, counting down.
AAAAAATTATCAGTTTATTCTAAGAAACATTCATAGGACCAGCAGTTTTTTTCAAAATTTCTGAGGAATTTATTTTGACAACTAATTTCAAGTAGAAAAACTAAGAATATAACTAAGTCATGAAAGGGCCTGGAATTTTTTTTTGTTTTTAGATTAATTTAGACGGAAAATGATGAATTTAGACGAATTATCGGACACTCCACTTCATCTCAGCTAGAATTGGAATGTTATTTTTGTGAAGTTTACTTCTTTTTTTCACCTATTTCAGTCTCACTTTACGCAAAAGAAATGGCAGTAAACTTGGAGAAGAAAAACGAGAACCTGTTTTGAAAGGTTGTCATTATTCTTTTCATTTAGATGTTGCCTTGACAAGTTCTTTTTGTTATTGTTTGCTGTCGCATCATTCGATGCTACAAGCACAAGAAACTGGCTAATCATTTTGTTTTTTTGTTTTTAAATGTTCCAAGAATGTGCAATTACAATATTTTGGCTGGTTGACGTTATTGAGGCCACTTGATGTTTAGTAATTTTTGGTAAAACTCATGTTTTTGTCTATTATCATAATTGTTAATTTTCTTGCTGTTTTCTTGTTCTAAATCTGTGCGACTCCAAAATTTTGGTATGATGACCTGACAGAGAAGTAGATAATAAAAAACCAGTTATTTTATGCTGAAAAATTTTACTAACCAATCATGATCCATGATTAAATCCCACTCTACCTAGTGCTTCGGAGAATTAAAAGTAAAAATTGCTTTCTTTTCTCCTCCAGCTTCACGATAAAATCAGTATATCTATTGAGACTAGGAAAAAAAGATATAAGAGTACCAATGGATTGGTATTGGACCAAGGAGTTGCACGAGCATATCCTGCTAAAGCAGATAGCGTGACAAACAGTCCTTGTAACTTATCCAAAAATACTCTGTGAGAAAGCCACCTGGACCCAAGCTCATCTGGTGCGGTCAACGAATCTAATAAATTTATAAGTCTAGTGAAACCGAGGCAAAATTTTACTAAATTCAGTTTTCTCTTTTAAAAAACAACTTAAATGAACTGTAAGATCACCAAGGTTACTCGTTCGAACTTTATTAATAATAACCTTATTATGATCATTTTTCCAACAACAATATCCTCGATGCCTCTCTTTATCTGTAAGGTTTTTCTTTTTATCTTCTAGATCAACGAGGCTTTTCTTGGATCTATTCAATCAATTTCGCATTCAAACTTCATACAAAAGACTCATACAAAAGACGTTATTTTACTCCGAAGCGACCACAACATCAATTTTAAGAAAAACTCAGTTTTTCCAAAAGAGGTTTTGCAAAAAACTATAAATACGTCTCTATCTTAGTTTCATTTGAAAAATTTTTTGCATCACCACCACAAACGAGACACATGCAACAGTAAAAAATTTAATTTACTTACTTCCAAAAACGTTGGATACAACCCGAGAAAACCTGATTAACACTGATTTATCCGCTCTAGTCGAACTTGTTCTTCATCAATTTTCGGCATGGTTTATAATTGAACACTTTAAATACAATGAAGACCTTATAGAGCAATCTAAAAAACGAACTCTCATAAGCTGTGATGTTAAAACTAGTTTACCGGATTAGTCAGACCGTGTGTGGGATCCTGAATGGTATCATGATATACTTTTTTATCTACCAAACGCATTTTCAAGCTCCGCAGTTCAAACAAACTCAATTCATGAGAAATATTTACAAATCGTCCATTAACAACGGATACAAAACCAGTTTATTACAACACAATTTCTCCAAATAAAACAGACAAAAATTGTTTAAACTCAACAATCATACATGCAAGAAATAATTGAAACGGATGAACAAGAAATCAAAAAAAAATTATAAGCCAATCACATTTTACAAACAAAAAGAACTGTTACAACAACGCCAGCAACAACACAACAAAGTCTTTCATCTATACAACCCATAATTACTACGCCAGAGTAATCAAATATATCGCTCCAGCAATCAATGATTCAATCAACAGCTAAACCAATCCCATTTAGTAACAATTCGTCTATGGAACATCGAACATACAAATATTTGAACACAAAACGTACTCTTAATAAACTATACCAAAAAGCAATTTTTTTCAAATCTTGACTATGATTTTTTTTTCGCAAAAAATATTAATTCTGATCCATAAGCAGATAAAGCTAACAAAAAACTTCACAAATATCAGACCACACCCAATACTGACAATAAACTAAAAAAGGCATATTCACAATCAGTCAGTGTTCACGTTAGAAAGAACATCAAAACAGCTCTTTCCCGTAATTATCCATATATTCATCAAAACAAAAAATCAAAACTCGTTCTCAGAAGACGAAGAATGTTTTCAAAAAACCAACAGTCACCACATGGCTCTAAAAACGTGCAAAATATTTGCAAAATTGAGGAAAAACCAGATATTTTTGAACCATTAGAGACAATAAAAACGAACAAAGAAGACCTAAAAACCCAGTAAAACCAAATCCCGCTTTTTCAAATATACCACGACAAAACCAACTGACCATCCGAAATCCCAAACGTGAAGCAAAAAAAAAGAAATCAGTTACCATAAAAAGTAAAACAACACGAAATGAGTTGGCATCAGCTCACAAAATACTCTCAAATAACAAAAACAGTAGAATCACTCAACAATTACGTGAGACTCACGGTGAGTCAACAATCACATCAAAGAAACCATCAATAGTTTTCACAGAAACAAATCAAGAATACTCTGTTGAAGAAGATTTAAATGCCGTAGCAGCAAGTCTGATAGTAAACATAGGGCGAGAAAGTAAAAACACATTTCTCCATGAAATTTGCGTTCATAGGCGCATATCACTAGCGCAAACAACTTTGGTTGGAGCAACTCAAATCAAAAATTCAGTTTTACCAATAGAATTAACATCCGATTGATAACGCCTAACACAAGAATTTTCAAAATTGTTCAATTTCGAGATAAACAAACAACATCAAAATTGTGTATGAAAAATTCTGCAGAAAACCGAAAGAAACAATCAAGTAGTTGGGCGTAACAAAAGAAACATTGGTAAAAAAGCAGTCTTTAAATACACTTGGCAGAAAAACATAAAGTTGGCAGAAATTTCAATGATGGCCTTAACACAACAAGTACCAGTAGTAGCAATCAAGCAAATAGCATCACAACTTTCATCGATTTCTAAATAAAAGTTTAACTTGTACTAAGCTTGTAGACAAATTGGAACACGCAGAAATCTCAATGAAAATAAAAGAAAGAGAAACTTTATATTTACGACAGCAACCCGAATTTTAATGAAAACCCTTCTTTCAATAAGTAGTGTAACAATTGTAGTCCTTGCAGACAATGTATCGCCGAATCTTGACAAGCCAGATAGATAAAGCCAGATAGATAAATTCCAATAACCAAAACTTACAGATCTAATTAAATTTTCTTAACAGTACATGAAAAACTATCAAAATTTATCTAATAGAAAAAATCAAAGTATTGTTAGTTCAGGAAAACCACTAACGTCGAAGACTAAAAATTATAGATGATAGTAAACATACAATGATCTTAAGTCAGACAAACTTAATATTACAAAACGCAAAAAAATTTCAATTTGTTCTAATTCTAATAGATACAAAAGTCAATTAAAAAAGCAGTTAGACAAGAGCAAAATCAAGAAGAAAAAATTATTTTAACTACAGTAGAAATCGGCCATATTGAAAAAATTGTAACAAAAACTGCAAAAATGACCGTTCTAGGAACTATCTACTTGATCGCAATAGACATTGTTGAAACAATGATTATTAAAATAATTCAAATAATAGTGATCACGAAAAATCTCTAATAATTGCAGAAATGAAAACAATTTTCATAATATTAGAATCTCCCGAAAATTCTTATAATATATAAAATAACAAAATCTTCCGAAATTTTTGAAAGTCATCACATTGCAAAAAGAAGTCCTGAAACTCAAACCGACCAAATGAATTCACATGAAAACACCCCAAAATATCATTGTAACCGAGTACGAAACAACTTTGAAACAACCCCCAATCCCCCAGAGATTTGTACAAATGAATACCTGAATCTACAAATAAATCACTTTAAGCATACTAATTCAATTGTCGACAGCGATACTAAAAGTACATTTTAGATTGACAATAAGAAAAAAATGATTATAAAATTTTATTAAAACATCACCACGATAGAAACGCCACTAAACTTAAAAAAGTCAATTAACTAATAAAGTTCTTTTACAGATTTATTTCGTATTACAAACAAAAAACATCATAAGATTTCCAATTCTTTTCAAATGTAAACCAACATTCAATATACAATTTATAATAATATAAGAAATAAAGTAAAATAAGATAAAAATAAAATTAAAAAAAAAACACGCAAAACAAAAAAATTTACAACAAGGTGATGTCTTCTTTGTATCAAAAACCAGAATATAAAGTTAGATAGTTTTAGAAAGGTATCACCAGATTCTACAATCAGAAGACATAAAAGCAGCCCCAGATTAGTCAGGTTTTTCCCTATCAGGAATGAAATTTATAGGAGGTGTAATAGATAAGGTATCACAAGAATCACTTAAAAATCTAGGAAAAACGCAATTTTAAAATTACAATCACCATCAAATAAACAAATTTGCACCAATTTTTAGGCATGCTAAAATTTTCTAGTCAAAATCTATACAAAATGAAGTTTCATCTCGACCATTTTAAAATAATTTACGCCAACAAACGGAAAATTGAACAACATAAAACATTTGATGAAAAAAAAAAACTTATAAGCGAGCAAATATCAAACACAAGTCCAACCCCAGATCAACCATTTTATGCTACGTGTGACGTTTTTACTTTTGGAGTAGGCGCAGCGTTCTTACAGTCACATCAAGGAACAAATAGAAAGAATCTCAAGCCCGCGAACTCAAAATTACTCGTTCAAGCAGAATAAAGACTCTCTATACTAATGAAAGAAAGTACAACATCATTTACAACCTTATCAAAACATGGGTTTCTAACATTAAGATAAAAACATCCAACAATCACGAATACAGACTACAAACCGATAAGACTTATTTTTTCACAATAATCAAATTGTGTTAACACTTTGTTTTTAACCGCTTTTCATAACTTCCAATCCACAAATTTAAATTACGTACTGGTTCAGAAATAACATTTGATAAAACTATACCAAAGTTTTACTTTCCAAAGACACCATTTTAAAATGAAATACCTTGCAATGAGTGTTTTTATGCCAGATAAACACATCATTTCCTAATGAAAAACAAATAGCAGAAAAATTAAAATTTAGTTTACAAAGTTTTAATCACCGAATATCATCTGAGACAAAAGGCCAAATATCACCGTTCTTCGAAGGCATTTCCGGTTTTATGGTAGGTGTAGACGCTTTCACAACTTTGTTTAGTTTTAAACCATGTACATCACTGTTACGCATATTGAGCATACACAACACTTTTTGAACATTGAACATCTAAGTTTGGGTTACCTGAAGTTCTAGTTACAGTTAATGGCCTTGAACTTATAAACAGCAAAATCATTTTCTTATGCCTTCATACAATATAAACCCAAACCAACAACTTCACATGTTCCATGGACAAAGGGTCAATTGCAGGTTGAATCGCTCAATAAAACAGTATTTACTATGTAATAGTAACAGAAATTTAAAAAAAGTATATGATAACAGAATTTTATCAAATGGTAAGGTCTGCTACCGAATGGTAACCAGCATACAATTCACAATTTACCACAGTTTTGCTTTATCAAACTACAAAAATTTTTTGAACCAAAAATCATGTAAGCCAATAATACTTACAGCAAATGCATTTAAAAACTCACAAGGATATTGCAAGCCGTCAAATGATTCATTATCCTAGAACTTACTATCTGATACACACGATGAATTTCATTTCGATCACCAACCAATTTTAAAATAAACCATGGTACTGAAGTTGAATTGATTTTTCAGCAAGACAAGGAAACATAATGAAATCTATCAAAAATAAGAAAACACTATTACGAAAAAAAAAACATTTATATGCAAATTAACTCTCACTTCACACCAGATTCAGACCTAAAAAGTGAACTAAAACCAAATTTCTTAATACACAAAATAACTTCCAAAAAATTGAAACTACTCCGGAAAAGACCCTATCAAGTTTTTGACAAATCAACTGATATCACTTAAAAAACATTTATCAAAATAACAAAGAATTAAAACAACGGAGAAAAAGTCTTTTAAACTAGCATCCAAAATAGTAAGCTCTTAAATATCTAACACAAAATATACTTTTTTGAATGACTTTATATCCTTGCTTGAAACAAATGAAACAAATCCCCCCAGCAAAATCAATAAAACCAGAACCACATTTAAAAAAATCAAACCACGCAAAAAGCAAACGCCACACCCAATAGTACACAAAAATGGTAAATTAAAAAAATTTAATTAAGTCAAAATTTAAACCTCTCCCGGCAAGTCTCAGAAAAACCAACAAATTAGTATCAACTCATACTCCCAGAACACTAAAACATGAAATAGCTAAATTAGACTACAATAAAATTTTCTAAAAAAATCCCATGACCTGAAGCCAAAACATTGCACAAAAACGCCTGCTTAATCAATTAGTAACAAACAAGAAAAAAACAACAACAAAAAAACAAACTTTAAAATTCCCCTCATTGAAGTCCACTAAGCAAATCCAACATGCCTAAAAACAAATTTGTGCTTTAGGGAACTGTTGAAAATAAATAAAACACTTTCCGAATGCGTGATTTTGGAGAATATCTACTTCCTTTTAAAAACTTTTCTAAATCCTTTCTCTTTCGTTTTCAACAATACTTTTCCGAAATGCCTACTGGTTTTTCAAAGACTCTAATTTGCCTCCGCAACTTCCCGTATGCAAAATGTGTAATTTTTACCCATTCATGAGCCCATCGAAGAAACCCGACCCATAATTATCCCTCACGAATTTATCCGAAATCCTAATACTGGAAATTAACCATGGCACCAACACTAATCACAAACTTTCTTAAATCAAAGAATAACCTACTCATGAAAATTCAAATCCCCATGAAGGACTAATAGGTACTTAAATTTGCTTGGCCACTTTGAAATGTTACTTTGAAACTAAGTAACTTTATGAACTTTTACTAATTTTATTTTGAAAGATATCAATTTTCTTATAAATTTCTTCCTTGGCTTTCAAAAATACGAAAGGAAATTAAAAATTAGAGAAAAGTTTTACCATTCATTCAAATTATGCAGTATAGTATTCAAAAAAACATAAGCTTAAGCGATAAAAAGTCAATTAACTGATACAGTTCTTTTACAGATATATTTCGTATTACAAACAAAAAACATCATAAGATTTCCAATTCTTTTCAAATGTAAACCAACATTCAATATACAATTTATAATAACATAAAAAATAAAATAAAATAAGATAAAAATAAAATTAAAAAAAAACACTCAAAACAAAAAAATTTACAACAAGGTGATGTCTTCTTTGTATCAAAAACCAGAATATAAAGTTAGATAGTTTTAGAAAGTTATCACCAGATTCTACAATCAGAAGACATAAAAGCAGCCCCAGATTAGTCACGTTTTTCCCTATCAGGAATAAAATTTATAGGAGGTGTAATAGATAAGGAATCACAAGAATCACTTAAAAATCTAGGAAAAACGCAATTTTAAAATTACAATCACCATCAAATAAACAAATTTGCACCAATTTTTAGGCATGCTAAAATTTTCTAGTCAAAATCTATACAAAATGATGTTTCATCTCGACCATTTTAAAATAATTTACGCCAACAAACGGAAAATTGAACAACATAAAACATTTGATGAAAAAAAAACTTATAAGCGAGCAAATATCAAACACAAGTCCAACCCCAGATCAACCATTTTATGCTAAGTGTGACGTTTTTACTTTTGGAGTAGGCGCAGCATTCTTACAGTCACATCAAGGAACAAATAGAAAGAATCTCAAGCCCGCGAACTCAAAATTACTCGTTCAAGCAGAATAAAGACTCTCTATACTAATGAAAGAAAGTACAACATCATTTACAACCTTATCAAAACATGGGTTTCTAACATTAAGATAAAAACATCCAACAATCACGAATACAGACTACAAACCGATAAGACTTATTTTTTCACAATAATCAAATTGTGTTAACAATTTATTTTTAACCGCTTTTCATAACTTCCAATCCACAAATTTAAATTACGTACTGGTTCAGAAATAACACTTGATAAAACTATACCAAAGTTTTACTTTCCAAAGACACCATTTTAAAATGAAATACCTTGCAATGAGTGTTTTTATGCCAGATAAACACATCATTTCCTAATGAAAAACAAATAGCAGAAAAATTAAAATTTAGTTTACAAAGTCTTTCTTTTAATCACCGAATATCATCTGAGACAAAAGGCCAAATATCACCGTTCTTCGAAGGCATTTCCGGTTTTATGGTAGGTGTAGACGCTTTCACAATTTGTTTAGTTTTAAACCATGTACATCACTGTTACGCATATTGAGCATGGACAACACTTTTTGAACATTGAACATCTAAGTTTGGGTTACCTGAAGTTCTGGTTACAATTAATGGCCTTGAATTTATAAACAGCAAAATCATTTTCTTATGCCTTCATACAATATAAACCCAAACCAACAACTTCACATGTTCCATGGATAAAGGGTCAATTGCAGGTTGAATCGCTCAATAAAACAGTATTTACTATGTAATAGTAACAAAAATTTAAAAAAAGTATATGATAACAGAATTTTATCAAATGGTAAGGTCTGCTACCGAATGGTAACCAGCATACAATTCACAATTTACCACAGTTTTGCTTTATCAAACTACAAAAATTTTTTGAACCAAAAATCTTGTAAGCCAATAATACTTACAGCAAATGCATTTAAAAACTCACAAGGATATTGCAAGCCGTCAAATGATTCATTATCCTAGAACTTACTATCTGATACACACGATGAATTTCATTTCGATCACCAACCAATTTTAAAATAAACCATGGTACTGAAGTTGAATTGATTTTTCAGCAATACAAGGAAACATAATGAAATCTATCAAAAATAAGAAAACATTATTACAAAAAAAAAACATTTATATGCAAATTAACTCTCACTTCACACCAGATTCAGACCTAAAAAGTGAACTAAAACCAAATTTCTTAATACACAAAATAACTTCCAAAAAATTGAAACAACTCCGGAAAAGACCCTATCAAGTTTTTGACAAATCAACTGATATCACTTAAAAAACATTTATCAAAATAACAAAGAATTAAAACAACGGAGAAAAAGTCTTTTAAACTAGCATCCAAAATAGTAAGCTCTTAAATATCTAACACAAAATATACTTTTTTGAATGACTTTATATCCTTGCTTGAAACAAATGAAACAAATCCCCCCAGCAAAATCAATAAAACCAGAACCACATTTAAAAAAATCAAACCACGCAAAAAGCAAACGCCACACCCAATAGTACACAAAAATGGTAAATTAAAAAAATTTAATTAAGTCAAAATTTAAACCTCTCCCGGCAAGTCTCAGAAAAACCAACAAATTAGTATCAACTCATACTCCCAGAACACTAAAACATGAAATAGCTAAATTAGACTACAATAAAATTTTCTAAAAAAATCCCATGACCTGAAGCCAAAACATTGCACAAAAACGCCTGCTTAATCAATTAGTAACAAACAAGAAAAAAACAACAACAAAAAAACAAACTTTAAAATTCCCCTCATTGAAGTCCACTAAGCAAATTCAACATGCCTAAAAACAAATTTGTGCTTTAGGGAACTGTTGAAAATAAATAAAACACTTTCCGAATGCGTGATTTTGGAGAATATCTACTTCCTTTTAAAAACTTTTCTAAATCCTTTCTCTTTCGTTTTCAACAAAACTTTTCCGAAATGCCTACTGGTTTTTCAAAGACTCTAATTTGCCTCCGCAACTTCCCGTATGCAAAACGTGTAATTTTTACCCATTCAAGAGCCCATCGAAGAAACCCGACCCATAATTATCCCTCACGAATTTATCCAGCCTGTAGAAATCCTAATACTGGAAATTAACCATGGCACCAACACTAATCACAAACTTTCTTAAATCAAAGAATAACCTACTCATGAAAATTCAAATCCCCATGAAGGACTAATAGGTACTTAAATTTGCTTCGCCACTTTGAAATGTTACTTTGAAACTAAGTAACTTTATGAACTTTTCTAATTTTATTTTGAAAGATATCGATTTTCTTATAAATTTCTTCCTTGGCTTTCAAAAATACGAAAGGAAATTAAAAATTAGAGAAAAATTTTACCATTCATTCAAATTATGCAGTATAGTATTCAAAAAAACATAAGCTTAAGCGATAAATTAAAGTTTCAGTAAAATCGTCATTGAGTCCTAAGTTTTAGAAAAACTTACCTTTTTGATCTGTAAAATTTATCTATCTCTCCTAATTGTCCCTCAATTTGCCCGCGCTTACATCAACTGTATTTAATCGTTATTAGTTCTTTTCATAAAAAGTAATGAATTATTGAACTTGAGTTTCGCAAACCACTTGTAACAAATCTAAACTGTTTTCACAGCATTCTATCTTTTCCTGAACCCATCAGAATAGGATTTAAATAACCAACGCAGCCTATTTAACCACCGCATAACCAGCGCTGTACCGAATTAAACGAGAAAAACCCACTATTCTGAAAAAAGATCAAATGGTCAAAAAATTGTTTTGATAGAATAAATTAAACTGGACTTTGATTAGGCCCACATACATTTTATCAAACCTCAAATAACTTTAAGAATCACAGATTAGCCATTTTAAATAAATGTACACAAACATTAAATAACACAGACAAAACACAAGATATATAAAAAATAAAAGTCATAATCAAAACAACCCTTTAATCACAAATGGTTTTTCGGCATACTTCCAAAACTGGCCTTACCAACCAGTAGAGCTTCTTGAGCATGCTCTATAGCCGGCCTCACTCAGCATGCTAAGCCACGCTTAAAACCGATCGCGGTCTATTATGCTGAGAGTGGCTCCGTGTGAGCATTTCTTTAAAATAACCAAACTACGACAAAATTTCTGCCAAAACAACTCACTAATTCATAACTAAAACTTAAATCATCAAAAAACAGTAAAAAATTTACAAACTTTATTGTTTTAAGAGCATATTTAAAGAGCAGCAAGACGGAGATGATCACTCGATTCTGCCGTCTCAAGTGTCTCTGGATAAAATGTATGAAGTTGATGAGCGAAGAAAAAGAGCCCGTTGAATTGAAATAATGACCAGCTCGATGTCAAACTCTACATTAATATCTTTTTCAATTGAAACTTCTTTCAGAAACAGAAATAAAATTTTATCTGGTACGTAGTTTTTCTGTGAAATAAAGAATTGACTCCCAACAATCACAAAAAACTTTCAGCATCGTATGTAAATAGCAGGCACTACAAGCAACTCTCTCACAAACTCTTAAAAAATTGAATGAACCCGCAATTTTTAAGACTCTCCACACCCTGGATGGGTGAAGCCAGTTTGAAATTAATTATTGTTTTTATGTTTTATTTCCAAGTAAAAAGCTTGATTCTAACCAATCAAGATTGATGACTAAATCGTTCTTCATGTGACATTCGGCAAAAATGGTGAAAATGCATGACGACATCGAAGTTTTATTGATAGCAGCCGAGTGGAAAAATTAAGAGTTTCGATGAATGAATTGGGAGAGGTCATTTTGGAGCGAAGAAAATAATTTTAAAATTTGGATTTAGGCGTGCATAGCGCGCAACATTTCGAAGAGCGGAAGAGCATTCCTAATTGTAACGAATGTGCAGCTACAATCGTTACGGAGCAGTTCCCGAGACTTCGGAGCGGTAGTGGGTAGATTTTGCTACCCTTCCGTGGCCATGGCAAGACAGGTCTCCAACATGATTCAAGAATCCGGAAGTTTCTTGAGAGGAGACTGAAACTGAGTTTTTAGCAACTTTTAGCTTCCTGGTATGTCCTGAGTTGAATTTAATTAACACCTAATTCATTTTTCAGAATAAAGCTACGAGTTGAGGGAAAGGGTTGATCCATTACCGATATATATGATGATTCTTATCTACTGAACAAAAACAATCGTAATATGATAATAAGTAGTAGCCCTGTTTTTAGGAGTGACCTTGTGGTCTGGGGAGACTGAGACCCAGCCATGAGCTCACTATTTTTGCATGTAACTAAGTTAATTTGTGCGATCTGGCCGATAGCCTTAAATAGTAACGATCTTGTCAATCGGATGCTAATGAACCATACATAGAACTGGCTTTGGTAGAGACGGTTAAAAGCATGTGAATCTAAATTTAGAGGCTAGCCAGTCGTTTCATAACCTAGCTTTTTTCCGTCGGTGTCAACCCTCTACCTTTATGTTTTTATGGCGCTCCTGGGTGTTATTCTTTTGGCATGACGATCAACCAACCCGTTAACAAGCACTCCGCGCCGAGCGGATGCTCTAAATAAGGCCCTCGACACAGGCCCGGACGGTTGGTTTGGAACCCGGAAGCTTTCCGGATTCCAGGGTTTAGTTTTTTAATCCAGTTAGAAACAACAATTCACGTATCGTAAAGGGCGGGGGGATCGGCCTTCCCGTCGTTCTCAGAGCGGTATGTGAACAATTTAAGAATATACAAGAAACCAACAAAAAGAAGTATAGTACCCAAGAAAAAACCAAAAACATTTAAAAAACCGAAAAAAAAGAGGAAAAAAAACAGAAAATCAGTAGAAATCAATCCCCCAGACGAGATGTGATCCAACCCTCCCGTTTTTTGTTGTTAACTATTTTGTTATCACGGGAATTTATATCAAACAGGATCGTTACGATCATTATTGTGGCCCGTTTCTGGTGCCGGTACTGTACGGTTGTTTGAGTATTTAAGCACGTTAATGCTAATTTGCGCTCAACCCGGAAGGGTCTCTAGATAAGAGCGGAGACTGATCCCGCAAGCAGTGCAAGGAGCAGCACGAAGGGTTTCAAGGACAACAATAATTGATTGTTGCGTGTCGTTAACAAGTCTTATATCCCTTTTGATAGAGAAAGTAAGATGTCAATCTGTGGGGAGCTCGACAGTTACTGCACTGTAGTGACCTCAAACGAATTGCGAATTTCCGAGTTAAGCACCCTAATTAGGATATTGAACTGACACGATGGGGTAAATTATTGTAATCCATACTATTCATACTGCTAGTATTAGTATTCCCATATAGTTTTTTAGCGAAACAAAGCGCAAAAAGAACGGTTTTTGGGGTCAAAATAGTGATATTTTGATTCCCCCACAATTCGCGATTTTTGAGATATCGATACTTTCTGAAACTGAAAAAAGCGCTAAATTGGTGAGCTTTATCGTAGCTGCACTAATACAACTATGGAACCGGTTAAATTTAGTTCAGACGTGGTTGGAACTAATTGGGTGACGAAATCCAATTTTTCGAGATATTCGAAAAAACAAAACGCCACAAAAAGAAAAAACATCGAAGTTTTTGAGCTAGGGTGATATAAATTGTTGTTCGGACAAAATACACTAGTGAATCGACAGGTTTTAAAACCCGTTTGCCAACAACATTCGTGGCCCCAGTGAGATCGATTTTAATGTGTTTGATTAGGTGGATTCATCAATCTGCAGGGATCCAAATAGCTTTGTTTTTGGCAAATTCTTCAACTGGATTGCTTTAGTTAGAAATTCTAGCATATTATTAGAAAATTTTTGGCCTTTTGAGCTCGAATCATTTAGTTTTAGACCAATATGGCAAGAATTGCGAAAAAAGCGGAACCTATAAGTTTGAAAATTTTTGAGTTTGTATAAAAAAAGTTTTGCTTCATAACTTTGGAAGAAATGGACCGATCCAGTTCATCTCGGTACCATTAGAACAAAAATCAAATAGACATACTCAAAAAACAATTGTTTCTTGAAAACAGCAAGCATAGAAAAATGTTTAGATTGTAAATTTTTGGAAAGCCCTTATACCTCTGCCAAACGTAAGCGACGGTTAAATTAGGCTTTTTTCGTTGTTCTCGACAATAAGGAAGGGTTAAGAGGCCTAGAAAATGACAATCGACTCAAGAATATGCTGATTATAAGACCCCCTCACAGTTAAGGAAAGTTGTTAATTGAGCAGCTTAGTTTCAACTTGGAGGGGACTGAAGCCCAAAAAAAACCTTCCTAGCTAATTGATTTTGCATAATAGGCTCTATGACTGTATCCGGAAGGGTCTCAGGTATTTTTTTTATCAACTCGGAGGGGTCCTAGTTTTGCCAATCCGGAAGGGTCATATTTTGACAATCCGGAGGGGTCCCAAATCGGATGGGTCCTGTTTTTCCCCACTCGGAGGGGTCCTAAGTTTGCCAATCCGGAGAGGTCCCATTTCGTAGGGGTCCTATTCTTACCAATTCGGAGGGGTCCTAGAAATATTTTTTTATAAAGAACGCAATCGCAGTAATCCTAACACGTTCGTAGACGAAAGTAAGATACAAAGTGGATAGTATTAAGATAGTAGGAAATAGCAGACCGAGAAAGACAGAAACCAGTGACTGAAAATTTGAAAAAACTGTAAAGAAACAAAAACAGGTCTAAGCCCGGATATTCGCCCTTCTAGGTCTAAACTGAAGACATAATTCGACACTGATTTATCTGGATTGAAATCCAATTTTTTTTGGAACGGTGGTTGCCTTGAGAGTTTTAGTAGGTCCAGCTCGGGCAATCCGAAGGCAGATAGATAATATAGAGCTCGGTGGGTGCAATAGCCGCCCACTTGAGAAAAATACTGCCTTGAAGTTTTGTCTATTTAGTACGGCACTAAACAGGGAATGTTTTTTCTTTAGAACAAGTTCGACTAATAAATTGCGACAGACCAAGTGCAATACACATATCTTTTTTTCTGTTATTTTTATCAGCTGTCAATTAATAAAAACGATAGCAAGCGAGTCGAGCGTAAAAGCAGTAAGAAGCGACAACTTAAGATGATTTTGAACAAGTGGAAAGGACCGAGAGGACTCGGAACAAGAAAGGGAACAAAATTTCAGGCGGAATGTTTGGAACAACAAAACGCCACAAAAAGAAAAAACATCGAAGTTTTTGAGCTAGGGTGATATAAATTGTTGTTCGGACAAAATACACTAGTGAATCGACAGGTTTTAAAACCCGTTTGCCAACAACATTCGTGGCCCCAGTGAAATCGATTTTAATGTGTTTGATTAGGTGGATTCATCAATCCGCAGGGATCCAAATAGCTTTGTTTTTGGCAAATTCTTCAATTGGATTGCTTTAGTTAGAAATTCTAGCATATAATTAGAAAATTTTTGGCTTTTTGAGCTCGAATCATTTAGTTTTAGACCAATATGGCAAGAATTGCGAAAAAAGCGGAACCTATAAGTTTGAAAATTTTTGAGTTTGTATAAAAAAAGTTTTGCTTCATAACTTTGGAAGAAATGGACCGATCCAGTTCATCTCGGTACCATTAGAACAAAAATCAAATAGACATACTCAAAAAACAATTGTTTCTTGAAAACAGCAAGCATAGAAAAATGTTTAGATTGTAAATTTTTGGAAAGCCCTTATACCTCTGCCAAACGTAAGCGACGGTTAAATTAGGCTTTTTTCGTTGTTCTCGACAATAAGGAAGGGTTAAGAGGCCTAGAAAATGACAATCGACTCAAGAATATGCTGATTATAAGACCCCCTCACAGTTAAGGAAAGTTGTTAATTGAGCAGCTTAGTTTCAACTTGGAGGGGACTGAAGCCCAAAAAAAACCTTCCTAGCTAATTGATTTTGCATAATAGGCTCTATGACTGTATCCGGAAGGGTCTCAGGTATTTTTTTTATCAACTCGGAGGGGTCCTAGTTTTGCCAATCCGGAAGGGTCATATTTTGACAATCCGGAGGGGTCCCAAATCGGATGGGTCCTGTTTTTCCCCACTCGGAGGGGTCCTAAGTTTGCCAATCCGGAGAGGTCCCATTTCGTAGGGGTCCTATTCTTACCAATTCGGAGGGGTCCTAGAAATATTTTTTTATAAAGAACGCAATCGCAGGAATCCTAACACGTTCGTAGACGAAAGTAAGATACAAAGTGGATAGTATTAAGATAGTAGGAAATAGCAGACCGAGAAAGACAGAAACCAGTGACTGAAAATTTGAAAAAACTGTAAAGAAACAAAAACAGGTCTAAGCCCGGATATTCGCCCTTCTAGGTCTAAACTGAAGACATAATTCGACACTGATTTATCTGGATTGAAATCCAATTTTTTTTGGAACGGTGGTTGCCTTGAGAGTTTTAGTAGGTCCAGCTCGGGCAATCCGAAGGCAGATAGATAATATAGAGCTCGGTGGGTGCAATAGCCGCCCACTTGAGAAAAATACTGCTTTGAAGTTTTGTCTATTTAGTACGACACTAAACAGGGAATGTTTTTTCTTTAGAACAAGTTCGACTAATAAATTGCGACAGACCAAGTGCAATACACATACCTTTTTTTCTGTTATTTTTATCAGCTGTCAATTAATAAAAACGATAGCAAGCGAGTCGAGCGTAAAAGCAGTAAGAAGCGACAACTTAAGATGAATTTGAACAAGTGGAAAGAACCGAGAGGACTCGGAACAAGAAAGGGAACAAAATTTCAGGCAGAATGTTTGGAACAAGGAGTCAAAAGGCCTCTGAAGACAAAGGGACAATGCTGGAAGAAGAGATCCACCCGAGTCCCGCTCATGACGAGAACTGGGCGAATTTTGAAATGGAAGAAAATGGGAATAGAAGGTTGACGAGTGAATCTACTCCCGTAGACAAGGCCACGACTTCGCCACTTCGACCGGGACTCTTCATCGAGAAGAGCTGTCGGAACCGTCCGAGATTTAGACTGAAAATGCAACAGCAGCCGGATCTTCCATTGATAATACCATGATGCATGGGGTAACAGAGAAAGCGGTAACGTCCTCCTCGTTTTCGGAACGAGTCAAGAACACTTAGGGAAATTTTTTCCTTTTATTATGGGAATGGGATTAGGTGATGAAGTAGACACCCAAGAAGAGGAGGAGAGCAAGAAAAAGTTGATGACTATGGGTCTCATGTAAGCCTGAACAGTTCGACCCACAAAAATGAGGCATCCAAAAACATTGAGACTGGCTATTCGGCTCGGTTTGGTGCGGTCAGCGCCATAAACAAGACCATCGATGAAATACAACAGTCAAGAGAGTTCATGACCATGAACAACTCGGAAGTGCAATCTGGAAGGAATTCGAACACAAGATTATGAAGAAACATCGAGACAGAGAGGTAAACCTCGAGTCTCGACCAGCACCAAACGGCCTGGAAGAGTGAACAGAGGTCATTGAATGAGTGAACTAGAAGGAGCAGTTCATGTTGAGAGAAAACCTGCGGGAAAGAACAAACGCAACAAACAGGAAGTCAGAAGAAGCAAAACACGCTTAAAAGAAACGGTGGATAAATATTTGGCAAGAACTTGTCGCGAATGACGCGGGAGGCTAAGGAAAGAAAGAAACGATTGAGAGGTAATCTGGAACAACTACGAAGTCAGCGAGAGCAGACTCATGGGACTCTTGACACAAGAACAGACACAATGATGGAAAGACGCACTCAGACTATCATGGAAAGGCTGGATGATCTCCTGGGAAACAGGAGCGGAACTGGAAATAGAGGAGTACACTCGGGAGAGGCTAACAAGGAGCCGAGAAGGAACTTCAACGAACATCCTAACAGAGGAAGGACTTATGAATCCACAAAAGGATGGAGTAACTCATCCAGCAATTCCACCGGAAATAAAAGACCAAGTGGCCAACGAATACCAGACGAATTTCTAGTGGCAGCAGTCTGACCTCGACCGAACGACCTATGCGAGACGCAAAAGCGACTGGGAGAAACGATTCCACTAGCTGGAGCCACTCAGATCAAGGAAGATCTCAACCCAGGGACTCGGACAGAAGGGAAATTCCAGAGCCTCAATCAGAGGGTAATAACGATCATGCGGGACGTTCACGTGATGCAAGGGCAATGGTCACAGCGTTTGAACCTCTGAACAGGTCCTTGGAAACTTTCCTCACGAGGTTATCTGAACGCATGGACAAGTGAACGCATCGTTTTGGCTAAGGGTGCAAGGACACCAAGCGATGATTCGCTTCGAGAAACGAAGGCAACGTGAAGACGAAGCCATAGACACGTTCTCAATGACTTAGAAATGCTTAGAAGGCGTAGTCAACTGGACGATTCAAACAGCAGGATGAATCGGCAGTAGCCTAAACATTCATAGATGGTGTGAAGAACGACGAAGACGAACTTAGGACAATGTTAGCAACGCATTACACACCTCTTTCAACCAATGCGCCTACACCGGAGAATTTGCGACTGAAATCAAATGAGTATCTGTTCTGAAACAGTTATGGCAATTTTAACAAGGGACTGCAAGTCCTTGGAAGGCTGGATGATCCCCTGGGAAACAGGAGCGGAAACAGGAGCGGAACTAGGGTAACAACTTGTAGAAACCTATGGACGATATGGACAAGAGACGCCAGACCATCATGTATCAGCATGCCCAGCCTACAAACAGAGCATGGAGGCGATCAGTTTTAGTCTCGAAGATGAAGCTGCTTCAGAAATCGATCATGAAGATTTCATGAGAGGAGTAATTGCAAAATTCGGTCCCAGATGTTTCCTTTGCAACTTGGAGGACATATTTAATCCAGATTGTTCACAATTTTGGGATGATGTGGCAGACATCAAACGCGCAAGAGATAAAGAAGCTTTTTCAGGTTGTAAAGCCAGCAAGGCACGCGTGATGAGCAAGGTCGAAGCCCGGAGGCAAGAAAAACCGCAAGAGCTGGCTACGAAGAAAATGCAAACCGTGCTAGAAGAAATGAGTGAACCAGAGCCTGGAACCGCAGCTAACGACTTTAATATCGACTATAAAGCAAGATGCCCTAAATAGAGTCCAATAGGAATAGGTGACAAGGGAGATAGAACAAAAAAACAAGCTCGAACTCCAAAACGAGAGAAATCAAGAGCAGTTCAACGCCTTTGAAGCATCTGAGGATGAAGAAATGAAGGCACCGAGTAGTTTGAGCAAGAATTTGAATGTGATTTCCGGTCAAACAATCGGGATGGTGCCACAAGGAAGCACGATACAGTCAAAAATCTCAGTAGTGGGACAACAGGTAATCATGAACCTAGGTGAAACTTAGGAGTTCACCTTGATGCATTTGGATATAAACGCGGATTATCTGAGACAGGCAGAGTCACGCACTGAATCGAGAGCTGGGCGAGCGTTTTTAACAACGGGTGGCACCAGAATCAAGAACTTCACGGGCGCTACGTGGAAGTCTACTGACCATATCAAGTGATGCTAAACGTGGACAGGATTAGCATTTACACAAAGACGAACGTCACAACAGACAGTGACCAAACAAGGCAAATGTTTTTGGGTCAGGAAGAACTCAAGGTCCGTAGAATCGGTCATGACGCCATGATGGAACAAGATGCGGTATACATTGGATACGAAGCGGATGCTACTGCTTATCAGCTAGACACAGATGAAAAAAAAGATCGGAGTAACCGGACTTCTAGATACATGAGCAGTAGCCGGTGTAATGTCGATAAAGACATGGGAAAGGATGGGCTTCAACAAGGAGGACCTAATACCGACGAATTTAAGATTGGCAGCCGCCAATCGCGGAGCGATCTACATAGCTGGGAGAAATCAAATAACACTTCTCCACTTGGGAGGAAGGAACTTCTGGATGAGTTTCCTTGTGGTGGAGAACCTGGATGATTCGGATCAGATCATTTTGGAAGGCGACTTCGTCAGGAAATTTTACGTGATGATCGACCTTGATAATTGACTGATAAGGAATAGGAACCCAGACAAGGAAGTTTGTTAAGGGACCAGTATACAGAATAAAAACTGATGAAAATAAAATAACCAATTTTTTAGAGCCCGGGCAGGCAGTAGTAGCGGTTTTTAGGATGACAAATTTAAACTCATTGAGCAATAGTACGCATGTTTGATTGGTACTCAGCCCAAACAGTCAAAGTTCAGTGGTTTTAGGCCGGAGCTTTTCCGTATGATTTCAGTATGATTTCAGTATAATTGAATACACTGGACACAACGGTTCCAATCCATCGTGGAAGAAAACTTGGCTAAGCTCTTCCAATGAGGGCGGACCATGACGAAACACCAAACCCGAAGAAGCATCAAGTTAAAGACACTCCTACTCATGCAAATATAGATTTGATTTTTAAAAAGATTAATGAATCGAAATTTTTAAATTAAATATTTTCAATGAGATCCGAAAAGGATGACGGCCTGTCGAGCTGCTTGAATTTTCCAGAACGCCCCTCGTCATATGATTCGAGTCTGACCAGCGAGTGTTGTCAGAGATAGAGCACTTAAGAGGTAAGATAGGTGAGGGAGAATTGAGCCGCTAAGGTCAGTTTTGAATTGGAACGCGGAAGTTTTTTCAAAACATAAAGCGGATATTGGTTAATGTAATTTCGTCGAGCACGAAATTGAGCTAGAAAAAGGCACCGTTCCCCACAAGATGGGCGAAAGGCGCATGACACCTCATAAATTGGAAGCGTGCCGAGCGAAAAAAGAAATCTTGCTCGAATACGACATGATAGAACCCTCGAAATCGCCATGGGCTTGCGGGGTAGTAATGACGAAAATGAAAGGGGGCAGCTTAGGTTTTGCTGCGAATTTCGCTAACCGAACTTTCGCTCTTATCCCATAGGGGCGCAGTGTTCTTGGATTTGTTGCTATGTTCGAACCTGGTCCACAAGGAACTCTCTTGTATGAACATAAAGAGCCTCTCATTGCTAGATAAAACGGTGCAGGTCACATCACAAATGATGCGGCTGCTGGGTGGATTGTTGGAAAGAGAATTGACTAGAGAAGATCCCGAATGGGCAGCAGCCAGGGCATCGCTGACAGTCAGTGAGAAGCCACGGATAAAACCATCAAGACGCCAACACCAAAAAAAAAGAAAGGGAGTGCAGAACAGTAGTTCAACAAAACTAGTATCCTCGATTCCTCAAAGCATTTTGATGAAAACATCATACAAAGAAAAAGAACAGAAGATTGGAACTCAGCAGAAGACTGTAATCTTTCAGGAACCCGGTCAAGAATTGATAAAAGTTGGATCGAAAAACCCAGAACAACAGAATTTTGTCCGGGACGTCCGATGTCGAAGAAAAAGGTCATGTAAATGAACAAGACCAGGCGGACAAATTTTTGTCCGGGAGATTAGATGGATGAGTAGATCGTGCACATCAGAATCTGCCGTGGAAACGTGTTCCACGACAGACTCATTTGTTGATAACATATCGTGGAAATCAGAGATTGACACCTAATCAGACAGGAGATCGAGCACGGAATCAGAAGATTCAGAGCTGGCCATCCACACATTCCTGGTGTAGACTCCAACAAGGTACTTGGACAGGTAAGTATATCAAGACCCCGATAATAATAGCTACCTGTAACCGAGTTAGAAAGTCTTTTTTAAAACGAGGCAGATGACCAGGAAACGATAGCGGTATCGAAACGATCGATGAGCTTGTTACAGCAGAGGGAAGCAGTCAGGACTGGCCTATAACCGTTAAAACAAGAGACAGAGCAATTGACAAAATTTTGTTGCGTTAGGATGAAAGATGACGCGCTTCATCTCGATGAGCTAAGCAGTCACTTGAGGGTCATGAAGACATACTTGAAGGCAAGATACAGACTCTCGGACTAACTAAGAGCGCAGAAAAGTGACCGCAACTTGAAAGGGTGGATCGAAAATGGGGCACCAGACAAAGGAGATCTGGAAGAGGATAGTTACCGAACCTTGAGACAATATTATAAGCAGAAAGAGGGATGATTATATCCGAACAAGGATGAGATCGTTGCCTGCAAAAGGAGAGAGGAGGACAAGATCCTGTACAAATCCAACGCAATTTTGTTGCCGCAACTCTGTCAAACGGAACTTTTATTCAGGTCAAATGATCAGATGAGCCACCAGGGAATCGATGAGTATATCAGAGGATCTTGAAACGCTTTGAATGGCCTGGAATGAAGAAGGCGTGCGAAAAAAGGGTAACAGCAAGTCCATCAGTCTAACAGGTGAATAGAGTCCAATAGGAATAGGTGACAAGGGAGATAGAACAAAAAAACAAGCTCGAACTCCAAAACGAGAGAAATCAAGAGCAGTTCAACGCCTTTGAAGCATCTGAGGATGAAGAAATGAAGGCACCGAGTAGTTTGAGCAAGAATTTGAATGTGATTTCCGGTCAAACAATCGGGATGGTGCCACAAGGAAGCACGATACAGTCAAAAATCTCAGTAGTGGGACAACAGGTAACCATGAACCTAGGTGAAACTTCGGAGTTCACCTTGATGCATTTGGATATAAACGCGGATTATCTGAGACAGGCAGAGTCACGCACTGAATCGAGAGCTGGGCGAGCGTTTTTAACAACGGGTGGCACCAGAATCAAGAACTTCACGGGCGCTACGTGGAAGTCTACTGACCATATCAAGTGATGCTAAACGTGGACAGGATTAGCATTTACACAAAGACGAACGTCACAACAGACAGTGACCAAACAAGGCAAATGTTTTTGGGTCAGGAAGAACTCAAGGTCCGTAGAATCGGTCATGACGCCATGATGGAACAAGATGCGGTATACATTGGATACGAAGCGGATGCTACTGCTTATCAGCTAGACACAGATGAAAAAAAAGATCGGAGTAACCGGACTTCTAGATACATGAGCAGTAGCCGGTGTAATGTCGATAAAGACATGGGAAAGGATGGGCTTCAACAAGGAGGACCTAATACCGACGAATTTAAGATTGGCAGCCGCCAATTGCGGAGCGATCTACATAGCTGGGAGAAATCAAATAACACTTCTCCACTTGGGAGGAAGGAACTTCTGGATGAGTTTCCTTGTGGTGGAGAACCTGGATGATTCGGATCAGATCATTTTGGAAGGCGACTTCGTCAGGAAATTTTACGTGATGATCGACCTTGATAATTGACTGATAAGGAATAGGAACCCAGACAAGGAAGTTTGTTAAGGGACCAGTATACAGAATAAAAACTGATGAAAATAAAATAACCAATTTTTTAGAGCCCGGGCAGGCAGTAGTAGCGGTTTTTAGGATGACAAATTTAAACTCATTGAGCAATAGTACGCATGTTTGATTGGTACTCAGCCCAAACAGTCAAAGTTTAGTGGTTTTAGGCCGGAGCTTTTCCGTATGATTTCAGTATGATTTCAGTATAATTGAATACACTGGACACAACGGTTCCAATCCATCGTGGAAGAAAACTTGGCTAAGCTCTTCCAATGAGGGCGGACCATGACGAAACACCAAACCCGAAGAAGCATCAAGTTAAAGACACTCCTACTCATGCAAATATAGATTTGATTTTTAAAAAGATTAATGAATCGAAATTTTTAAATTAAATATTTTCAATGAGATCCGAAAAGGATGACGGCCTGTCGAGCTGCTTGAATTTTCCAGAACGCCCCTCGTCATATGATTCGAGTCTGACCAGCGAGTGTTGTCAGAGATAGAGCACTTAAGAGGTAAGATAGGTGAGGGAGAATTGAGCCGCTAAGGTCAGTTTTGAATTGGAACGCGGAAGTTTTTTCAAAACATAAAGCGGATATTGGTTAATGTAATTTCGTCGAGCACGAAATTGAGCCAGAAAAAGGCACCGTTCCCCACAAGATGGGCGAAAGGCGCATGACACCTCATAAATTGGAAGCGTGCCGAGCGAAAAAAGAAATCTTGCTCGAATACGACATGATAGAACCCTCGAAATCGCCATGGGCTTGCGGGGTAGTAATGACGAAAATGAAAGGGGGCAGCTTAGGTTTTGCTGCGAATTTCGCTAACCGAACTCAGTGACCGTTAAGGATGCCTATCCAAAACCACGTATGAACGGCGACCTTTCGAATCGACGTTTCAAAGACTGATGGCTCAGGCTCTGACCAGAGTAACGAAGAAGTTAAAAAAAAATCTCGTGAAGTGCTACGTTGACAACAAGGTCATATCACACCCACGTTGGCAGATCACATCGACAGACTCAATGAGGGTTTCGGATGCATGAAGAGAATCGGCTTGAAATGCAAACCGCCAAAATGTGAGATCCTTAGGGACTCAATCAAGTACCTGGGAAGAATTGTAGACAGACATGACCTGAGGCCGGATCTAGATGCGGTGGAGGCCGTGCTAAAATGGAAGGCCCCCAGAAGGGACACGCAGCTCCTGAGCTTCCAGGGATTTGCCAACTATTATCGCGATTGCATAAAAAGATACGCAGACAATGTGTACCCAAGGCAGCAACTAATGCGCATCAAACGGAAGAAGTTCGAAAGGAATGAAAGAGGTTTCGAGAATATAAAGCGGGAACTGAGCGAAGCGCCACTGCTAGGCATGCCCACAGAGAAAGGCCTGTACGTTCTCGAAACTGATGCTTCAGTGTATCCATTTCAGGAATACTGCATCAGGAGCAAGAATGGAATGGGAGAACAGTTCTCCGTCCCATTGCATGAGTGACACTGAAATGAAGTATTGAGTGACACTGAAATAAAATACGGTGCACTAAAAGCAGAAATGTTTGCGGTAGTCACTTTCGTGAAGAAGTACCACGCATACTTGGGGACGCTCCCCTTAAGTTACGTGTGGATAAGAGAGCCCTATCCTGGTTGAAGACGTACTCGATAGACCAGTGTTATACTGGTCGTTGCATAGTCAGATTGGATGGCTACCACTTGATAACCGAGCACAGTATGCGTGACAAGCACAAAAATGCTGACAGCCTCCCTCAATAAGAAAACTGAGTTTTCTGAAATACTAGAGCAGAAGCAGACCAATCAGGCGGAAATCAAGGAAGGATTCCCTTTTTTGGACAAGAAGAGTTACGAAGCATTTCTGTTGACTAGATGGTTGAACAATTCAGGACATCCAATTCCGGGTCACCCTGAATTACCAGTGAAGAAAGCAGCAGAAATGAAGATCTTATCCCATAGGGGCGCAGTGTTCTTGGATTCGTTGCTATGTTCGAACCTGGTCCACAAGGAACTCTCTTGTAGGAACATAAAGAGCCTCTCATTGCTAGATAAAACGGTGCAGGTCACATCACAAATGATGCGGCTGCTGGGTGGATTGTTGGAGAGAGAATTGACTAGAGAAGATCCCGAATGGGCAGCAGCCAGGGCATCGCTGACAGTCAGTGAGAAGCTACGGATAAAACCATCAAGACGCCAACACGAAAAAAACAGAAAGGGAGTGCAGAACAGTAGTTCAACAAAACTAGTATCCTCGATTCCTCAAAGCATTTTGATGAAAACATCATACAAAGAAAAAGAACAAAAGATTGGAACTCAGCAGAAGACTGTAATCTTTCAGGAACCCGGTCAAGAATTGATAAAAGTTGGATCGAAAAACCCAGAACAACAGAATTTTGTCCGGGACGTCCGATGTCGAAGAAAAAGGTCAGGTAAATGAACAAGACCAGGCGGACAAATTTTTGTCCGGGAGATTAGATGGATGAGTAGATCGTGCACATCAGAATCTGCCGTGGAAACGTGTTCCACGACAGACTCATTTGTTGATAACATATCGTGGAAATCAGAGATTGACACCTAATCAGACAGGAGATCGAGCACGGAATCAGAAGATTCAGAGCTGGCCATCCACATATTCCTGGTGGAGACTCGAACAAGGTACTTGGACAGGTAAGTATATCAAGACCCCGATTGTAATAGCTACCTGTAACCGAGTTAGAAAGTCTTTTTTAAAACGAGGCAGATGACCAGGAAACGATAGCGGTATCGAAACGATCGATGAGCTTGTTACCGCAGAGGGAAGCAGTCAGGACTGACCTATAACCGTTAAAACAAGAGACAGAGCAATTGACAAAATTTTGTTGCGTTAGGATGAAAGATGACGCGCTTCATCTCGATGAGCTAAGCAGTCACTTGAGGGTCATGAAGACATACTTGAAGGCAAGATACAGACTCTCGGACTAACTAAGAGCGCAGAAAAGTGACCGCAACTTGAAAGGGTGGATCGAAAATGGGGCACCAGACAAAGGAGATCTGGAAGAGGATAGTTACCGAACCTTGAGACAATATTATAAGCAGAAAGAGGGATGGTTATATCTGAACAAGGATGAGATCGTTGCCTGCAAAAGGAGAGAGGAGGACAAGATCCTGTACAAATCCAACGCAATTTTGTTGCCGCAACTCTGTCAAACGGAACTTTTATTCAGGTCAAATGATCAGATGAGCCACCAGGGAATCGATGAGTATATCAGAGGATCTTGAAACGCTTTGAATGGCCTGGAATGAAGAAGGCGTGCGAAAAAAGGGTAACAGCAAGTCCATCAGTCTAACAGGTGAAAGATCCCAGGAAACTAC
Source organism: Symsagittifera roscoffensis (assembly GCF_963678635.1). Classification (NCBI taxonomy): domain Eukaryota; kingdom Metazoa; phylum Xenacoelomorpha; order Acoela; family Convolutidae; genus Symsagittifera; species Symsagittifera roscoffensis. The sequence continues at coordinate 37,039,977 of NC_087063.1, read as the reverse complement.
GTTTTCCATTACGGTCGATAGAGTCAATGAGGTGGTACAGATAGATCACAAGAAGATATGCATGACAGACAGTGGCTAAAATCAGGTCGTGGTGATGATCGATCACTTCACAAAGTATGCAGAAGCCGTGCCCTGCATAATTGCCTCAGCCGAAGAGACATGCGATTATCTGATCAACACGTTGATAGCAAGACATGGATGTCGAATGACTTTCCAATCAAACAGTGTAACAGCTTTTGTAGAAGAACTTACTAAGGATTTCATGAGACGTTCTCGAGTAGCTCAGGCTCATTCTACGGCGTATCATCCGCCAGAGAACGGCTTGGTGGAAAGACAACTCGAACTTTGGTGTCAATATTGAGGGTGTATTGTTCCAGATACATGACTGATTGGGATAGATACCTTCCACAACAGTACGCAACAATCTACCACAGGAGTTAGTCCACACATCATGTTGACTTGACACGATATTCTATGCCCTTGACTTCCGTTTATCCAGAGTATGAAGGAAAGAAAACATCGCCAAAAGTCCATACAAGGGACGTGATTAGACGTCAGATAGAGCTGAACGATTTATGCAGACGAAATACGCAACAAGCTCAGGCTAGGCAGCGAAAAAAGTTCGACAAGAAGGCAGCTGATGGAAAAAGTTATTCAGTAGGAGACTACGTGTGGGTGTTTGAGAACGTTTTATCACCGAAAGAAACAAAGAAATTCATATTAAAGTGGAGGGGACTGTTCATGATAACGGAATTGCATCTAGAGGGACGTTTTTACAGACTAAGTACCGGCCGAGCTGCGCACTTTGAGAACATGATACCACACAACCCATCCACAGAGGACTGGTGCATACTTGAATACATGGAGGAGGGCAATTATTTGATGATGGACCCTGCTTGCGAATTGAATGAGAAAATTACCATGGAAAATAATGATGGGAATTAGGTTCTAGAAGAAGGGACAAGTCCGCCGCTAGACCTGGATCCTCATGAAATAATTAAAGCGGATGAAGAAACTTTATCCTACGCAGCAGAGGACTCGGAAAATCTCCAGCAGATAGAGGTTCCCGAGAACATGGATACGGATCTACCCTTTACAATGCAAACAAGAAAAAGTGACGGGAAAAGACGCGCAAAGAAATATAACAATCACAGAGTCGACTTCGTAATAGACCTGAAACCACATAGAACTGAAAAAGATAGTGGAAGAATTGGTGGGCCTAGAGGACATACCGGCGTCACAAGACATAGACATCGTCGATGACCAAGACAAGGAACGGATCTAACCTGAAGTGGAATTTGACGACGAGCAGCAGCAGTCGTACGAACAAAAAATATGGAACCTGCGCGTCTGGGAGTGGTTGAACGAAATGACATCAGACCTAAAATAAACCAGTGTCACGATTCAAGATGTAGACCGCGAGAGCAAGAAATACATAAAGAATGACAAAAAGGACTTACCCACACTGAAAACCTATTATTAAAAAATTAAAAATTGCCACAGAAACAGGCAACCTAGAGGCAAAAAATAACAAAAGTCCTACGAACCAGACATAGGGAGAGTAGTATATTCATATTTCAACTTGCCAAATGAGTACTCAAGTAGCATAATCAGATAGTGATTTTATATTTACAAATAGAACATGTGCGATAGCGATTACCGCCGACATGAGTTTTAGATTAGCGTTAGCAGCAGACTTTAAGAGAGAATACAAAAAAAGCTTTTGTGGAAGCAAAGAATAGGATTAGGAGGTGTAGCAGCTTTGCCTCCGGCGGTTTTGCAAATACCAGGAAAATACTAATGCTCCTTGGTGACGAGGGCGGCGGAAAAGCAGCATGTAGACCCTGAAGATTTGGTTCTGTCCCTGACGAGACTGAGAGACTTCTTAGTAGAGAGAGAGGTGAAAGAACTCTCGCTTCCGGTGCACGACGTAAACCGAGGACGACTGCATTCTTAGGAGCTATATGCGCTGATACATGTGATCTTTTCTGATACCAACATAGCAGTGTAAATGAATAAGAAAAACTATTTGAGTATAGGTTGAGTGTAGGTCGAGTGTAGGATGTGTTATGTGTTATGTGTAATGTGTTATGTGGTTATGTTTTTAGGACCTTGGGTTTGGAAGGGTTAGTGACAACAAATATTCTGTGATTTATAATCCAGGAAAGATCTAAGGCATGGACTGACCATTCTTTGATCAATTTCCAAAATTTCTCAATGTGAGTGATGCTTTTCAAAGTTTGGTTTAAAAAACTTTTTAAAATCGAACTATTTTAAATGCCCTTTTCAGGAAAGAAAATTAAGTGTCCCATGAGCATGGAAATCGAAATAAAACTTTGAAAGTTAGAGATCCTGATTGATCGTTTAATCTCAAATTGATCTCAGATTAATTTCAAATTTATCATCAAATTTCGATTTGAGAGACAGATAATCAAAACCGAACCATACGAAATGGATATTTTTGACCAAAATCAAATAATGGATCTTGATGAGGCCTATGTGCGACCGGTGATCGATGTGATCTATCGCCGGCTGATGGATCGAGACTTCGCTCTGGAGGACCCAGAGGTAGTCATGTTGCTGGTCGCCTTAACGAATATCTTGGGGCAAAAAAAGCCTTATTGATGGCCACTTATGGACAACAGGGAGTACTAGACAGCCCAAACATGAGGGTAATGCGGTGGAGAAGCGGGGCACTCTCAGGAAGTGACTTGGCGAGCGAGCCTGGATTGGGAAAATCAAGGACCTACCAACCAGGTGAAAAGCCTCTTCTGACCAGTTCTAGGCATCGAGAAATGGGGAAGGGAGGCAGTCTAGTCTAGCTCACAACTGAGAGCAGCTGTGCCACCAAAACGGGCGAGAGTGGAAGAAGAAGTCCAAATGAATGAAACAATGGAAAGTCTGAACGAGACAAAAGTTGAACTGGAGCGGGTGAGAAAAACCATGCTCAGAACTGAAGAAGATAGACATATGTGGAGTAGACTGTTTGAGCATTGCAAAAATAAACAAGGAGAGATGGAAGGCTTGAGGCAGAAACATAAGGAGCGATCGGAACGACTAGGATTAGCAATCGCAATGGAACGATCATTACCCGTAGGGATGGTTCCTCGTGGGCAGTGCACAATGGAGCTTCTGACGCCTCGCGAACTAAGTCAAACAACAGAAGTGCAAATCCCAGCAGCGCCCGGTAGGGTGACAATCCTGATTCCAGTGACACCCTGGATGATCCAGTAGTGGAATGAACCATGCAACAGCTGGTGGAAGCCGCTGGCCGACTTGTGGCCAACAGGAGTGTGCCAGGTTCCGAGGTGACTGAACCCTATAGAACAATCAATGATACCAGCAGAGCAGAGCACTCTTCGAAAGTGCTGAAGAAAACGGGGGCTGCTACCGTAAAGAAATCAGCAATCAGCGAAAACCTCCAAAACCTCCGACAGAGAGATAAAAGAGATGCCTATGAAGAAAGTGTCTTGTGTATTTGACTTACAGAAAAACAATCAAATGAAAAACAGCTTCACAGGAAACCCGGAAACGGATATGCAAGCATGTTTCAACCGATCAACTTGAAGTCCAGCAATGGACATGCAGCAATCACCTCTTGGAACGTGGCATTTGATATTGGGCGATAGTCTAGTGAGAGTTTAACAAAACCTGAGAACCTCGTGGATCACTACAGTGATGGCATTCGGAGGCACCAAAGTAGACCAATCGCATCGGATGGTGGAGTTGATGAACCCGGGAAGAATCGTGGACATAATGATTTGAATAGGCACAAACAATGTTTCCAGGAGCTCGAACTCAGAAGAAGCTCAATGGGAGTCAATGCTGGTATGTCTGTTTACCACAGTGTGGCAAGAGTTTCAGTGCGCGGTACTGAATGATTGCACCATACCGATGAACACGGAAACACAATCGTTCACAGGAAAAAGACATCAAGAAAAGGCATAAGATGGAACAACATCGTGCGAAATTTGGCAAGTCGCAATGCTGGACGAATGAACTTGATGGACTTGGAACATGAGCTGAGGGCTCTGGATCAGGCCAGATTTACCAGTGATGTAATATAATTTGACAGTGTTGAAGGACAAGGCTGGATGAACCGTGTCTTCCAGGAGCAACTAGATGAGTTGGAACTTGAATTTTTTGACACGGGATCACTCAGAATAGAAGAAGCGACGAACGTGCCGGCGATCTCGACCTTTGTACCTCCTAATCTGGAGACACGGCTGGGATTAGTCACAGCCTGTCAGAAGTGCTGCAGAGCTCGAGCAAGCAGATCAAAGGTCAGACGTTTTGGATCGAATAGGTGAATCACCAGTGAGGAGGACCATTCATCGCCGACGAATGTTGGGACCAGTAAATCAAGCGGTGGTAACGACCTCAGGCCATCTTCGTAGCGTACGACAAAGCAGAGATGAGGAAACAAAGATATTAGTGATTGCGAGGGCTCGGACTTCGTGCAAACCTCTAAGTCCTTGTTTTAGCGCGACGTAATAATGTTGGTGGAAACCGATCTGGACTAGATGCAATCAACATCGATTGCGATCGGGGCTCAACGACAGACCAAAATGAATCCGATAACAATCGTTTTCGCCAGCATTAGTGATCACCTGCACAGTAGAGGTCTCCGAAGCATACTCAGAGAGCCTAAAATGGTGGAAGATACGGTTGGGCCAGCAATTAAAGACATTCTGGTGCCCATGGGCGAAATCATGGATGTGTTAAAGGAAGGCGGATTCCAAAAGAGAACGCCAAAGGCAGTGTTCGTGTTGTCTGCGGGATATGCACAACTCTCGGATGATCTAAAGTTTGGGCATGCAAGGATAGCGCTACTTTTAGAAGCGAAATTTGAGGTAATCATACCTGCTTCAAACCGCGAAGTGGGGGCGAGAAACCTGAGGCCACTTCGGTCAGAATTACCTGCAGTATGGTCCAATATCTGAAACGCTATGAGAGGATTCAAGGGTCATTCGCTACACATGCTGATGTTGGATGGAGTGTTGAGATTGGAACTATCCAACTTCAGCAGATAGCTTAAATTAAAATCAGTTATCGACGATGATCACCGAGTGATAGTGGGAATGTCTAACGATCTGTGATTTAGAGAAATGGAGATCAAGGAACAATGAGAGAAGAGGCAGAACGCCATAGAAACGAAAACTCACTTGGAAGCTACGATTTTGCTAACAAAGCCAGAGGCAAACAAGTAGCTGCACTTGACTCCTCAAAGTGCAGCATTGGGCATGAACGCTTTCGAGCCACGCCCAGCGATGATTACAAAGATGCACGCCTACTTAGTGAAGGAATTGAATTCAGCGGAGAATTCAGAAGAAAAGTCAGCAGAATTCAATAACAGTATGTGCCAGATAACACTCAAGTTATTCTGGACACAGAACGTGAGAGGAAAAGAAGTTTTCGAGATGACGGATAGCATGCTAGAAGGGTTGGGAGCAGGATGGACCGCGTCCTTCCTGGCGAAAATCTACCCGAGACTCTCTCGCTATCTGATAAAGGAATTCCTCAATGCAGTTACGGAATTATCTATCGTAGTGATCCTAGCACTGTTCGTGACGTTTGGAGCAGAAATTTTAGTGAAAGGTCCATCGTTACTGCTCACTGAAGGAATACAGAATCTCCGACTGCATGAACTCCTGACATTAATTGCGATCACGCATGGAAATATGGGAGGATTGATAAACTTAACCCGCTACTCCGAGCAAATGAGGGAAAATGTGATGAAGTTGGAGCAGGAGAATATAAAACGATAGAAAAAAAAGAGGACGTGCGACGTTATGCAGGTGGCATGCCCCTACTAACCGGTTCAAGCTTAACTATGAGGACAGATACCTTAGCACTAATCAGAGGAGCCACCGAGTTTGTGACGACAATTTACGGTCCAGCAGTGACATTTGCGTTCCCTGGTGCTATATTGGAAGTCTACAGAAAGTTGGTGTTGCAACTGAACCTCATTTCAGCTGTGGCTGGGAGCATTTCAGCAGTGACTGGGAGGGGACTGTTCATGATAACGGAATTGCATCAAGAGGGACGTTTTTACAGACTAAGTACCGGCCGAGCTGCGCACTTTGAGAACATGATGCCACACAACCCATCCACAGAGGACTGGTGCATACTTGAATACATGGAGGAGGGCAATTATTTGATGATGGACCCTGCTTGCGAATTGAATGAGAAAATTACCATGGAATATAAGGATGGGAATTAGGTTCTAGAAGAAGGGACAAGTCCGCCGCTAGACCTGGATCCTCATGAAATAATTAAAGCGGATGAAGAAACTTTATCCTACGCAGCAGAGGACTCGGAAAATCTCCAGCAGATAGAGGTTCCCGAGAGCATGGATACGGATCTACCCTTAACAATGCAAACAAGAAAAAGTGACGGGAAAAGACGCGCAAAGAAATATAACAATCACAGAGTCGACTTCGTAATAGACCTGAAACCACATAGACCTGAAAAAGATAGTGGAAGAATTGGTGGGCCTAGAGGACATACCGGCGTCACAAGACATAGACATCGTCGATGACCAAGACAAGGAACTGATCGATGATCGGTCTAACCTGAAGTGGAATTTGACGACGAGCAGCAGCAGTCGTACGAACACTAAATATGGAACCTGCGCGTCTGGGAGTGGTTGAACGAAATGACATCAGACCTAAAATAAACCAGTGTCACGATTCAGGATGTAGACCGCGAGAGCAAGAAATACATAAAGAATGACAAAAAGGACTTACCCACACTGAAAACCTATGACTAAAAAATTAAAAATTGCCACAGAAACAGGCAACCTAGAGGCAGAAAATGACTAAGGTCCTAGGAACCAGACATAGGGAAAGTAGTATAGTCATATTTCAACTTGCCAGATGAAAACTCAAGTAGCATAATCAGATAGTGATTTTTTACTTACAAATAGAACATGTGCGATAGCGATTACCGCCGACATGAGTTTTAGATTAGCGTTAGCAGCAGACTTTAAAAGAGAATACAAAAAAAAATGTTGGGACCAGTAAATGAAGCGGTGGTAACGACCTCAGGCCATCTTCGTAGCGTACGACAAAGCAGAGATGAGGAAACAAAGATATTAGTGATTGCGAGGGCTCGGACTTCGTGCAAACCTCTAAGTCCTTGTTTTAGCGCGACGTAATAATGTTGGTGGAAACCGATCTGGACTAGATGCAATCAACATCGATTGCGATCGGGGCTCAACGACAGACCAAAATGAATCCGATAACAATCGTTTTCGCCAGCATTAGTGATCACCTGCACAGTAGAGGTCTCCGAAGCATACTCAGAGAGCCTAAAATGGTGGAAGATACGGTTGGGCCAGCAATTAAAGACATTCTGGTGTCCATGGGCGAAATCATGGATGTGTTAAAGGAAGGCGGATTCCAAAAGAGAACGCCAAAGGCAGTGTTCGTGTTGTCTGCGGGATATGCACACCTCTCGGATGATCTAAAGTTTGGGCATGCAAGGATAGCGCTACTTTTAGAAGCGAAATTTGAGGTAATCATACCTGCTTCAAACCGCGAAGTGGGGGCGAGAAACCTGAGGCCACTTCGGTCAGAATTACCTGCAGTATGGTCCAATATCTGAAACGCTATGAGAGGATTCAAGGGTCATTCGCTACACATGCTGATGTTGGATGGAGTGTTGAGATTGGAACTATCCAACTTCAGCAGATAGCTTAAATTAAAATCAGTTATCGACGATGATCACCGAGTGATAGTGGGAATGTCTAACGATCTGTGATTTAGAGAAATGGAGATCAAGGAACAATGAGAGAAGAGGCAGAACGCCATAGAAACGAAAACTCACTTGGAAGCTACGATTTTGCTAACAAAGCCAGAGGCAAACAAGTAGCTGCACTTGACTCCTCAAAGTGCAGCATTGGGAATGAACGCTTTCGAGCCACGCCCAGCGATGATTACAAAGATGCACGCCTACTTAGTGAAAGAATTGAATTCAGCGGAGAATTCAGAAGAAAAGTCAGCAGAATTCAATAACAGTATGTGCCAGATAACACTCAAGGCATTCTGGACACAGAACGTGAGAGGAAAAGAAGTTTTCGAGATGACGGATAGCATGCTAGAAGGGTTGGGAGCAGGATGGACCGCGTCCTTCCTGGCGAAAATCTACCCGAGACTCTCTCGCTATCTGATAAAGGAATTCCTCAATGCAGTTACGGAATTATCTATCGTAGTGATCCTAGCACTGTTCGTGACATTAATTGCGATCACGCATGGAAATATGGGAGGATTGATAAACTTAACCCGCTACTCCGAGCAAATGAGGGAGAATGTGATGAAGTTCTACGTGAAACGTTCTACGGACTCTTGGAATAAAATACGGGATCTAAGACACACTCTGATTCAATACCTCCTATAACAGAATCGCTTTGGAGCAGGAGAATAGAAAACGATAGAAAAAAAAGAGGACGTGCGACGTTATGCAGGTGGCATGCCCCTACTAACCGGTTCAAGCTTAACTATGAGGACAGATACCTTAGCACTAATCAGAGGAGCCACCGAGTTTGTGACGACAATTTACGGTCCAGCAGTGACATTTGCGTTCCCTGGTGCTATATTGGAAGTCTACAGAAAGTTGGTGTTGCAACTGAACCTCATTTCAGCTGTGGCTGGGAGCATTTCAGCAGTGACTGGGAGGGGACTGTTCATGATAACGGAATTGCATCAAGAGGGACGTTTTTACAGACTAAGTACCGGCCGAGCTGCGCACTTTGAGAACATGATGCCACACAACCCATCCACAGAGGACTGGTGCATACTTGAATACATGGAGGAGGGCAATTATTTGATGATGGACCCTGCTTGCGAATTGAATGAGAAAATTACCATGGAATATAAGGATGGGAATTAGGTTCTAGAAGAAGGGACAAGTCCGCCGCTAGACCTGGATCCTCATGAAATAATTAAAGCGGATGAAGAAACTTTATCCTACGCAGCAGAGGACTCGGAAAATCTCCAGCAGATAGAGGTTCCCGAGAGCATGGATACGGATCTACCCTTAACAATGCAAACAAGAAAAAGTGACGGGAAAAGACGCGCAAAGAAATATAACAATCACAGAGTCGACTTCGTAATAGACCTGAAACCACATAGACCTGAAAAAGATAGTGGAAGAATTGGTGGGCCTAGAGGACATACCGGCGTCACAAGACATAGACATCGTCGATGACCAAGACAAGGAACTGATCGATGATCGGTCTAACCTGAAGTGGAATTTGACGACGAGCAGCAGCAGTCGTACGAACACTAAATATGGAACCTGCGCGTCTGGGAGTGGTTGAACGAAATGACATCAGACCTAAAATAAACCAGTGTCACGATTCAGGATGTAGACCGCGAGAGCAAGAAATACATAAAGAATGACAAAAAGGACTTACCCACACTGAAAACCTATGACTAAAAAATTAAAAATTGCCACAGAAACAGGCAACCTAGAGGCAGAAAATGACTAAGGTCCTAGGAACCAGACATAGGGAGAGTAGTATAGTCATATTTCAATTTGCCAGATGAATACTCAAGTAGCATAATCAGATAGTGATTTTATACTTACAAATAGAACATGTGCGATAGCGATTACCGCCGACATGAGTTTTAGATTAGCGTTAGCAGCAGACTTTAAAAGAGAATACAAAAAAAAAGTTTTTGTGGAAGCAAAGACCAGGATTAGGAGGTGTAGCAGCTTTGCCTCCGGCGGTTTTGCAAATACCAGGAAAATACTAATGCTCCTTGGTGACGAGGGCGGCGGAAAAGCAGCATGTAGACCCTGAAGATTTGGTTCTGTCCCTGACGAGACTGAGAGACTTCTTAGTAGAGAGAGAGCTGAAAGAACTCTCGCTTCCGGTGCACGACGTAAACCGAGGACGACTGCATTCTTAGGAGCTATATGCGCTGATACATGCGATCTTTTCTGATACCAACATAGCAGTGTAAATGATTAAGAAAAACTATTTGAGTATAGGTTGAGTGTAGGTCGTGTGTAGGATGTGTTATGTGTTATGTGTAATGTGTTATGTGGTTATGTTTTTAGGATCTTGGGTTTGGAAGGGTTAGTGACAACAAATATTCTGTGATTTATAATCCAGGAAAGATCTAAGGCATGGACTGACCATTCTTTGATCAATTTCCAACATTTCTCAATGTGAGTGATGCTTTTCAAAGTTTGGTTTAAAAATCTTTTTAAATTCGAACTATTTTAAATGCCCTTTTCAGGAAAGAAAATTAAGTGTCCCATGAGCATGGAAATCGAAATAAAACTTTGAAAATTAGATATCCTGATTGATGGCCACTTATGGACAACAGGGAGTACTAGACAGCCCAAACATGAGGGTAATGCGGTGGAGAAGCGGGGCACTCTCAGGCAGTGACTTGGCGAGCGAGCCTGGATTGGGAAAGTCAAGGACCTACCAACCAGGTGAAAAGCCTCTTCTGACCAGTTCTAGGCATCGAGAAATGGGTAGCGAGGCAGTCTCGTCTAGCTCACAACTGAGAGCAGCTGTGCCACCAAAACGGGCGAGAGTGGAAGAAGAAATCCAAACGAATGAAACAATGGAAGATCTGAACGAGACAAAAGTTGAACTGGAGCGGGTGAGCAAAACCATGCTCAGAACTGAAGAAGATAGACATATGTGGAGTAGACTGTTTGAGCATTGCAACAAGAAACAAGGAGAGATAGAAGACTTGAGGCACAAATATAAGGAGCGATCGGAACGACTAGGATTAGCGATCGCAATGGAACGATCATTACCCGTAGGGAAGGTTCCTCGCGGGCAGTGCACAATGGAGCTTCTGACGCCTCGCGAACTAAGTCAAACAACAGAAGTGCAAATCCCAGCAGCGCCCGGTAGGGTGACGATCCGGATTCCAGTGACACCCTGGATAATCCAGTAGTAGAATGGACCATGCAACAGCTGGTGGAAGCCGCTGGCCGACTTGTGGCCAAGAGGATTGTGCCAGGTTCCGAGGTGACTGAACCCTATAGAACAATCAATGATACCGGCAGAGCAGAGCACTCTTCGAAAGTGCTGAAGAAAACGGGGGCTGCTACCGTAAAGAAATCAGCAATCAGCAAAAACCTCCAAAACCTCCGACAGAAAGATAAGAAAGATGCCTCTGAAGAAAATGTCGTGTGTATTTGACTTACAGAAAAACAATCAAATTAAAAACAGCTTCACAGGAAACCCGGAAACGGATATGCGAGCATGTTTCAACCAATCAACTTGAAGTCCAGCAATGGACATGCAGCAATCACCTCTTGGAACGTGGCATTTGATATTGGGCGATAGTCTAGTGAGAGTTTAACAAAACCTGAGAACCTCGTGGATCACTACAGTGACGGCATTCGGAGGCACCAAAGTAGACCAATCGTATCGGATGGTGGGGTTGATGAAACCGGGAAGAATCGTGGACATAATGATTTGAATTGAATAGGCACAAACAACGTTTCCAGGAGCTCGAACTCAGACGAAGCTCAGTGGGAGTCAATGCTAGTATGTCTGTTTACCACAGTGTGGCAGAGTTTCAGTGCGCGGTACTGACTGATTGCACCATACCGATGAACACGGAAACACAATCGTTCACAGGAAGAAGACATCAAGAAAGAGGCATAAGATGGAACAATATCGTGCGAAATTTGGTAAGTCGCAATGCTGGACGAATGAACCTGATGGACTTGGAACATGAGCTGAGGGCTCTGGATCAGGCCAGATTTACCAGTGATGGAAAATAATTTGACAGTGTTGAAGGACAAGGCTGGATGAGCCGTGTCTTCCAGGAGCAACTAGATGGGTTGGAACTTGAACTTTTTGACACGGGAGCACTCAGAATAGAAGAAGCGACGAACGTGCCGGCGACCTCGACTTTTGCACCTCCTAATCTGGAGACACGGCTGGGATTAGTCGCAGCCTGTCAGAAGTGCTGCAGAGCTCGAGCAAGCAAGATCAAAGGTCAGACGTTTTGGATCGACTAGGTGAATCACCAGTGAGGAGGACCATTCATCGCCGACGAATGTTGGGACCAGTCAATCAAGCGGTGGTAACAACCTCAGGCACCTCCAGATCTGAGACGACGACGAGTACAAGCAGGGAGGATCAGAGTCCTTATAGAAGTTCCTTGATGTGGTCAAACTGATACCGTCCCCCTGGCATGTTTCCAAAAAAGATCTGATGAAGCTGAACTTTCAAACAGTAAAATTTGCAGCCGATGCGTTGAGAATGCTGAATGCGCAAGACTATCAGTAAATGGACTGTATTCGATTGTTGGACTGGACTGGTTGCTGGCAGCCGAAATCAACTTTTGTTCCACCACGGCATGACGATTTGCTGGCCTCGAGGGACTGTCCTCAGACAACATCATGGGTCCCGTGAATGCCAGACATTTGCAAGATGTAAGAATGAAGTATAGTGAGCAGAACAGAGAAGAGAGACCAAGGAGATTTTGGACAACTAGAGCACCAACTGGGCAACATGTTAAGATGTCCAAGCAAAAGCGAGTGCCTCCAGCTCATATGAAAGAAAGAGCCTTTCCGAAGATATTATCCCAAGAAAGGGAATTGAAATTTCGAATAAACGAGACCATACCGCGAATTGGGGGCAAGAATATTGAGGCCACTTCGGTCAGAATTACCTGCAGTATGGTCCGATATCTCAAACGCTATAAGAGGATTCAAGGGTCATTCGCTACGCATGCTGATGTTGGATGGAGTGTTGAGATTGGAACTATCCAACTTCAGCAGATAGCTCAAATTAAAAACAGGTATCCAAGACGATCACCGAGTGATAGTGGGAATGTCTAATGATCTGTGATTTAGAGAAATGGAGATAAAGGAACAATGAGAGAAGAGGCAGAACGCCATAGAAACGAAAACTCACTTGGAAGCTACGATTTTGCCAACAAAGCCAGAAACAAACAAGTAGCTGCACTGCACTTGACTCCTCAAAGTGCAGCATTGGGCATGAACGCTTTCGAGCGAGGCCCAGCGATGATCACAAAGATTCACGCCTACTTAGTGAAAGAATTGAATTCAGTGGAGAATTCAGAAGAAAAGTCAGCAGAATTCAATAACAGTATGTGCCAGATAACACTCAAGGCACTCTGGACACAGAACGTGAGAGGAGAAGAAGTTTTCGAGATGACGGATTGCATGCGAGAAGGGTTGGGAGCAGGATGGACCGCGTCCTTCCTGACGAAAATCTACCCGGGACTCTCTCGCTATCTGATGAAGGAATTCCTCAATGCAGTTACGGAATTATCTATCGTAGTGATCCTAGCACTGTTCGTGACGTTTGGAGCAGAAAGTTTAGTGAAAGGACCAGCAGTAATGCTCACTGAAGGAATACAGAATCTCCGACTGCATGGACTCATGACATTAAATGCGATCACGCATGGAAATATGGGAGGATTGATAAACTTAACCCGCTACTCCGAGCAAATGAGGGAGAATGTGATGAAGTTCTACGTGAACCGTTCTACGGACTCTTGGAATAAAATACGGGATCTAAGACACACTCTGATTCAATACCTCCTACAACAGAATCGCTTTGGAGCAGAAGAAGAGAAAACGATAGAAAAAAAGAGGACGTGTGACGTTATGCAGGTGGCATGCTCCTACTAACCTGTTCAAGCTTAACTATGAGGACAGATACCTTAGCATAATCAGAGGAGCCACCGAGTTTGTGACGACAATTTACGGTCCAGCAGTGACATTCGCGTTCCCTGGTGCTAAATTGGATGTCTACAGAAAGTTGATGTTGCACCTGAACCTCATTTCAGCAGTGGCTGAGAGCATTTCAGCAGTGGCTGGGAGGGGACTGTTCATGATAACGGAATTGCATCAAGAGGGACGTTTTTACAGACTAAGTTCGAGAACTTGATGCCACACAACCCATCCACAGAGGACTGGTGCATACTTGAATACATGGAGGAGGGCAATTATTTTATGATGGACCCTGCTTGCGAATCGAATGAGAAAGTTACCATGGAAAATAATGATGGGAATTAGGCTCTAGAAGAAGGGACAAGTCCGCCGCTAGACCTGGATCCTCATGAAATAATTAAAGCGGATGAGGAAACTTTATCCTACGCAGCAGAGAACTCGGAAAATCCCCAGCAGATAGAGGTTCCCGAGAACATGGAAACGGATCTACCCTTTACAATGCAAACAAGAAAAAGTGACGGGAAAAGACGCGCAAAGAAATATAACAATTACAAAGTCGACTTCGTAATAGACCTGAAACCACATAGACCTGAAAAAGATAGTGGAAGAATTGGTGGGCCTAGAGGACATACCGGCGTCACAAGACGTAGACATCGTCGATGACCAAGACAAGGAACGGATCGACGATCGGTCCAACCTAAAGTGGAATTTGACGACGAGCAGCAGCAGTCGTACGAGTAAGAAATAAGGAACCTGCGCGTCTGGTTGTGGTTGAACGAAATGACATCAGACCTAAATTAAACCAGTGTCACGATTCAAGATGTAGACCGCGAGAGCAAGAAACACATAAAGAATGACAAAAAGGACTTACCCACACTGAAAACCTATTATTAAAAAATTAAAAATTGCCACAGAAACAGGCAACCTAGAGGCAGAAAATGATGAAGGCCCTAGGAAACAGACATAGGGAGAGTAGTATAGTCATATTTCAACTTGCCAAATGAATACTCAAGTAGCATAATCAGATAGTGATTTTATACTTACGAATAGGACAAGTGCGATAGGCAGAAACGCTGCCGTGCTGCAATACACGCAGTCTGCATATGTGGATGAGTCGACGAGGAGAAGGATGAGCAATGCGTCAATTCCAAAAATGGAAGATTCGAGGAATATTATGCCAAGTTGGACCTGGCGCCAACTATCATGATAGGCAAAAAGGACTTGCAAGAAGCAGCATCAATCGTGATGAGTGTGAAACCAGAAATGGCAATAAGTGTGAAACTGTCGACTAGGACTGCTCTAGCACCCTTCGGCTGTGAGGGAGTAAAGATAAAACATAAAGAAAACGAAGACACGTCAGCGAGCAAGCTAGTCGGGCCGATGTTTCCCGTAGAAACAAATAATGACGAGCAAGGACCTTCAGGGTCCGGAAAAATTGAAGAGCGAGACTACGAGGAGGAAGAAGACCGTCAACCGGAAGAACAGATGGAACAGGATCTCCATCAAGCGGGAAAGAATGACGACAAAACCTCGACAGGTGGCGTGTCCAGCCTGGACTTTAATTTATTGGACGATTACGAAGTTAGAACAGAAACGTTGGAAGGGACGACAGAGACAGCGGAGGATGAAACTTCCACGCTGGAACCTCCCTCAACCTTTATGAACCTAAGAAAAAATTTACCGGAGAGCAGCTCTCTGGCAAGACTAAAGTCACTGCAATCAAACTTTTAATGGAGTCTCCGCGTGGGAGAAGAATAGAAGGCGAAGCCCGAGTACCTTACTTGGGAACCTTGACAGAAGAAGAGTGGGAAGTTTACCATAAGGATCATGAGAATAGAACAGGCTAAGGTATGGACAGATTTGCTTTTATGGAACAAGACTGGACAGTGGTGCAGCGCTACGGGACTCAGTCGTTGTTAAAAACAGGTCTCAACGGACCACTGATGCGGCAAATCCTTGATAACTTGGACGAATGTAAAGGGAGAATGATCGAAATGATAATTGATTCGGCCACTGATGGAAGCGAAGTTTACTCTCCGATCAAGGCGATGCAACAAGAAAGCAACGAGGAAGTCGTATACCTGTCAAGAACTCTAAAAGGGACTATGCGATTGAAAATGGTGATCGACCAAATCAACGATATGAAGATGAAATTGGGTAACAAAGTGACGTTATGAAAAGTCGGAAAGACTAAAGTGGATTCTGAACTTTCAGCAAAGGCTCTCAACTCAGCCCCAACGAAAGCGAGTCGAAAATGTCATGGACATGGAACAAGGCGATGATAGATTGTATGGCACGTCCAGAACGATTACCGCTGTAACGATGGTGCCACCCATCCTCATGGCAGGATTAAGATCAGCCAGCTATAAGACCAAGAGGAGTGACCGCACGATTACTGGAGCCACCCTAGAAATGAAAATACTCAGCCATTTTAGACGAAGTACCCTTGGGGGTTTTAGACCATCATGCATGAATCATGGAAATGGAAGCGTGATAGGATAGCTGACCCCAGTGGAATACAACCGATTGACAGTATGGGATAACGTCTCGATTGATACATGCAAATGATGGAGTAGAGAAATTCAGCTGGAGGACACTTGATCGCCGGTGGATACATGCAAATGATTGAGTATAGGAATTCAACTAGAAGACACCCGATTGCTCAAGAAAATATAGCCGCCATGGAATGTTACCTGCTGACAAATGTGACGTTGTGCCTCCATAGCAGCTTCTGCAGGAATCGGGAAACTAGTGTAGACCCTCTATCTTGTTACAATCAAAGGGTAGAAGAGCAGAAGTGATGGAAGACTGCCTCCAACAGCGACAGAATGGCCACCGATGTGTTGCAGAGTCGATGTCGCAGGAGGAGGAGATGGAGCAGTGGCAAAAATCCGAATGACAAGATGCAAAAAGGTGAAAGATTAGAAGAATTTAGAAATTTTAGAACTTCTAAACGATGAAAATTAAAAGAAAGAAATGAGAGAAAGAATAACAAAGAAGAGGAAAAGTAAAACTCAGAATCATTGTGTGCGAGCAGAAATCAAATGAGAAACCAAGCAACTAAGCTTGAAATTGAAACTGATTGAAAGAAAAATTTTTTAATTCGTTTTTGAGTTTATAAAATTGTTGAATTTATAAAAATGCATTGTGATTTTTGTTAGTGTTTTTAGAAACACTTATTTTTTTATCTAGAAACGCTTGAGTCAAAAGTATAGAAGAAGATTCTAGCCTGCATGAGTCTTTTTAACCAACTAAGATGACTGTTCACTTTGTGGTGACATGAAAGACTTGTGTAATCTCTTGAAGAGGGAGATTTTTTCATCGTTCCTTCTAGCCACCGAGTTTATTATTTTTAAAATCCAGGACCAATAACAACTGATTTTTCAAAGCGATGGAGCATAGAATGATAATCAGTTTGGAGCATTACTTTGGTTCTAACACTTTTTCAATCTAGGCGAAGAATTTTTGAATCAAAATAATGGCACTAAAAGTCAGAAAAGATGTTTTATCTCGAGTCATTTCCTCAAAGTGCAGTTTAATGAAATTGTTAGAAGGCTACAACGATGTAAATTGAATTCATAAGTAGTTTTCAGTGAGTCGAGATGATGTAGATAAAAGTTTTTCCGTTCATTTAGCAAATTATGTTCCATGACACTGTACCATTTTCATGAACTTCACGAGGCTGAATGAGGACATTGACCGGAATATCCAGGGAGTATGTGACCATCGACCAGAATGGTCAAAAAGCATGATGACATCGAAACTTTATTGATAGCAGCCGAGTGGAAAAATTGGCTGTTTCGATGAGTTAACAGTGTAAAACCATGCAATTCAACGAATTGGTAGAGGTCAATTTGGAAAAAAGAAACAATTTTAGAAATATCGATCTGGGCGTGCATGACACGTAACAATTTTATTTTTTGCGAACACTGAAATCGCGAAAATCAGAACACCAGTTTTTGCTGACAAAACGCCATAACGCAGACGTGCGATTAACGAAAGAGACGACTGAAATTATAATCGAAGACATTAGTAGTAGTAGTAATAGTAGTAGTAGTAGTAAAAGACTTGAATTCACAATTCAAGAAGTACAATAGATACTAGGTGGAATATGTAGATCAAAGAATATAACAATACAAAACAATGCAAATTATGATCGGCAATTTAAACACAAAACATTTAATGGAAAAATTACACGAAATGTTTAGGTTAAAAGAATTTTGTTTTTGAACCAGATAGCTTTTAAGGTCTCTTAAGAAAATGGGTAGGGTAGATTCAAAGTTTAAGATATTCAGTTTCAAAAGTCCGTTTGCAGTAGGGACTGCTCTGATGAAGAAGTTGTTGTCAGATTTGAATCGTCTTGTATGTTTAAATGCAAACTGATTTGTACAAGCAGAACGAGTAGAACTTGTGAACTGAATCAACCACAATTAAACCGCGATGTCGACTTTTTGTTGCCAAATTTTCTATAAGAAAATTACATCAGTACGAATAATTTCGTAGCAGATAGGAGGCATGTTGAGCAGCTGTAGGCATTTGTCATAGTCATTCGAATTTGAAACCCATTTAGTAACGCATTTTTGTAAACTTTCGAGTCTGCGAAGTCTGTTTATTGAAGATGACCGTGCAATGGAGCTAAAAAGTATCACGATCGAACTAATGATCGATAGAGTAAAAGTTTACATTGGTGTTTAACTTGAAAAGGCACATTTCTCCGTATAAAATTGAAAGTTTTGTTGCTTTTGGCAAGTTTGAGGTTAGTTAATCTAATTAAATTTAGTTTTGATAATCAGGCCCAAAACTTTAATATTCTCGACAAATTCTCTTGAAACGTTATCCATAGTGTTGAGCCAAAACTCAAAATCTTGGATTTTGAAGAATGAAACGAAAGTCTATTTGAATTTAATTTTGCACATTCAGAAAGTGTGTCAATATCACGTTGAATATTTTCAATCGATGAACTTGATTGTAGTTTTAAGTCATCGCAAAACAAAAAATATACACTACTAACAGCTTCATCAGGAAGATCATCAATAAAAAACAATAAGAAGAGAGGACCCAGAACGCTACCGTGAGGGACACCAGAAGTAACATCTATAACGTTGGATAGGTTGGATAGGGTGTTTTCTAACTTATTATATTGACGTCTGTCATTAAGATAAAATGTAAACAGACTAATGAAATCAAAATCAAAGCCAAGGGTACAGAGTTTTGTTAAGAGTAAATGATGGGACACTGAATCAAATGCCTTTTCTATGTCGAAATAGATAAATAAACATGGAAGGTTGTTATCAGGGTTGGCATAAAGAAGATCCAAATAGGTTATTATCTGCGATACAGTATTTCGAGATTTCAAGAACCCATGATGCTGTGGTTTAATTATCTTCTTAGCTTTAGGAAAAAGATAATAGAACAAGATGCGCTCAAAAATAAGCGACAATTTTGATTGGTCAATAATTTGAGATATCATTCGATGATCCTGACTTAATAAAGGGTGTAGCATGTAATATTTTCCATTCAGATTGCCCGAAAAAGCTAGAAACGATTGAATTAAGCAAAATGCTTAACGCTGGGCACAACATATAGGAGCAATGTTTGATGACAAAAGATGGTAACGCATCAGATCCCATTGAGCAGCTATCATCACAAGCTTCTAGAAATCTTTTAACGTCAGGGTTTTTAATCAAAACATCTTCCAGGTGGAAAATTTTAAGGGAAGGAAACATAATATCAGTGATAAATTTCGGACCAAAGACTGATCCAAAAAACTCGTTGAACAATTGTGCCTTGCATTCCAGGTATATGAAGAGGCTTGGTGTAATGATCAAAGAGACTGAAAACAATGGTTTGAGTCTTGAATAAAGAAACTTTCTACGTAAATTTTTCTATCAAGCTCAATAGAGTCAAATAGATCATAATTTGTTCTCATTTGTCTAAGAGATAAATTTAAATTCCAATTTTGTTTAAGTTTTCTTTTATTTAAAGCGCGCAAATTCATGAGATGCATTGTGTGAGATGAATAATAATGTGGCATTAGTAAACGTTTTTGAAGTTTTTGTTTGGAAGAGGATGAAAGAGCTGTGTGTAAAAGAGACTACCAATGAAGAGAAAAGTTAAAGATCGCTGAGGTGCTGGGTGAGTTATATAATTTGTTCAAGTTTTCATTATACATCTATTTGGAGAAAGTCGGTTTGGAATTAATATCAAAAGTACTGACAGACTTGATGGACAAAAAAATTTCAATTTCAAAGATAACAGGAAAATGATCCGACAATCTTATTACTGGGGTACTGAAAGGAAGAGAATCAACTGTGCCAAAAACTCAATCAACACAGTTTCCTTTGACGTGAGTTGGTGCATTTATGAACTGGTTTAGCCCAAAGTCACTGACCATATCTAAGAAAGCTCTTTCGAATGTCGCTGTTCCGGTAGCTGTTTGCCAATTAATTGCAGGTAAAATAAAATCACCCAAATTGAAAACATCAAACTTTGCATCTAAGATGAGAGATGTGGAATACGACTTAAAGGAATGACTGTAAGCTGAAAGGCATGCTGTAAGTGTACCATTCGACTCATGATAACGGGAATTAGAATCAGGATTATAGATTACGAGGAAGAACATCAGACTTGTGTTACTGATGCAGACTTGTGTTACTGATTAGGGAACTACACATGCAACAGAGAATGGGAAATTGGTAATAGAAAGGTCGCTAATAGTAAGGTTTTTGTTATGCGATATAATAAGAACGCCGCCGTGTTCACAATAATTACAGTCAAATGTTGATAGAGTTTGCTGAAAGGATCTTTGACAAATTTTGGAATTCATGATTCCGCTGGATAACCAAGCCTCGGTAAGAGAAGCAATGGAAAAAATTTTAACAATTAGTAGTTGAATAGAATTTTGTCGTTTCTCGCGACTGCAAATGGATTGGCAATTCAGAAGTACGCAATTTATATTTTCTAGTCAAACATTTGTTTCTTAGTTGATAATTTGACCTTTATAAAATAACTGTAGTTGTTTAATTTGGAAGTCTTCCTTCTCCTTATTTTCTTTTTATATCATCTCGTATCTTTTGGCTAGAGCTTTCTTTTCGATTTCCCTGTCCGAGCGCAAAAGAAATTTTTTTATCGTAAACAGGAATGCGAAAATCCTTCGAATGATTGCTCCTGGCGAAACAGCGATCCGTGAAGTGAGCGTTATTCCTGGCAAACAATAATGGCCGACACGTTCAACGTTCATTATTGGTTTTTTGAGATTTCCCAAGTGTTCGAGCTGAAGCAATGTTATTTTCAGATTTTAGACACATCGGCTGCATTTTTCCGCAAGAATATTGGCAACCGATGCGACGCGAGCATTGAAGGTGTTACCCAACTCAGGCACACCGTTGATCACAAATTGGTTAACATTTTTTTTGTGTCGACCGGTGGTGTCTTAGTATTGCCAGTACCATTGGTTAATACATCACGATAGGAAGGGAGATTGTCACTGAATGCTTTTACAACATTTTCGTTTTTGTGTACGTGGGGATTTTTTTAACAATACGCGTTATTTCACATTCAACAATAGATAAAACTGTAAACTTATTCATTCTTTTTTTTTGAACTTAACTTTTTTTTTCGGTTGCATCGCAAAACATGGTACAAAACTTAGCTTCGTATTTGAAGATATCCACTTCCAAGCAATTGTCACAAATCTTAAGGCAATTTTCGATTTCACCCATCCACGATACATTGACAGCTGATAGAGAAACACATGCTCCATATAACCTTTTCCAGATTTTTCACACCCAATAGCTGTAGCATCATCGTGTTTCACGTAACGTTTGCAGTGGTCACATTTCCAAGCCGACGTTGATCCAACGCGGTTGCGTTGAGCAAGAGCGGGGGAACATTCCCATATGTAACAATTGTGCAGCTACAATCGTTACGGAGCAGCTCCAGAGAGTTCGGAATGGTATTGGGAAGTTTTTGCTACCCTACTTTGACCGCGACAAGACAGCTCTTCGACCAAATTCAAGATTCCGGAAGGGTTTTGGGAAGAGACTGAAATTGAGGATTTAGCAATTTTTAGCTTTCTGTTATGTCCTGAATTGAATTTAATTAACACATAATTCATTTTTCAGAATATGAGCAGCTAGGAGTTGAAGGAAAGGGTTGATCCATCTCCGATGGATATGATTTTTTTCTACTCAACAAAAATAATCGTAATATGATAATAAGTTGTAGCCCCCTGTATTTAGGAGTGACCTTTTGGTCTGAGGATACTGAGACCAAGCTATGAGCTTACAATTTTTGCATGTGACTAAGTTAATTTGCCCGATCTGGCCGATAGCCTTAAATAGTAACGACTTTGTCAACCCGATGTTAATGGACCACTCATAGAACTGGCTTCGATATAACCGGTTAAAAGCATGTGAAGCTGTGTTTAGACGCTAGCCAGTCCTTCCATAACCTTGCTTAATTTTCGGCCGGTATGTACTTCCGGGCGAATTTTATCACAGGTTCACAGGTTGAGTTCTGATCTGTAGGCCTCCCAGGCCTCTGTCGACCAGCTCTTTCTTGGACGTCCATTTCGTCATTCCATAAACGATGCGTCATAATTTTCAGACGCCCATAGTTTGTCTAGTCTGGAATTGAAAACGTGTACACTCTCGCTTGATATTACTGTTTTGCGCAACGAGTTCCAAACGTTGATGGCTGCAACTAAAAAGAAATTTTGTCTAGCAGTAGTTCTGGTCTTCTTGGTCACAATCTTGAAAAGATTTTTTCTTTGTCTCTTTCGTTGATTTGATGTATAGTATAGACCGTTCAGAGTTTTTAAGACTTCAATCCTTCTACCCCGTTTGCGCCTGTACTCGAGTGTTGGTAGTTTCAAAATCTGAAGTCGTTTCGAGTAGCTGTATTCGCATATACCTGGAATAAGTTTCGTTGTGCGTCGCTGAACATTTTCAATCGTAATTTTTAAGGTGTGGATTCCATGCCTAATTTGCATACTCCAGATGTGTTCTTACTAAGGCTTTGTACAGGGTCGTTAGAACTTCAGAGGTCAGGTTCACGAAGCTTTTCCTGATTATCGCGACTATACTGTTTGCCACTTTCGTTTTTCTGGCGATGTGCTCACAGTAATGTAATTTTGAGTCAACGATTACTCCCAGATCTTTCTCTGATTCAACTTTGCTTAATTGTTTTCCGCCCTTTAAGGTATAGTTCCGTTCAGATTGTTTCGTTCTTCCCATTAGGGTGAGTGTATGACTTTTTGTTAGATTGAAATTCATTAAACTGCTTTTAGCCCATTTGGAATTTTCATTCAGGTCAAATTGTAGTTCTTCCTCTTGAGTCTTATCAGTAATTGATCTGAATATTTTTGCGTCATCTGCGTATAGAAGCATAGGGGATGTAATGCCATCCGTCATCGAGTTGATATATAGCACAAAAAATTTTGGTCCCAGGACAGATCCTTGTGGGACTCCGCTGACAACTGGTGCCCACTCCAAAAAACTTTCGTTTACCACTACCCGTTGCCTCCTATCCGTTAAGAATGCTGTGATCCAGTTTGAAGTTTTACCTTTGATCCCATGTTATGATATTGTATTCAATTGTGTTTTGTGAGGAAGGCTATCAAAAGCTTTTTGCATGTCAATGTCCACCTCATAACCCTTGTCCAGTTCACCAGTCCAGTCGTCGAGCGCTTTTACTAACAGGAGAGTCGTTGGTCGACCTGGTAAGAAACCATACTGTTTGTCTGATAAGATGTTGTTTTGTCTCAAGAAGTCAAACAGGTGTCTTCTTATCACTTTTTCCATTATTTCGCAACAGATTGATGTGAGGCTAACAGGTCTGTAATTGTTTGGGTCACGTTTTGCGTCTCCTTTGTGAATCGCTGTTATATATCCATTCTCCGGATATTTCTCCCTTATACCAAGTTTTTTGCATTAAAGAACACAGTGTTTCAGCTAAACCATATCGCATTCGCTCCAAATCTTTTGGTGAACCTTGTCAGCTCCCAACGATTGTGTGGTGTCTAATGCTGCAAGTTCATATAGTATTACCTCTTTAGAGAGATATAGATCATCTGATATTTGTTTGCTGCTCTTGGAGATCCAAGCTGCCAGGTGTTTTTATGGTGATAAATGAATTGAATAAATCAGACAGGGCAGTCGCTTTCTCCTTGTCGGTCTTTGTTGCCCAATTATCATCGCTAATTTTGGGTGCAGGTATCTTCTCAGTGGTTTTTTTTTTGTTTGATAGTTCCAAAACTTTTTAGGTTGCTCTTTTATGCTCTTTGATATAACTTCTTCATGTAATCGAACACAGTTCAGTGTTAGTTTCCTGACTTTGTTTTGAACCTTCGATTTTTTCATAATTCTCTTGTGTCTTTATCACTCCTGACACCTCTCCAAAATTTTTGTTTTTTACGAACTGCATCTCTCACTTCGAGTCTCATCGGCATTTTGTTTTGCTTCAGACCAATTTTACTTTTAGGGATGAACTTCTTAACAGCACAACCAAGAATTCTTTTAAGTTTTTCCAAGTTTTGCTCTAGTGTTTGCAATTCTTCATACATTATGTTGGTGTTTAATTCTGATCGGAGTTCCACGTAGCCCCATTTGTTGTAGTTCAGTCTCTCCTCACATCGCTTTGTTGTCCACAGATCAAATTTTGCTTGGATTAGTGTGTGATCACCCTTAACCAGCGGGGAGATGTATTCTATGCTAGTTGGTTCCAGGGTTTTGTCGGCTAGCATGAGATCTAGTTGTGATGGTTCGTTGTTTTTGGTCACACGCGTTGGTCTATCAATCTGTTGATTGAGATAAGAATCTCTTACCGCTTCAATGAATTGGTGTTACTTGCTGTTCTCGTCATGATTCGTGCTGATATATTGCCAATCTATATCTCTGTAATTCATGTCACATAGTACAATGTATCTAGAACGGTTGGGTTCAATGCTTCTTAAGAAGTTGTTAAGGTTGTAATTGTTTTCGGGGGTTGATGATGGGCTCGATAGGTTGAAACTATCAAAACTTCTCACTTTGTTAGCAGTAGATTGTATACTTGCAGTTCCTCAAATCCAGAGTCATCGTTCATTTCCTTGTAATCGATGTCCTTTCGAATATAAAACAACATGCCTCTCCCCTTCTCGTTCGGATTGATGTTTTTTTGTTTTAAATTGTAGTGATCAAATTTGTGCCAAATTAGGTTCCACATGATTACAGAATTCTTGGATTTCGCTTCAGTTAGGGCAATGATGTGTGGTAGCATATTTTCTTGTTATAGTAGTACTTGTAGTTCACTGATTTTATCAGGAGTTAATGTGTCTACATTCCCGAACCAGAGCTCAAAATGTTCTCTGTTTCCCGCGTTGTTCTGTGCAATAAATCTACCTCTCTTTTCTTTACTCTGATGACTTTGTTCCCTCTGACAATGTGTATGAAGTTCCCGGGTTCCTCTGCTGTTAAGTTTTTTGCCCGTTGCTCTAGAAAACGGACATTTTCTCTCTCTATCGTGCTCCTATCAGGAGTGACTCTTAGTTGTCTGATTTCGCCTTTGGCAAACTATAGTTTTGTCAAATTTTTCATTATGAGTTCCGCGTCCTCCGGTGAGTCTAGTGTGATTCTTTGTGGGCGGGACCTCGTTCTGTTTACTTGATCAGGGGTTTTGTCTAGTCGGGTCCAATTTTTATTTTTAGTTGGTTCAATTTCTATGCTAGAGCATAGTTGCTGGATTAATGACATGTCTTCATTTTAACGTTATTTTGAGTCCTTTGACTGGCTTTCAGGGGCTTTGTGTATAATAAGATTCTTTTTCCTTCTTAAGTCTTCTCCTTCTTCCCGGTTTTGTTCAGCTTCCAGAATTATGTCTTTCAGGGATTTGGTGACCTGAAGCTCTACTTTTCAGACATTATCTTTCACTGCGTTTGATCCCATTGTTCGCTGTGATTTGGCTTTCGTTCCATTCATGAAGTAGCAGAAGTCCTCCATTAGACTCTTCACGGAATCAACCGTCTTATCCAGTTCGTTCCTCATTTTAGTTATCTCCGGATTCGTTTTTGGAGCGGTTGCAGCCTTAATTAGAGTTTTTACTCCGGGTTTTCATGTGTCACAACACCATATGCCCTTACTTTTAGATTTGAATTCGTAAACTGCCGACAGCCGAAGTTATCGCATTCCATTACTTGACCCATTGGTTCTCCGAATTCTTTTTTACAATCAACACAAATCCAGGCATCATCAGCCTTTGATTTGTTTACATTTCTCCTAGTACGGTTACTCATTTTTACAGATTTCACCTAGGCCACTCCGAAACAACTGAGTTCCAGGTAGCTACCAGAGTAAAAGCTATGGAAAAGATAATCTCACCTTACTTTTTCTTGTTTTTCTTCTTATTCTTCTCCTTGTTCTCCTTTTGAGGCCTGATTCTCTTGTTCTTTCTTTCGCCTTTCTTCTTAGATTTTTCTGAACAGTGGACAATATTTCTTGACGAGTGATTCAAGCTTTGTGAACCGCTGAAGAATCGGTTCCAAAAACATTATTTCCAAGTTCGTTGAGGGATGTATTTTCATGTCGTTTGATTGTTACCACCACTATTTCTGTTTGCAACTTGAAATTAATTTCTTTCCGGCTGGTATTGCTAGAGTATTCAATGTTCTTCATTCTGCAAAATGAGTTTCGCGTTTTCTCTTTGGCCATAAATAATCGCCCCAATTCGCCAGGTATGTTTTCTGAGCGTGGTGATCAGATGCGGGATTTTTTCCGCTTTCTGATTGTTCAGTCCGTGTTTGGTAATTAGGTTGTTTAACACGTCGTGCCAAAGGATGATGTCTCTTGCTTTATGTAGTTTTCCCTTTTCTAAGAGAAATTCAAGGTTCAAAACGTTGTGGGTAGAGTTGGGGTTGAGACTCATTCCTTTCGATGCAAAGCTGATGCGGGATAACACTCTCTTCAAATCAATCGGGGCTACTTCGATTAACAGTCAACACTCTTGACCCACAAAGCTAGAGACGTGGGACTTGTTAATTATGTTTTTCGATACGGTCCTCTAGCTCAACTTATCTATTTAATAAAATTATCAACTAGCCTTGTAAACCTGAAACTCTAGTGGTTCAGAAAAACAATTACAAAATTGAAATCCATCGATTCCTACTCTGTTCTAACATCGCGTTAAAACCAACATATGTTGTTGTTTGTAGCCGCTATATCTCTGTGTCGTCTTCAAGTCTGAGAAAAGTGGATGCCTCCACTGGTTGTTTTCAGAGTGCATCAACCGTCAAATCAGTGGGGTTTGCCGCGCAATCGAAAAGGTGCTGGGCTGTGTGGCCGGGATTATTGCAGTTTGGGCAAATATCTTCAATTTCTTCGGCTATTCTTGACATATAAGAGTTTAAAATACGACAGTATCGGTTTCTGAGTTATGCCAGGCGTGTACTGCGGACCCTTGGTAGTGAACTTTCTGTTTCGTGTATTTCAGGAGGTGCGCTTCCGTAAACAGGGTTCAGTCTGAGACTGCTGCTGACTTCGTTGACGGTCTGTGTGTGAAGGCTTTTTGTAGTCTTTTGGCTTCTTTTTCTTCAATTCTTCGGTTCGGTAGCTGGTTTTCATATTTGTTGAAAAGGTCAGGTTTCATCTGAGGTCGGTGCGGGAGAGGTCTTGCGAGCATGTGGGTGTGTTCTTTAATGGGCAGAATGTGTGCTTCATTGTGCAGGTCGTCTATGTTCGTCATGTTGTAGCAACCTGTTGTGATACGTGAAGCTTTGTTCTGTGCCAGTTGTAGTCGTTTCCAGTGGCACTCTTTGATGATGGGAGCCCAAGTGGAACAGCAGTAGTTGATGACAGATCTACTGGTAGCTTTGTAAAGAGTCATGAGGGTTTCGCGGTCATTGCCCCATGATTTACCAGCTAGAGCTTTAAGTAACGCATTAATCTTCTGAGCTTTGGCTGCGATGTCTCTTGTATGTGGTCCGAAACAGAGCATTGTGTCCAGGGCAAATCCAAGTAGCTTGGGCGTCTTCGCGAGTTTCAGAATGTTGCCTTGCACGAGAACATGAGGGTGCTTGTTTGTCTGAGCAGACTGAGGAGTGAAGAGGGTGACTGTCGACTTATCTTCAGAGATGGTGAGGTTCAGTGACTGGAAATAGTTGCTGACCGTCTCAATTTATCTGTTGAGTCTGTCAACGAGGTCTTCAGTGTCAGGACCCGACGTGTAGAGGGTCCCATCATCGGCGTAGATGATGACCCTGATATCTTCTGGAGGCACTGGGGAGTCGGCCATATAAAGGTTGAATAAGGTAGGCGAGAGAACACCGCCTTGGACAATACCAGCGTGAATATTCCGAGGCTTGGAGCACTTCCCTCTGAAATTAACTTTTGCCTGTCTGTCTAGCAAAAAGTTAGTCATCCAGCGTTTGACACTATCCGGCGCTCGATTGAGCAGAATGCGCTCTGCAAGGTAGCTGTGATCTACCGTATCGAAAGCAGCGATGAGATCGAGAGCAACCAGGATGGTCGTGTCGGCTGGCTTCTTATGGTTAAAGCCACGAGTGATATCAGCGACAATGTGGTGAAGGGCAGTGTTGGTAGAGTGGTGCTTGCGGAAACTGTGCTGGGTTGGCTGTAACACGGAGTCAGTCTCGACGTGAGGCAAGAGGATTCTTTCCATGATCTTGGCAGTGGCGGAGAGAAGAATGATGGGTCTCCAATTCTTCCCAACAGAGTGGTCTTTGCCAGTTTTGGGGAGAGGGATGACGTTGGACTTTCTCCAGATGGTGGGGATGATGCCAGTGTTGAGGGAGAGCTGGAAGGTGTTACACAAGTAACTGACGGCTAGCGATCCTAGTTTCTTCAAGTGTAGGCTGTTTATCTCATGCCGGCCAGCTGCTTTAGACGGCTGGGCGCGTTTGATCGCTTGTTCCACATCTTCGGGGTTGATGGTCGGGGCGTCGTCCAGACGGAGTTTCGTGGTTCTTCTTCTGATCTGCGAGGTTTGTGACATCCTTTGGGTCTGTTGCTGTGAGGAACGAACTCTTTGCAAAACATGTTGCTGAGCTTGTTCGGGTCAGTTTAGGGTTTGCCTTAGAAGTTGATACCTTGGTTGTCACGAGTAGAAGCTTGTCCTCTGATTTGCTTGACAAACTTCCACATTTGCGGCGGCTTCTTGCGGATGGAGATGCCACTTACTTTCTCTCTCCACCTTTTCTGCTTGTCGTCGTTGACAACTTTGGTGATCTTGGCATTCATATCCGCAATGCGAGGGTCAGCGAGGTTCTCTGTGCGGAGTCTGTCGCGCAGGTTAGCAGCTTCGACGGCCTCAGTCGGGAGGCGTTTCGGCTCGAAGTGTTTCACTCTGCCGCGAGTAATGTGGTGTTCGGAAGCCTTGTTCACGATGTGCCTGAATTTCTTCTCGCTGCTGATGGCATCTCGTGGTGGCTGCAGTTTGGTGAACTCCTCTTCACACTCTTTGGTGAAGTTCTGCCAGTCTGCTTTCTTGAAGTTGGTGAAACATCTTCTCGGGTTGTCGACGGTCTTGTGGTCATCAAGCGGAAGACTAATGCAGATCGGGAGGTGGTCGCTGGTCAGCCCTGTCGTGACGTTCCACTCGGCTATGGTGGCGATGTCGCTTGTAGCCAAAGAGATGTCAGGAGAAGTTTGCGGAACATTAGCCGGAGAGCGGGTAGGGACATCTTCGTTCAGTATGACCCAGTCGAAGTCGGTGATTTCTTCTGCAATTTCATCGCCGCGTGTGTCTGTGGTTCCTCTAGTGTCCCAAAGCTCAATGTGGGCATTTATGTCTCCGAGAAGCAGAGTGCTCTGGAGAGGAGTCAGGTGCTGAAACGACGCTTTGTACCTGGTGGTACAAGACGATTGAGGTGGTATGTAGCAGTTGACAATCGTCAGGTCCTTGTTGCCGAGTTTGACGGCAATAGCTTGTTGCTCGATGATGTCGTCAATTGGCGCAGTCAGAAGCGTGACAACTGTGAACTTCACATTCTTCTTCACTAGGAGTGCGATGCCTCCTCCTTTGCCTTTCGGCCTGTCCGTGCGGACACAGGCCCAACCAGGTGTAGAGAGTTTGCTGTTCTTGGGGAGTTTTGTTTCTTGAAGTGCTGCTATGGAGACTTTTTTCGCGTTCATGTGGTGGAGGATCTCGTCGATTTTCCCTCTGAGGCCATTGCAATTCAGTTGGAGAATGTTGAGGTCATCCGGGTGTTCTTCTTTACTGGAGACGCTGTTTGCTGATGGTGGGTCTGGATGTGGTTGAGGTGTGGTGCAGATTCTGCATCGGTAATCTTCGTCGTAGACTTTAACGCTCTTCAGGCCTGAGCATTTGAAATGTATCCAGTGCTTGCACTTGTTGCAGAGGACTGAGTAGCAGTTCCAGGCTACGTTCTCCGTGCAGACTCCGCATGGCCATTTAGGCCCAGGGTTTCTTTCGACGCCGGCTCTAAGTAGTAGGTTATGGAGGAGAGCGGCCGGCATGTGCTGCTCCCAAACCAAAAACACGACAGAGAGAGATAGAAGATAGATTGTGTCCCATTGGCCGAGAAATCTTGGGGAGGTCTCTGGTGGTTCCGCGACGTAGACGCTGGACACTTGAGAACCAATAAATTAACATATCTTTAGATCTATTGAGAAGAGTAAATATAAGATATAAAAGTAAGAAAAGTATTGGTATTGGACTAAGGAGCTGCACAAACCTATCCCGCCGAAACGGATAGCGTGACCAACAGACGATATGTCCCATCCAAACGATATGCCCTATCCAAAATTACTCTATTAGAAGACTATTCCGGACTTAAACTCAAATACCTTAAATTTCAAAAAACAGCAAAGTTGACAAACCTTTTGTCGTGATTCAAACAATTGAGGAACACAAAGGCAGTCAAGATGGCAGCCTGAAACCAGAGAAGCCCACTGGACACAACAGAAAAAGATTCAATAGACCAACAATCTCAACAATTACAACTGTGAAGCAGGTGCACTCTCTACTATTGTCTTCTCCAAGGCTATGTCAATCAAGGAAAACTTGTTGAACAACATATTCGAAAAGTCGGTGAAGCTTGCAGCTGCCACAAAAAGCATAATTATTTCTTCTCTAGCTAACGAGCTCAACTTCGCTTGATAGCAAATTGAAACAGACTGCAGCTAAGTTAGATCTGTTAAAGACAATCCTGAGGTAGTCCTCGACTCTGCTAACAAACTGTATCCAAAGTTGCAGTTTAATATAGAAGCGTTTGATACTAACGGTAACTTGGCCTTTGTGGGTTTGAAGTGATAGTCAGAAGGTCACGATACATGTAAACCTATAATAAACAATAATCAGTGGGTAACCATAAATGATAAATAAGCTACAGTAAGATGAAATTTTCGTCATTGTTGTGAGTAAATATACTAAAAATACATCTGCAAAAAAAGAGATGTGCTTAAACGCAATTAAAACAAATTCAAGCAAAGAAGGTTGATATTTCGGACGATGCAGGAAGTTGAATTGAAGGTATTGTGTATTTCAAACAAATGATTGTTTGAAGTGGGGATACCCTGCGTCATCACAGCCTCCTTTCTTCAACCACTGTTCTTTTTGATGACTCAATTGTACTTCTTCAGTTTTACTCAATTGTAAATTAAGGGACTTCGATCCTCTGATACATAAACTTCTACGTTTAGTTATTGAATTTCCAAAGCTTATTTTGATTCTGATGGAGGTGATATCATCTGGATTTGAGTCCCTTCTTAGCCTTTCTTAGGGGCAATTTTTCTATGATTTTGGTTGCAGAAGGTCCGCTCCACCACTGCATACAAAATTCATGATTCAATATTTTTAAGATTTTCATGACGACTATTGAAATCTTTAAAAACTTTAGAACAACTCCTTGCAACGGATTGAATCGTTTAACATCAAAATAAGTCTTGTTAATTCTGGACGCTCATGGACCCTTTGCTTTGATGTCTAAATTAGCCTCATCTTGTTGTTTTTTATCTATGGACTCACCTTGAGGGTGCCGCTGGGCCTACCATTGAGAGTTTTCTATGTCAAGACTTGGCCGCATAAACTGAGAAAACCGGGGCAGGTGATTTTTTTTGGATAAATTTCCCTCGCGATACAAGTTGGGAATGCTGACTGTGTACACAGAATTGTTCACTGCATTTGTTAATGAAGTGCTTTACTCAGACCATTTTCCTTTATTTGCTTTTTTTACCATTCCTGAAGCAGCGCCTACTGTGATTGGGAATTTTATGAAATCCTCTCTATCTAAATCATCTTTCTCTCATTCGATCTTCAATAGTAACATCAGCCCTTGCTTTACCAAACTCATTGTGGAACAAAACTCATGTTATTCCATATCCACCACTAATGATTATGTAGATAGCTGGTACGCTCAGATCAATCATGCAATTCTTTTATCATGCGCACATAAAACTAAAAGACGCCAGCAACTTACCTATTATTATTCGTCGCATACAGTTCATTTACTGAATAAGCACCATTCCATATCTAAACGGACAGCCAACACAAATCATTTAGCTTCGATCCAACAAGACCTTAACAATTCAATCGAGTTGGATAAAACTTGTCTCCTTGAATCTTTAAGACCAAATTCTACTCGTGATTGCTTTAAATACCTTCGATCTTTTACCAAAAGGAAACTACCAAACCAAATGCACTGGATGAATAGAAAAGCATCCACTTCTATTGAAATAGCCATTCTTTTGAACGATTACTTCTGTTCAGTGTTTCTAGAAAAGCACGAAATTCAAATCCTACAACCCAAAAAACCCACCATTTTTCTATCCGATCTCCATGTCAACCTTAAAAAGGTCGAGAAGGCTTTCGAATTAGCTAAAACTTCTTGTTTTACCAACGACCGCCTCCCAACCTTTATTCTTAACTGCTGTAGTGAATTATTATCTCCTCTAGTCGTGCAGGTCTTTGTCAAGGTTTTGGAAACTAAAACGTGGCCAGAACTTTGGAAATGTGCGTTTATTACGCCAATTCTTAAATCTAGTAATCCCGAAAATGTTGAAAATTATCGCCCGATTAGCATATTGCCTCAATTATTGATTATTCTGGAGAATGATCTTCGATTTCATTTATCCTAAAATTCGGGCTAAAGTTACACCTGCTCAACATGGTTTTATGACCGAGCGATCGACTGTTACTCAGCTTCTTGAATACCTAAATCAGATTTATAACGACGTCGAGGCAAAAAACGAATGTCTTTCTGTGTACTTCGATTTTCGCAAGGCTTTTGATCAAGTTCCTCATATACTTATTTCGAAACTTGGTAATTTTGGCTTTGACATTAGCTTTCTTGAACTTTTTGCTTCCTATCTCACAAACCGCACGCAAATTGTCTTAATTAACAATGAAGCATCTCCAAAAGGCCATGTAACAAGTGGTGTTCCGCAAGGAAGTGTACTCGGCCCTTTGCTATTTATACTCTTCATTAATGACATGCCAGCTGTCTTGAAAACCTCTAATTGCTTTCTGTTTGCTGATGAAAGCAAACTCTATTCAAAATATGACTTTTCCTTAGTTCAAATAGACATCGATCTATTTATCAATTGGACGCTTGAAAACGAAATGACATTTAATTCTGATAAATGCAAAGTTATTTGTTTTAACTCAACTTCCCCCAAATCTACTCTTTGCCTTAATGATTACCTAATTCCGTCAGTTTCATCTATCAAAGATCTCGGAGTAACGATATCTAGTGATTTAAAGTGGGATATCCACATTAAAACCAAACTGGTCGCAGTTAACAAAGCTTTCCATTTCTTAAAACGTTCAATCCCTTATGGAGTATCCATGAGAACCAAATTCAAATTTTACCAGCTATGTATTATGAGTATTTTATTATACGGTAGTCAGGTCTGGTTTCCATCTTTAACATATCGCCGCAAACTAGAATTATTTAACAGAAAATGTTTGAAATGGGTAACGGGAGTGAACGACTATACAGAACAACTTAGAAAAACGAATTCCTTGCCAATTTCCTTCACTATAGTTTTACATGATATGTGTTTTCTTAATCGAGTCCTGACTGATCAATTTGATTTCGACCTTTACAGATACATAAATTTTACCTTTGCAGCCAAAGACATTCGCAATAGCTCACGCCCTAAGCTTTCAACAACCCAGAATTGTCGACTCTTCTTTACAGAGCAATTTTTCTTCTATCGCGTCTGTCGGTATGCCAACATGATTTCAGCAAAAAACATAGCCGACATTTTCTCATCGCCTGAAATTTTCAAAGCAAAATTGAAAATCTATCTGAAAAATAGAATTGATATGTTCAACTTAAACAACTCTTGTTCAATGCTACTTTGTTGCCATTGCATAAATTTCCGTTCGTGATGTCTTGTGTACATAATCATACCGTTTCCTTTGTTTGATGCCTTTATATTTTAAAGGGAATAAATTCTTTTAGTAGTAGTAGTGTACCCGGCGCTATGAATGATAGGAAAGTTTTTATAGAGCCTAGGGAGCGACTTTGCAGCTTAGTCTAAGTATTTGATAGACCTTTAGCCTGCTATCAGATCAATTTTTTCGAAAAAATTTTTCAATTCCTGATTTTTGCTTGCAAGTTCAATCTGATTGGCTCATTCCCAACAATTTTTTTTTCAATTTTATTTAAATTATACTTGAATTTTTGCTAGTTTCAATGGTTTTTGACTTCTTGAAATGATGAAGGACTAAGGAAGTAACTTCGCTGACAATGATAAAAAATGACCTTTGATTTATTGGAAATCAAAATTATTCATCAGTAATTGCATAAAAAACAACATAGCCTAAGACCTAGTCTTTTAGCCTAATTATTGTGATAAATTTTTCAAAGAGAAGCGATATGGTTGATGTTTGCACCTGTTTTTTGAGCAGCTTTTGAGGGTTTTTGGAGACAGGTTTATCCAGTAGGTCTCTACCTGGGGAAAAGAAATCTTGGCCTGGGTAGTCTGGTGGTGCGCCACTGCACTTTCTGAGCTCGGGTGAGATTGTTCTTTATCTGCAAGCGTTATAGATTTTATAACTTTTTGTTCTAATAAGATATTTTTTCAATTTCCAAATTCCATTTATATAATTCCAACCCTGTGATTATGAGTCAATTCAGTCCCCATGTGTCTATTCAAATTTCTTTTTGAACCCTTACGCCGCACCGTCAACATTAGGAAAAACAACAAGGCGTATACAAGCAAACAACGCTTAAGTAAGACCTTCAGGAATTTTAAATTTGGTTAGATGGGATTGTTGCTTCAATTGATATCGTATCAATTGTATAAAAGTAACTTTGTGCGTCTCTAAAAAGATCCAATGGTTTCAAAGTGTACTATTTTTTTTAATGTGAAATCTGTCAATAATGCTTCGATGGGTAATGATTTTATCTAATCTAAACTATTATTAAATGCTAGTGATAGCTATCTTCCATGTTTAAGCTTAATAATTTTGCATGTTAAACGAAAGAATTTTATCATGTTTAAGCTATATCATATATTGCAATGCTTAGAAAATTTTTCAATTAGTTTTCCGCAAAGTCATTAATTTTTCAGTAATTTTTTTTTAGGCCAAACTAAGTCTGTCTGTCTGTATACCTGCGATTTGATTGTCTGTCTACCTGCCGCCTAATTTTTTAACTTTCATCTATTATCTATCTATTATATATTCTCTATCTCGCCATGTTTAAGCTTTTTCAACGTATTATTTTTGCATGTGTTGTAACCCCCAGGGTGCTCTGAGGGGTTGCGAATCTTGCCTCAAATTCTCACTTCTCAAATCCTTGTAGTTTTCGAGATATGACGTGTTGTGAGGCTCTGTCTGGGTACTCTCAGGAGTTAGGAATTTTATCTCCCAAAAGAACTGCGAATTTTGCCTCCAAATAGGACTGCTCAAAATCTTGCAATTTTCGAGATATGACCTTCTTTGTGATTTTTTCAAAAAATTTTTCATGAAAATTAATTAAATTTTTTTTTGAAAGTTCCAACTTCCTAACCTGTAGTTGGTGGGGGGGGGGGGTTTGATGTCAGAGTTATCTCAGGGGTTGCAAATTTGACCTCCAATTAAGAATGTCCAAATCATTTTTGTATAAGAGATACGACGATTTTTGTGATTTTTTGAAATTTTCGGAAAACTCAAATTACAAAATAATTTGGTTAAGTGAAATTCCCAACCCTGCAGTTGTGCTCTTTCAAAGAGTGCGAATATTGCCATCAAAGAAGATTGCTCAAATTTTGGTAGTTTTCGATATGTGATTTTTTCTGGTTTTCAAAAAAACTACCTCTTACAAACCTTATAGTGAAGTTTCTCAAAATTTGAATTTCCCAACATTGTAGTTGGGTACTGTAAAGTACTCTCAGGAGTTGCAAATCTTGCGTCCAAATGCGACTGCTCGATTGCTTTCAGTTTCCCAGATGTGACGTTTCTTAATACATAATGGTTTTTATGGTTTTTTGAAAATTTGAATTAAAAAATCGAATGAAAAATTTCACAAAATATGAAGTTAATCTCAGGAGTTGCAAATCTTGTGTCCAAATGCGACTGCTCAATTGTACTGACTCCAGATAATTTTCGAGATTTGACGTTTTTTCTGATTTTTAAAAAATTTTCAGAGAACTTAACGATTTTTTTCTTCAAAATTTGAAACTGTATTTGGGGGCTACCAGAGTAGTCTCAGGTGGTTGCGATCCTTGCCTCCAATTTTTAATGCTCAATTTTTTGTAGTTTTGGAGATATGATTTTTTTGTGATTTTTCAAAAAGTTTTCAGAAAACTTAAATTAATTTTTTTTTTCAAAATTTGAAATTCTTTACCCTGTAGTTGAGTGCTGCATGGGTACTTCCAGGAGTTTTAAATTTTGCCTCCATGATGACGAAAAATAGGAATTACATTTTTTTTAAATATCAAGTTACCAGCCATGTAATTGGGTGCTGTCAGAGTATACTAAAGTCTGCATATGTGGTTTCCAAGGTATGCGGTTTTTCATGAGTTGTCAAAAATTCGAAGCACCTAGTCCTAAATTAGTATGTGAGTACAGTCATTTCTTTTGTTCGAGTACTCAAAAGTGTACCTAAGGGCTCGCATGATCCCTTGGCAGACGTTGTTTTTGGATGAAATGATTGATAATTTCTGAAATGTTGAAGATGATACTTTTGGCTGGTATTCTGCTGTCTTTTTTTTCGAACAAACAAAAAAAGTGCTCGTAAACAAGCGACAGCTATAAGTTCTATATTTAAAACAAAATAAAAAACAATAATGTTCGACTGCCTAAACCCCTTCCCCAATGGTCAAGCCTCCTTAGACAGATCTCGACCAGAGAAAAAAGCTAATCAGCAGCAAGCTTGACAAGGGAAACACACAGGGAGCAATGAAGCTGGCCACTTCAAAAAACAAAATTATTTTTTTGATTCCTAATTATACGAGAATGGTATCTTAGCACCCAAAAAAAACCTAATACTATAATGCTGTTTCCGTAATTGAGTTCGAGGTTTACAGAGCAAATATATTTTTTCAAACAGTTCCAGAGCCGATCCCGACGAGCTTTTTTCCCGAGTTTTTGAAGGCTTTACAAAAAAATCAATTAACTGTGCGGGGCTAAATTTTTTGAAGTCGCTTACTAAGCTCCCAAATGACAAGGTAAAATACCCTAACCACTAGTTCTTCTTTTCTGGAGCAAAACTTAGCGCACTGATAAAAGTAGACGAAAGAGTGCGACCACTTGCCATCGGCATTACGCTCAGACGAATTGCGTCTAAAAGCGCGCGATGCAAGGTTTCGGAGATCGACAAAGTTTTCAGGTCAAATTTGGTACTTAAAGAAGAGCGTTAAATGACGCACACTCCTTTAGAAAATTGATAAAGCGTGAAGACAACCCGAAACTCTCAGTTTTAATTAAGTTGGATTTTTTTGCCTTTAATTTACTCGATAGAGAAACTATGCTGAATCACGTTTTTTCTAACCATCTTGATTTGTGCAAATCTTTTCTTTGCGTCTTCAGTAAACCGAATTAACTTTTTAACGCAAATTCAATCATTATGTCGGATCACGGAACACAACAAGCTGACACTGAGGCTCTACCGTTAATTGCTGAAACAATACAGAGGCTAGCTTGTTAGCTTTAGTACAGAACAAACGTTTGGTAAAAAGAAGATAAAAACCTAATCGACGGCTAAGAGATAGTGCTCCCTCCGAGACCTAAAAAACGTACGGCAATCGAGAAACTTATGACCCTAGCCTAAACCTAGAAAAGAGTGAATTATATTGTCTAAGCTCGAACACCAGCACATAGTACAAAACAATCATAGGTCAATAAAATATCAGGAAAAATAAAATCAAATCCAAAGATGAACTTAGAATATTGGGCTAACCTATAGGCAAATTTTGTCGCAAACAACTGCTAAACAAGAAAAAAAAGCTGAGCTGCAAAAAAATTTCGGAGGTTTTTGATAAGCTGGATGCTTATTATAGCTTTTACCTCATTAAAAGTAGCTTTAGTATGCCAAAACTTCTGTAATTTGTGCGTAAAAGTCCTTGTTCTTTGCAAAGTGAACTTTCGGAAGAATAAGATCAAATTTTAAAAATTCATGATGTACGGTAACAAAAATAAAATTGAAAGATAGCCAGCTTTTGCAATCTGTTCTCCTGACAGCCAAAAAGGGCTTGGGTGTTTCTTCCACCCGCCTACTAGCTTAATCAAATTTTCTTAGCATCAGCATTGTGAGCGAAGGCTGGCTTAAGTGAAGTTTTTGGAGGAAGAGGATGTAACATCTAATGATGCATTAAAACCCTGGCCTGATTGAGCAAAACGTTAAATAGCTCTGGAAAAAAGAAATCCAAAAAATTAGACAGAGCCCATTTTTGATAATGAAGATTCTGAAAGAATCGTGAAATTCGATTCTGCTGACGTAAATCAGCGCTAACCAAGATAAATGCCTTGTGATAATTCCAGATGAAATTTATCAAATCAGCAGCTCTGCATTGCATTTGGATTCTACTTAGGCTCAAAAACTTGTGAGAAACATAGATGTCTTTGCGGAAAAGATGTAACCGAAGATTGATGGCATGGCCTATACTGTCCAAAATTTGCAGTAAGATTCTCTACTCTTTATTTTGAATGCCCTTCTTAAGCGAAGTTCCGCCTCCACACCTTCCTTCTCTTTTAGAGCCACGACTTCTCCACAGCTTAGATCAGAAGCGTCTAGTCGGTTTGACGCTTGTCCCATGGGCTGTTTGTGAGCAGCTTCTATGGGATAAAACGGTAGTTAACTCAGGTGGTTTCTGAATTGAAACATTGCATATCTGACAAGTATAGAGACTTAAATAACGATGCATATATTGTTCAGTCCATAGCTTTAGAAATTCAGGGTGCCGCCGACACTAGCACTGAGATTATTTTTACTAATCCAGCTCCGGAAGCACTTGACCTCGTGTACCGAGGATTCAAGGGCAGGTAGTTTTCTTAAGCGGATAATCTCATTCGCCTTACAGGCTGTGAAGGCTGCCTGTGTAGATGGATAGATAGATAGATAAAGTTTTTAGTTACCTTTTATGGGGTAAATCAAAAACAAATTGAGTTAATACGAGTTGTTAGAAAAGTTAAGATTGATAAGTTATTTAAGTTCACCCTGTGTTGCCTTGAAACTTGACGAATGTGCAGAAAGAGTCGAGGGAAAACTTTGATTGAAAATCATCGAACGAAAACTTCGAAAGAGTTGATTTTATATTCTTCATGGGGCCATAAACATCCAAATTTGATTTGGCTCAAGCATAGTTTAGGCTTTCCACTGTTCTCATAAAATAACTGCCATATATGGAAAATTGCCGAGAATTATCCAATGGGCGGTATTAATGAATAATGACTAGCTATTAATGATAAAAACTACTTTCGAGGTTTTTTTTTGGTTTTCAGAGCCAAGGGAACAAAAGCGCAACTTGTATAAGTATCTGATAGACCCATAGCCTCTCATCGGGTTCTTTTTCAACTCCGGTTTATTCTGTGCAGATTATAGTTTTCTCAATCAGGTTGTCATGATTCTCAACCATCTGACTCTCTTTACTTATATCCACGTTATACTTTATTCTACCGTATCTATACAATTCCTAGGATTTTGACTGGAATATGCGATGAAGGGACTCCTGACTGTTACTTCAGTTACTATGATACTTTCGACCTTCTGATTATTCCAAGTTTTTAGTTTGAGCTAAAAATGATAACTATACTTAACGAGTGCATACGTGTCTGATAGCTCTGATGGACGAAGAAATAAATGAGTTTCAACTTCTTAGTACAGAGCCATGGGAACTGAACTGGGTTTTGGATAATGAACAGCCCCTCCCATCCGTAACTAGTAGAGAAGTGACAAAATGGGTTGAACAGGTCTACAACTATCCTGATATCCTGACAAACAAGCGACTGCTTGTTAATGCACTTGATATTATAGAGTCTAGATCGTCAAAAGCTAACGAAAACGGCAATTCAAATATTGTTTCTTCGCCAATAACTCCATACAGGGAGCTCATGGATATTCAAGTACTTGCGCGAATGCAGGAAGACAGTCTTCGCGAATCAACTTTAAATAGGTCTAGAAAAGGAACAATGAATCGCAAAAGAACGCCAGTGCAAGATGACAATAGCCTATCAGGTGTGCAATCAGATGATCGCAATTATAAGCAAATTGAAAGTAGTGTTTATAATTCTGTGAAATCCGCAGAACCTCGCTTTCAACATCCACATTTTGTCAATGCTGAATCAGACACTGAACATGGTCTCGAAGAGTTTGACACGCGCTGTTTTAGGAATCGAAACCTTGCCGATGTCGGCACGTTTCGTGTCAAGAGGAAAGATGCGGACAATATTAAAAGGCCGGTAATTGACAAATGCAACACAACTGTATCCAACAGCAACTTCGAGTAAGTAACATTCACAACCTTGTTCATTCTGTGAGATAATGAGAATGTAGACAGAGCTTAGTAATTGATTCAAATAAAGAAGAGAATTATAAGTTTCCGACCCATTAATTGAAAGAAAGTCTTATAAACTGAGGTTCTATAACTTCATCAAACAAAGTTAATGGATGTTTAAGCTTGTTCAAATGGAACTGCCATGTCATACTAAAAACAAAACTACTATATTTCTGAAAAAGTCCATTTTTTCTATCCAATCTATTTAAATGTGTCTACCTTTATTTTCCCATGTTTCAACTTTTTCTACGTGTTCTTTTTGCTTTTTTATTGTTTTAAATAGTTTTTATCGTACAAAGTCTTAAAATTCTGAATTAAATCTGTCCTTGAGATGGCGAAAGGAGTTGAAATTGCCACCGGAATGTTAAAGTTGCCATTCCATTGTCAAAAGAGCAATATAGAACGATTCCACTCATTCACCGACGGGCTTGAAGAATTGTTGATTAACTTCAAGCCCACTCAATAGGAAAAAAATTTCATTCAACAACCATCTGCCATGCAATTTTTCAGAGCAAAACTGTCGAAAAAGAACGTGACAATTCAAAGGACCATTTTAACCTATCTGTCTATTTTATATTTGAATGCGGGCTTCATTATCTTGCCATGTTTTGACTGTTAAACAAATTTTTTTTCGTTTAAGTGAAACCGTATATTGCAATGTCTAAGAAGTTTTTATGATTTTCCAACCCAATAATGACATACTGTCAGGGTTCACTCAGGGATAGTAAATTTGGCCTTCAAAAATGAATACCGAAATCTTTTTAGTTTACGAGATACGACGATTTTAGTGATTTTTCAAATAAAAATTTAAGAAAAAATTATATT
This sequence comes from Symsagittifera roscoffensis, assembly GCF_963678635.1. NCBI lineage: Eukaryota > Metazoa > Xenacoelomorpha > Acoela > Convolutidae > Symsagittifera > Symsagittifera roscoffensis. The sequence goes on along the minus strand of NC_087063.1, from coordinate 36,998,524 downwards.
TATTGAAATTCATACATTTTTGAGTTTCCCAACCCTGCAATTGTGTGCAGTCAGCCTACTCACAAAGTTTGCAAATCTTGCCTACAAATGTGACTGCTCAAATCCTTTTAATTTTCGAGATACGACGTTTCTATGATTTGTTCATAATTTTTCAGATAAGTTAATTTGAAAAAAAATCACATTTGAAATTCCCGAGCCCAAAGGAAGGTTGTTGTCAGGGTTTTCACAGCCGTTGTTGTCAGGGTTTTCACAGGCGTCTTCAAAGTCTCAATAAAAACTTCAGAAAATTTGGAATTCCCAACTCTATAGTGAGGCGCTGTCAGAGTACTTTAGGGCATTGAAAGTTTTGCTTTCAAATATGACTGCTCAAATTGTTTTATGTTTTGAGAAAAGACGTTTTATGAGTTATCAAACGGTATCAAAACTGAGATATAAAACTCTCAGTGATTGCATTTTTCCCGACAAATTTGACTGCCTAAACCCTGCTAGTTTTCCAGATATTACGTTTTCTCAATATATTTCAAATAACGAATCAAAAAACTTGAAATATGAAATTCCCAACCCTAAAGTAGGGTGTTCTCAGAGTTTTCTCAGAGGCTGCAGGTCTCGCGCTTAAGTTTGACTTCATAAATAATTTTTGTTACCGATATATAAATTTTTAACGATTTTCATACGTTCTTAGGCTTGCGATAAGCAAGTGTTTTCAAACTGGAATGCAGACTTTTTTCGGGTTAACTACTAGTTTAACAAAATAATTTGAATCATTTCTTGTCTTCTCTTCTTACCTTCTCTTGAGATGTTCCAGGTGTCTAGCTCTTTGGCCTGGAGGTAAAGCAGCTGTCTTTGTACCCTAAGGTCTTTGGTTCGAGTCGTGGCCGGATTTTGATTTTTTTTCAGCTTAAGGAAATTGAAAAAAAAATTCTGAGAAAAATGAATTGTTGGTTTTTTGTTTGTCCGCTCAGGTTTTGTCGGCTAAATTGCCAAAACGGCTTTGCTTGAGCTGTGGACATTTTTCTAATAGTTGCAAGTGCAAATGTTGTTATTTCTATCTTCAAGAGGGGACTTGAAAGATTTTTTCTTTAAAATGTTCGTAAATTCATAAAATCTTTATTTTTTGGTTCTAAGCTATCTTTATTTTTTGGTTTTGAGCTATAATTGTGTATGTGAACTCCTCATAGACTGTTTAAAACAAACTCAATGAGAAAAGATGTGTAAAAATGTTTTTGGCTCCTTTCATGATCTTCAGTTTTGGAGAGAATACTGATACTCTCGAACATATGGTTAAATGAGATGAAACTTCAATGACAGCATTTTTCTAGTTAAGAAACCACTATAAAATGAACGTTTTATGTGTCGGATTTGTTTTTGTAAAACTCTCAGATAGTATTTTGGCCGGAAAACGATTTTTAGCGTAGTCAAGATGGATTAAGTTTTAAAAAAAATTTTTTTTTTTCAATTTGCTTTTGTTCCGACCATTGAAAATGGAGCGGACCTTTATTCGAGTATATTCTAGATTTTTTTCAATTGTTTTTTCTTTTTATTTTCACGCAACTTCAGGTACCACAAATAATAATCGGACTTGGTTGAGTGATATATCAAATAAAAGTGTTTTCAGTAGTGAGTCGACCCACATTAGAAAAAACCCGCAAAATTTTTTCTCTTGTCGAGAAAAACTGTTTGAAGTTTTTGATTTTTTGTCTAATTTCGAGTGATGAAACCCAGAGAGCAGGCTATTTTATGCTTTTTTTCTCGCAAAATCAGCGACCACCAACAATCATCGGAGAAAGTTGAGTGATATATCATAATAAAACCCTTACAATCGTGATTCAAACGACATTTAAGATTTTTTGAATTTTCCAGAGTCGAGAATTATCGTTTGAAAATTTTGGTTCATCGTCTTAATTCGAGCGAATAAAGCGAGGTTTTCAATAGATTGTTTTAAATGCTTAAGAGCGTAGAAAAGCTCAAACAAAAAAAAAACATAAAAAGTGTTACTCGAGTAACGTTAGTTTTTTTTAGCGCCTTTTTGGAATTAAGAATTTCAAAAAATTGAAAAAGAAGAAAATCAAATTGCGTATTATACTCTGACTGTCGAATTTGCCTAATGTCCAGTTTTTTGTTTAATTCTTATCAGACCATGCCGAAAAATACGACATTAAATTGATAAAACATTGTATTTTTAAGACTACGGTCGGAATATTCTGTGTTACTTTCACAGTAACCGGCTATCATTTTGTTTTTTTTTAAATTGATAGACCTGATTTTGAATAACTTTCATTGAGTCTTTGTTCGGCTGAAACTGTCTAGTTAATATCATATCTGCTTGAAAAAAAATCCGAGAAAAATGAATTGTTGTTTTTTTGTTTGTTCGCTCAGGTTTTGTCGGCTAAACTGCCACAACGGCTTTGCTTGTGCTGTGGACATTTTTCCTTGTAGCTGCAAGTGCAAATGTTGTTAATTCTAATTTCAAGAATGGACTTGAAAGATTTTTTCTTAAAAATGTTCATAAATTCATAAAATCTTTATTTTTTGGTTCTAAGCTATCTTTATTTTTTGGTTCTCAGCTATAATTGTGAACTCCTCATAGACTGTTTAAAAAAACCCAATGAGAAAAGATGTGTAAAAATGTTTTTGGCTCCTTTCATGATCTTCAGTTTTGGAGAGAATACTGATACTCGCGAACATATGGTTAAATGAGATGAAACTTCAATGACAGCATTTTTCTAGTTAAGAAACCACTATAAAATGAACGTTTTATGTGTCGGATTTGTTTTTGTAAAACTCTCAGATAGTAATTTGGCCGGAGAACGATTTTTAGCGTAGTCAAGATGGATTAAGTTTTAAAAAAAATTTTTTTTTTTTTCAATTTGCTTTTGTTCCGACCATTGAAAATGGAGCGGACCTTTATTCGAGTATATTTTAGATTTTTTTCAATTGTTTTTTCTTTTTATTTTCACGCAACTTCAGGTACCACAAATAATAATCGGACTTGGTTGAGTGATATATCAAATAAAAGTGTTTTCAGTAGTGAGTCGACCCACATTAGAAAAAACCCGCAAAATTTTTTCTCTTGTCGAGAAAAACTGTTTGAAGTTTTTGATTTTTTGTCTAATTTCGAGTGATGAAACCCAGAGAGCAGGCTATTTTATGCTTTTTTTCTCGCAAAATCAGCGACCACCAACAATCATCGGAGAAAGTTGAGTGATATATCATAATAAAACCCTTACAATCGTGATTCAAACGACATTTAAGATTTTTTGAATTTTTCAGAGTCGAGAATTATCGTTTGAAAATTTTGGTTCATCGTCTTAATTCGAGCGAATAAAGCGAGGTTTTCAATAGATTGTTTTAAATGCTTAAGAGCGTAGAAAAGCTCAAACAAAAAAAAAACATAAAAAGTGTTACTCGAGTAACGTTAGTTTTTTTTAGCGCCTTTTTGGAATTAAGAATTTCAAAAAATTGAAAAAGAAGAAAATCAAATTGCGTATTTTACTCTGACTGTCGAATTTGCCTAATGTCCAGTTTTTTGTTTAATTCTTATCAGACCATGCCGAAAAATACGACATTAAATTGATAAAACATTGTATTTTTAAGACTACGGTCGGAATATTCTGTGTTACTTTCACAGTAACCGGCTATCATTTTGTTTTTTTTTAAATTGATAGACCTGATTTTGAATAACTTTCATTGAGTCTTTGTTCGGCTGAAACTGTCTAGTTAATATCATATCTGCTTGAAAAAAAATCCGAGAAAAATGAATTGTTGGTTTTTTGTTTGTTCGCTCAGGTTTTGTCGGCTAAACTGCCACAACGGCTTTGCTTGTGCTGTGGACATTTTTCCTTATAGCTTCAAGTGCAAATGTTGTTAATTCTAATTTCAAGAATGGACTTGAAAGATTTTTTCTTAAAAATGTTCATAAATTCATAAAATCTTTATTTTTTGGTTCTAAGCTATCTTTATTTTTTGGTTCTCAGCTATAATTGTGAACTCCTCATAGACTGTTTAAAAAAACCCAATGGGAAAAGATGTGTAAAAATGTTTTTGGCTCCTTTCATGATCTTCAGTTTTGGAAAGAATACTGATACTCTCGAACATATGGTTAAATGAGATGAAACTTCAATGACAGCATTTTTCTAGTTAAGAAACCACTATAAAATGAACGTTTTATGTGTCGGATTTGTTTTTGTAAAACTCTCAGATAGTATTTTGGCCGGAGAACGATTTTTAGCGTAGTCAAGATGGATTAAGTTTTAAAAAAAAATTTTTTTTTTCAATTTGCTTTTGTTCCGACCATTGAAAATGGAGCGGACCTTTATTCGGGTATATTTTAGTTTGTTTTCAATTGTTTTTTCTTTTTGTTTTCGCGCAAATTCAGGTTCCACAAATAATCATCGGACTTGATTGAGTGATATATCAAATAAAAGTGTTTTCAGTCGTGAGTCGAACCAAACTAGAAAAAACCCGCAAAATTTTTTCTCTTGTCGGGAAAAACTGTTAATTTCGAGTGACGTAACCCAGAGAGCAGGCTAACTTATGTTTTTTCTTTTTCTCGCAAAATCAGCGACCACCAACAATCATCGGAGAAAGTTGAGTGGTATATCATAATAAAACCCTTACAATCAAGATTCAAACGACATTTAAGATTATTTAAATTTTCCAGAGTCGAGAAATATCGTTTGAAATTTTTGGTTTATCGTCTTAACTCGAGCGAATAAAGCGAGGTTTGCAATAGATTGTTTTAAATGCTTAAGCGCGCAGAAAAGCTCAAATAAAAAAAAACATAAAAAGTTTTACTCGAGTAACGTTAGTTTTTTTTTTAGTATTTTAACGTTTAGCGCCTTTTTGGAATTAAAAATTTCAAAATTCAGAAAAATTGCAAAAGAAGTAAATCAAGTTGCTTATTATACTCTGACTGTCGAATTTGCCTAATGTCCAGTTTTTTATTTAATTCTTATCAGACCATGCCGAAAAATACGACATTAATTTGACAAAACATTTTTAAGACTATGGTCGGATTTATCTGTGTTACTTTCACAGTAACCGGCTATCATTTTTTTTTAAATTGATAGACCTGATTTTGAATAACTTTCATTGAGTCTTTGTTCGGCTGAAACTGTCTAGTTAATTTTATATCTGCTTAGTCACATAAGGTTTCTATTTGAAGGAAATGAGATTTTTATTCTTTAAAGATAGCGATGAGACTTTACTATGAGTTAACATGCCACTATAGCCATCTGCCCATTTTATTACACATTCAAGCACTTCGATACGCAGAAATGTTTTCATTAAATGAAAGTTTTTTGTTACTTGGATTTTGCCCATGAACCACGTAGATGTAAAATGCTTATTTGACCAAGCGTGGTGGCTGTTCCTTCATCTCGTTTTTTAAAAATTGTGTTATGCCGAAATTTTGTAGAAATGGTTCCTTGTTTTCGATATGGTTTACATTCTTGTTTTAAGTAAATCAGAATAAAGTACTCCACTTTTTTGGTTTTTGATACAAAGGGTACAGTAATAAAATGTGTTGAAATAAAATTGTGCGTTTGATTTTTTCAATTTATTCAGTTAGTTTAGCAAATTGCTTTCAACTATTTTTACCCTTGCGATAAGAAAGGGTATTGCAATCGGGTACAAGACTTTTTTCCCGTAAACAATTTTGTCCACGGGACTCACTTCTGGACTCCTACACCTTTTCGTCCCCTTTGCAAATCTTAATCCTCTCGATTGCCAATAGTAAGCATAGTTGAGTTTGTTATTTTAAATATCAGTCCTTTTCAAACTTTGCTTTTTATGTTGTTTGTGACTTTTCCAACTCGATTTGTTAAATTATTGTTTTTTGTATCCTTTTTTTTCCGCTTCGGCCTATTTTGTATCGGCTTAGTGGCCTAATTTTGAGTAGTTGCTAAGGCAATTTTTATGCTCACCCGTGGATTGCATAAAATGCTAAAAATCTTGAATAGAAATCACAGTTATTCATGACAACGACTTTTTTCGGCTGTTTTGCTTTTTAATTTTTTCGGCTTTATAAGTTTTGGCCTATATTATATCGGTTTAATGACCGCATTTTGCGCGTTTCCATGGGCGAAAAAAAATGTGTGTGCGTGTTTGAGGGCGAGGGGGACTTAATGACTTCTTTTTAGTCAAAAAGTTTTTGAATTTTTTTGTTTTTTCTTTTTTTTACGGCTTGATAGGTTTGGAACTATATTACATTGGCTTATTTGCCTCATATTGCGGCGTTTCAAGAGCTGTGTTTGTGTTGAGTATGAGGGGGACTTAATAACTTTTTAATAGTCATATTTTTTTCGGCTTGGTTTTTTTCTTTTCCTCTTTTTTAGGCTTAGTGGCCGCAGATTGTTTGATTTGACGCCTGAAAAAAATTTGTGTGTCTTTGTTTGTTTGAGGGCGTGGGGGACTTTACATTTTAAAAAAAATTTCCGACTTTGTTACTGCTTGATATTTTTTTTTTCGATTCTATTGTCTTGGCTTGTTTTGTTTCAAAACTAGCTTTGTCGATAGATCTAATTAGTTCAAAATTTTTGATTTTTTTTGACTTAGCGGCTTTCTTGTTTTGTATCGCAAGTGGTGCGAAGCTCAGCTTCGTCTCTGTGTGAAATTTCTGGTTAGTCTGTTTCTTCAATGGCTGCTGCCTTTGTAATACAATCTTTTGATGGGTTTAGATTGAATGTACATGTCTATCAGACTTAAGCCTAATCGACGGTTGCTTCAATAACTCTTTTTGTTGCATTAAAATTAGCTGATGGTTCAAAGAACTCAAATATAATTAATGGAGCAGGCAGGAAAACACTAGATTACCAAACCCGTGGTGCTCGAGCGATGGGTGTTCTAATAAGTTTCCATATTTTTCTTTACACATTAAAACACAATTACACATCTTACACTAAACGTTTTTCAACTAAACGTTTGAGAGTAATGATTTTTTTCTGTTTTTCAACTAAACGGTCATGCTGATTTTTTCTGTTATTGTTTTTTTTCCAGAAAAACTCGAAGAATTTGTTCACGTTCAATTTTAGTTTTTCGGGTTTTGACTGGTGATTTCTTTTTAAGCGCAAAGCATTTATATTGTTAAGAGGAAGGCAAGCTCCACTATCGAGTAGCAAAATTGTAAAGTTCACGAAAAACGTGATCGACTTCTCATTTCAAAAAATTAATTATCAGATTTCCTTGTGAAATAAAAGTCTTATCTATTGATCCAATTTCTCAAATTGGGTTAACTTTAACATAAAAGTGTCCATCATAGATTGTTCTACAAATTCAAAGAGCTTTAAAACCACCAATTTTTTTCTTCGAAATTCGGAAGTTGAAGGTTTTGAAAAAAAAATCGTTTTTATGTTTTTTTTTTTCAGTTTCTTTCCGTTCATTACTCTCTACAACTGGCTATGTTTTCGTAATAAAACTAAACTGGTGTGGCTGAATGTTTTTTGATGTCCTAGGTATCAGTTTTTTGTGTTTTCAAACAAATTTAAATACTAAATAAAAAAGAACTCTAGGCCCTTTTTTGAACGAGGTTGAGGTCGTTTTTTCAATTTTAATTTTTTTTGGGGCTGTTTTCCACATTTTTAGTTTTTTGCCCTAGAGGTGTACCTTTTTGGCAGTGAAAATTAAACTTAGGTTTAATATTTAGCCTGAAATTATTCTCAACGCTCAGTTTTTTTGGAAATCAAACACGTTTCACGTCCACCCATTGGTAAGAGCTTTCCAGCGAGCACTTATTTGCTATAATGCGATTTCTAGAACTTGAGAAATTCAAATTTGAGCCAAGATGAAATTTTTGGGCCTGGGGCCATTTTGGCCCCCTTTTGGTTTTCCCATCATCCATTTGACTTATCTTGATGAAATTATGCATGTGAACTCTTCGTGAGTTGTATAGTATACATTCATAAAGCAAAAATTAAAAAAAAAAATTGGGTCATTTTTCGATCTTCATTGATCCATTCAATCTGGACATGACACCAGTTAAATGGGTCCTCATTTATGTCTATTACGTTTTAGAAGGGAATCAGATAAAAGTTTTGCATGAAAACATATTTTGCTTGCGTTTTTTTTGTAAAGTTGAATTTTGGCGAAGAAATAGCCTTCGGTCTGCGATAATACTTACATGATTTTTATTTGTGTTCCACGTTTGTTGCACTAGAGAGGGCTTTCCAATGACGGCTTGTTCATCGCAATGCAGTTTTTATAAGTTGAGTAAATTGAAATTGAGTTAATTTTTTTTGTTCTAGGTTAGGGCTTTTTTACTCAATTTTGATTTTCTCGCAATTTGTTAGGTTTATAAAGCTAAAATTGTGTGAGAGAACGCTTCATAGAGTTTATAGAACATCCTCAAAGAGTAAAACAAGTTAAGAAATTTTGAAAAAAGTTCGAGTCATTCCACGATCTTCACTTTGGGAGTGAACACTGGATACTCTCTAACATATCGTTCAATGAGATTAAACTTCACGGACGGATTTAATCTGATCATCAAACCTATGAAAAACGATCCCTGTAGGTATCTAATGCACTTAAGAAAAGTAACAGATAAAGGTTTAGCTTGAAACTATATGTGGCTAAAGCAAGTATGATGAAATTTGACAAGAAAATAGAAAATTTCAAAAAAAAAATCGAACTTCGGCGAGAATATAGCCTCCTTTGGTTATTTAAAAAACAATTTAACTAAATGTTTTTTTCTTTTCCACGTCAATCAATGAAAAAAGCTATCCAAGGACTCCTTGTTCATCATAATGCACTTCTTAAAAGTTGAGTTAATTGAAGTTACCAGATTTTCATTTTTATCGAGGTTGGAGCTTTTCTGACTCAATTTTGATATTTTCTTCATCCATTGGACTCATGAAGCTAAAATTGTGCATGTGAACTCCTCATAAACTGTATAAAACAACCTCAATGAGAAAAAAGATCAGAAAATTCTTTGAGTTGTTTCACGATCTTCAATTCACGATCTTTCCATTGGTAAGAGCTTTCCAACGAGCACTTATTTGCTATAAAACGTTTTATAGAATTTCAAATTTCAGCCAAGGAGAAATTTTTGCGTCTGGGGCCATTTTGGCTCCCTTTTGATTTTCTCATCACCCATTTGACATAGAATGATGAAATGTTTTAATGATGAATTGTGTATGTGAACTTCTCATAGACTGTTTAAAACAACCTCCCTGAGAAAAAATGTGCAAAAAATTGTTTTGGCTCCTTTTATGATCTGCAGTTTCGAAGAGAATACTGATACTCTCAAACGTATCGTTCAATGAGATGAAACTTCAATGACAGCATTTTTCTAGTTAAGAAACCACTATAAAAAGAACGTTTTATGTGTCTGATACTTTTTTGTAAAACTCAGATATTATTTTGGCCGGAGAACTATTTTTAGCTAAGTTAAGATAGACGAAGTTTTAAAAAACTTTATTTTTTTCCCTTTAAATTAAATTTTGGCTAGAAATTAGCTTCAGGTGTGCTGCAAAAATGCACGTTTCTAAGTTGTTCTGATGATGACTGTTTCATAGTTAGAAAAAACTTTTTAACCACGCTTTTGTTGCTATAATGCGATTGTTACAAGATGAAAAATTCAAAATTGAGCCGGAGTAGTGTTTTCGGTGTAATGATTTTTTTACATTAATGTTTTATCAACCATTGGAAACAAATAATTGAAATTGTGTATGTACACTCTCCATAGTGTCTAAAACATGTTCTGAATGTTTTTTGTTTGATTAAAAAAAAATTTGGGTCTTTTAACAGATTTAATTTCCGCAAGAACATTGAGTATCGAATATGTCAATCAACGAGAGTTAACTTCACTGACGCATCAATCTGGGCATAAAATCATTCAATCTGAACACAATTTAGGCCTGATAAAAGTTGGAGAGTATTTCGACAAGTTTTTAGCTGGAAAACCGTTCTTCGCTCAACCAAGTGATGTGAAGTTTGAAAAAATCTCAAACGTATGAAAAATCCATTTTTCAAAAAAAAATATTCGCTTCTCAAATTCAGCACCTGCTCAAAAAATTTGAATTAATTTTCATTGCTAATAAGTGAAATCCTCTTAGGTGTATCTCTCACCTTTGGTTTGAGATGCTTGTGTTGATTTTAAGCTTGCTTTTGTTTTGTTCGGGTTGACACTTTGGAGTTTTTTTTTCAATTTTAGGTTTTAGGATTCAAATATTATTTTTTTAGTTTTCTTTGAAGTTTTTAGTCGGTTCATCTCTTGAAAGAGGGTTTAACCGCAACATTATGTTTTAGTTTAGTTTCATTTCGAATTTGTTGTTTGTTGGATGATTTTGGGGTTAAGGCTCTTTTTTTGTGGTTTGGCTCATTTTCCATCTTTTTATTTTTTTTTAAGTCAAATGGCTTGTTGCTAATGCTATTAACTCTAGTTTTTTGTTTATTCAAAAATTTTACAAATTTTTCGCTGCTCTTTCGTGTTTCTTGGACTTACAAAGTGTTTTCAGACAAGTTTCAGCTAATTTACGAAAAATAAATGAGGTTGAGAAAATCAGGCTTTTTTCTACACTACAATTTTAGGGTTGGGCGTCAAATACTCAATTTCTGTTTTTTAATATCGCTTTTAGTCAATTCCCATCTTGAGAATGGTTTAATTCGTAACAGTTTGTTTTATTTCCGTTTATTTTCGACTATTTGGTTATTTTGTTGTTTTTGAACCAGGGGATATTTTTGGGGTTGGGCATTTTTTGGGCTGTTTTCTTCTTATTTTTCAACTTTTAGTCATTTTCCTTGTTGAAAACTTTGTAAATTCTATTTTTTATTTTAAGTTTGCTCAATGAAGTAAGAACCTTGCTAGTGGTTTTTGGTGTTTTCGGGATTTTAGTAGGGGTTTTCAGACGAATTTCAGTTTTTTTTCCAAAAAAGTAGACCCTTGTCACTCTTTGGTGTTCTCCTCAAGTTCCAAAAAGTGAAATGGGGTATGTCACTTTTTGGTGTCACTTTTTATTATTATTAAATTGACCAAAAAATGACTTAATACGTTGTCCCTTTTTGGCTACATAAATTTCCCTGCCCATGTCACTTTCTGCAGACCAAGTAGCCAAAAAGTGACCGGGCTAGGACCCTAATTTGACATCCGATATTCTTTGGTCTTTGAGTTTGTTTCAGTACTTATATTTCCGATCAAAGTAATGAAGTAACTCCAATGTTCAGAAGCAATTTTAATTGCAGTGGGACCCACTTATTATGTTTTACGGATAAGTTTTTAAACAGATTTTACGTATTTCGGATTTTGCTATATTGGGCTCTAACGGAGGTTCAGGTTCTTTTTTGTTGCGTTCCTGTTTCTAGAATTCTGAATCGTGTTGCAATTTTAGGCGGAATATGTGCTCTTCTCAAGACTTTTAACTTGAAAAAATGGATCGATTCAGCAGGTTTTCTAGATTGTTCAGAATACATACCAGAGGATTCTTGCTGATTTTAAAATATGGCAGTAAAAATTAAACTTAGGTTTAATATTTAGTCTGAAATTATTCTCAACGCTAAGTTTTTTTAGAAATCAAACACGTTTCACGTCTACCCATTGGTAAGAGCTTTCCAGTGAGCACTTATTTGCTATAATGCGATTTCTGGAACTTGAGAAATTCGAATTTGAGCCAAGGTGAAATTTTTGGGCCTGGGGCCATTTTGGCTCCTTTTTGATTTTCCCATCATCCATTTGACTTATCTTGATGAAATTATGCATGTGAACTCTTCGTGAGTTGTATAGTATACCTTCATAAAGCAAAAATTGAAAAAAAATTGGGTCATTTTTCGATCTTCATTGATCCATTCAATCTGGACATGACACCAGTTAAACGGGTCCTCATATATGTCTATTACACTTTAGAAGGGTATCAGATAAAAATATTGCATGAAAACATATTTTGCTTACTTTTTTTTGAAAAGTTGAATTTTGGCGAAGAAAAAGCCTTTGTTCTGCGGTAATACTTACATGATTTTTATTTGTGTTCCACGTTTGTTGCACTAGAGAGGGCTTTCCAATGACGGCTTGTTCATCGCAATGCAGTTTTTATAAGTTGAGTAAATTCTCGCAATTTGTTAGGTTTATAAGTCATGTGTGAGAGAACGCTTCATAGAGTTTATAGAATATCCTCAAAGAGTAAAACAAGTTTAGAAATTTTGAAAAAAGTTTTAGTCCTTCCACGATCTTCACTTTGGGAGTGAACACTGGATACTCTCTTACATGTCGCTCAATGAGATTAAACTTCACGGACGGATTTAATCTGATCATCAAACCTATGAAAAACGATCCCTGTAGGTATCTAATGCACTTTAGAAAAGTAACAGATAAAATTTAAGCTTGAAACTATTTGTGACTAAAGCAAGTATGATGAGTTTTGACAAGAAAATAGAAAATTTTCAAAAAAAATCGAACTTTGGCGAAAATATAGCCTCCTTAGGTTATTTAAAAAACAATTTACCTAAATGTTTTTTTCTTTTCCACGTCTATCAATGAAAAAAGCTATCCAAGGGCTCCTTGTTCATCATAATGCACTTCTTAAAAGTTGAGTGATTGAAGTTAGCAGATTTTCTTTTTATCGAGGCTAGGGCTTTTCTAACTCAATTTTGATATTTTCTTCATCCATTGGACTTATGAAGCTAATATTGTGCATGTGAACTCATAAACTGTATAAAACAACCTCAATGAGAAAAATGATTAGAAAATTCTTTGAGTTGTTTCACGATCTTCAATTCACGATCTTTCCATTGGTAAGAGCTTTCCAACGAGCACTTATTTGCTATAAAACGATTTATAGAATTTCAAATTTCAGCCAAGGATAAATTTTTGCGTCTGGGGCCATTTTGGCTCCCTTTTGATTTTCTCATCACCCATTTGACATAGAATGATAAAATAATGATGAAATGTTTAAATGATGAATTGTGTATGTGAACTTTTCATAGACTGTTTAAAACAACCTCCCTGAGAAAAAATGTGCAATAAATTGTTTTGGCTCCTTTTATGATCTGCAGTTTCGAAGAGAATACTGATACTCTCAAACGTATCGTTCAATGAGATGAAACTTCAATGACAGCATTTTTCTAGTTAAGAAACCACTATAAAATGAACGTTTTATGTGTCTGATACATTTTTGTAAAACTCTCAGATATTATTTTGGCCGGAGAACTATTTTTAGCTAAGTTAGGATAGACGAAGTTCTAAAAAACATGATTTTTTTCCCTTTAAGTTAAATTTTGGCTAGAATTTAGCTTCAGGTGTGCTGCAAAACTGCACGTTTCTAAGTTGTTCTGATGATGACTGTTTCATAGTTAGAAAAAACTTTTTAACCACGCTTTTGTTGCTATAATGCGATTGTTACAAGATGAAAAATTCAAAATTGAGCCGGAGGAGTGTTTTCGGTGTAATGATTTTTTTACATTAAGGTTTTTTTATCAACCATTGGAAACAAATAATTGAAATTGTGTATGTACACTCTCCATAGTGTCTAAAACATGTTCTGAATGTTTTTTTTTTGATTAAAAAAAAATTTGGGTCTTTTAACAGATTTAATTTTCGCAAGAACATTGAGTTTCGAATATGTCAATCAACGAGAGTAAACTTCACTGACGCATCAATCTGGGCATAAAATCATTCAATCTGAACACAATTTAGGCCTGATAAAAGTTGGAGAGTATTTCGACAAGTTTTTAGCTGGAAAACCGTTCTTCGCTCAACCAAGTAATGTGAAGTTTGAAAAAATCTCAAACGTACGAAAAATCCATTTTTCAAAAAAAATTTTTCGCTTCTCAAATTCAGCACCTGCTCAAAAAATTTGAATTAATTTTCATTGCTAATAAGTGAAATCCTCTTAGGTGTATCTCTCACCTTTGGTTTGAGATGCTTGTGTTGATTTTAAGCTTGCTTTTGTTTTGTTCGGGTTGACACTTTGGAGTTTTTTTTTCAATTTTAGGTTTTAGGATTCAAATATTATTTTTTTAGTTTTCTTTGAAATTTTTAGTCGGTTCATCTCTTGAAAGAGGGTTTAACCGCAATATTATGTTTTAGTTTAGTTTCATTTCGAATTTGTTGTTTGTTGGATGATTTTGGGGTTAAGGGTCTTTTTTTGTGGTTTGGCTCATTTTCCATCTTTTTATTTTTTTTTAAGTCAGTTGGCTTGTTGCTAATGCTATTAACTCTAGTTTTTTGTTTATTCAAAAATTTTACAAATTTTTCGCTGCTCTTTCGTGTTTTTTGGACTTACAAAGTGTTTTCAGACAAGTTTCAGCTAATTTACGAAAAATAAATGAGGTTGAGAAAATCAGGCTTTTTTCTACACTACAATTTTAGGGTTGGGCGTCAAATACTCAATTTCTGTTTTTTAATATAGCTTTTAGTCAATTCCCATCTTGTGAATGGTTTAATTCGTAACAGTTTGTTTTATTTCCGTTTATTTTCGACTATTTGGTTATTTTGTTGTTTTTGAACCAGGGGATATTTTTGGGGTTGGGCATTTTTTGGGCTGTTTTCTTCTTATTTTTCAACTTTTAGTCATTTTCCTTGTTGAAAACTTTGTAAATTCTATTTTTTATTTTGTGTTTGCTCAACGAAGTAAGAACCTTGCTAGTGGGTTTTGGTGTTTTCGGGATTTTAGTAGGGGTTTTCAGACGAATTTCAGTTTTTTTTCCAAAAAAGTAGACCCTTGTCACTCTTTGGTGTTCTCAAGTTCCAAAAAGTAAAATGAGGTATGTCACTTTTTGGTGTCACTTTTTAACATTATAAAATTGACCAAAAAATGACTTAATATGTTGTCCCTTTTTGGCTACATAAATTTCCCTGCCCATGTCACTTTCTGCAGACCAAGTAGCCTTAAAGTGACCGGGATAGGACCCTAATTTGACATCCTATATTCTTTGGTCTTTGAGTTTGTTTCAATACTTATATTTCCGATCAAAGTAATGAAGTAACTTCAATGTTCAGAAGCAATTTTAATTGCAGTGGGACCCACTTATTATGTTTTACGGATTAGTTTTTAAACAGATTTTACGTATTTCGGATTTTGCTATATTGGGCTCTAACGGAGGTTCAGGTTCTTTTTTGTTGCGTTCCTGTTTCTAGAATTCTGAATCGTGTTGCAATTTTAGGCGGAATATGTGCTCTTCTCAAGACTTTTAACTTGAAAAAATGGATCGATTCAGCAGGTTTTCTAGATTGTTCAGAATACATACCAGAGGATTCTTGCTGATTTTAAAATATGGCAGTAAAAATTAAACTTAGGTTTAATATTTAGTCTGAAATTATTCTCAACGCTAAGTTTTTTTAGAAATCAAACACGTTTCACGTCTACCCATTGGTAAGAGCTTTCCAGTGAGCACTTATTTGCTATAATGCGATTTCTGGAACTTGAGAAATTCGAATTTGAGCCAAGGTGAAATTTTTGGGCCTGGGGCCATTTTGGCTCCTTTTTGATTTTCCCATCATCCATTTGACTTATCTTGATGAAATTATGCATGTGAACTCTTCGTGAGTTGTATAGTATACCTTCATAAAGCAAAAATTGAAAAAAAATTGGGTCATTTTTCGATCTTCATTGATCCATTCAATCTGGACATGACACCAGTTAAACGGGTCCTCATATATGTCTATTACGTTTTAGAAGGGAATCAGATAAAAGTTTTGCATGAAAACATATTTTGCTTGCGTTTTTTTTTGTAAAGTTGAATTTTGGCGAAGAAATAGCCTTCGGTCTTCGATAATACTTACATGATTTTTATTTGTGTTCCACGTTTGTTGCACTAGAGAGGGCTTTCCAATGACGGCTTGTTCATCGCAATGCAGTTTTTATAAGTTGAGTAAATTCTCGCAATTTGTTAGGTTTATAAGTCATGTGTGAGAGAACGCTTCATAGAGTTTATAGAATATCCTCAAAGAGTAAAACAAGTTTAGAAATTTTGAAAAAAGTTTTAGTCCTTCCACGATCTTCACTTTGGGAGTGAACACTGGATACTCTCTTACATGTCGCTCAATGAGATTAAACTTCACGGACGGATTTAATCTGATCATCAAACCTATGAAAAACGATCCCTGTAGGTATCTAATGCACTTTAGAAAAGTAACAGATAAAATTTAAGCTTGAAACTATTTGTGACTAAAGCAAGTATGATGAGTTTTGACAAGAAAATAGAAAATTTTCAAAAAAAATCGAACTTTGGCGAAAATATAGCCTCCTTAGGTTATTTAAAAAACAATTTACCTAAATGTTTTTTTCTTTTCCACGTCTATCAATGAAAAAAGCTATCCAAGGGCTCCTTGTTCATCATAATGCACTTCTTAAAAGTTGAGTGATTGAAGTTAGCAGATTTTCTTTTTTATCGAGGCTAGGGCTTTTCTAACTCAATTTTGATATTTTCTTCATCCATTGGACTTATGAAGCTAATATTGTGCATGTGAACTCATAAACTGTATAAAACAACCTCAATGAGAAAAATGATTAGAAAATTCTTTGAGTTGTTTCACGATCTTCAATTCACGATCTTTCCATTGGTAAGAGCTTTCCAACGAGCACTTATTTGCTATAAAACGATTTATAGAATTTCAAATTTCAGCCAAGGATAAATTTTTGCGTCTGGGGCCATTTTGGCTCCCTTTTGATTTTCTCATCACCCATTTGACATAGAATGATAAAATAATGATGAAATGTTTAAATGATGAATTGTGTATGTGAACTTTTCATAGACTGTTTAAAACAACCTCCCTGAGAAAAAATGTGCAATAAATTGTTTTGGCTCCTTTTATGATCTGCAGTTTCGAAGAGAATACTGATACTCTCAAACGTATCGTTCAATGAGATGAAACTTCAATGACAGCATTTTTCTAGTTAAGAAACCACTATAAAATGAACGTTTTATGTGTCTGATACATTTTTGTAAAACTCTCAGATATTATTTTGGCCGGAGAACTATTTTTAGCTAAGTTAGGATAGACGAAGTTCTAAAAAACTTGATTTTTTTCCCTTTAAGTTAAATTTTGGCTAGAATTTAGCTTCAGGTGTGCTGCAAAACTGCACGTTTCTAAGTTGTTCTGATGATGACTGTTTCATAGTTAGAAAAAACTTTTTAACCACGCTTTTGTTGCTATAATGCGATTGTTACAAGATGAAAAATTCAAAATTGAGCCGGAGGAGTGTTTTCGGTGTAATGATTTTTTTACATTAAGGTTTTTTTATCAACCATTGGAAACAAATAATTGAAATTGTGTATGTACACTCTCCATAGTGTCTAAAACATGTTCTGAATGTTTTTTGTTTGATTAAAAAAAAATTTGGGTCTTTTAACAGATTTAATTTTCGCAAGAACATTGAGTTTCGAATATGTCAATCAACGAGAGTAAACTTCACTGACGCATCAATCTGGGCATAAAATCATTCAATCTGAACACAATTTAGGCCTGATAAAAGTTGGAGAGTATTTCGACAAGTTTTTAGCTGGAAAACCGTTCTTCGCTCAACCAAGTGATGTGAAGTTTGAAAAAATCTCAAACGTACGAAAAATCCATTTTTCAAAAAAAATTTTTCGCTTCTCAAATTCAGCACCTGCTCAAAAAATTTGAATTAATTTTCATTGCTAATAAGTGAAATCCTCTTAGGTGTATCTCTCACCTTTGGTTTGAGATGCTTGTGTTGATTTTAAGCTTGCTTTTGTTTTGTTCGGGTTGACACTTTGGAGTTTTTTTTTCAATTTTAGGTTTTAGGATTCAAATATTATTTTTTTAGTTTTCTTTGAAATTTTTAGTCGGTTCATCTCTTGAAAGAGGGTTTAACCGCAATATTATGTTTTAGTTTAGTTTCATTTCGAATTTGTTGTTTGTTGGATGATTTTGGGGTTAAGGGTCTTTTTTTGTGGTTTGGCTCATTTTCCATCTTTTTATTTTTTTTTAAGTCAGTTGGCTTGTTGCTAATGCTATTAACTCTAGTTTTTTGTTTATTCAAAAATTTTACAAATTTTTCGCTGCTCTTTCGTGTTTTTTGGACTTACAAAGTGTTTTCAGACAAGTTTCAGCTAATTTACGAAAAATAAATGAGGTTGAGAAAATCAGGCTTTTTTCTACACTACAATTTTAGGGTTGGGCGTCAAATACTCAATTTCTGTTTTTTAATATAGCTTTTAGTCAATTCCCATCTTGTGAATGGTTTAATTCGTAACAGTTTGTTTTATTTCCGTTTATTTTCGACTATTTGGTTATTTTGTTGTTTTTGAACCAGGGGATATTTTTGGGGTTGGGCATTTTTTGGGCTGTTTTCTTCTTATTTTTCAACTTTTAGTCATTTTCCTTGTTGAAAACTTTGTAAATTCTATTTTTTATTTTGTGTTTGCTCAACGAAGTAAGAACCTTGCTAGTGGGTTTTGGTGTTTTCGGGATTTTAGTAGGGGTTTTCAGACGAATTTCAGTTTTTTTTCCAAAAAAGTAGACCCTTGTCACTCTTTGGTGTTCTCAAGTTCCAAAAAGTAAAATGAGGTATGTCACTTTTTGGTGTCACTTTTTAACATTATAAAATTGACCAAAAAATGACTTAATATGTTGTCCCTTTTTGGCTACATAAATTTCCCTGCCCATGTCACTTTCTGCAGACCAAGTAGCCTTAAAGTGACCGGGATAGGACCCTAATTTGACATCCTATATTCTTTGGTCTTTGAGTTTGTTTCAATACTTATATTTCCGATCAAAGTAATGAAGTAACTTCAATGTTCAGAAGCAATTTTAATTGCAGTGGGACCCACTTATTATGTTTTACGGATTAGTTTTTAAACAGATTTTACGTATTTCGGATTTTGCTATATTGGGCTCTAACGGAGGTTCAGGTTCTTTTTTGTTGCTTTCCTGTTTCTAGAATTCTGTATCGTGTTGCAATTTTAGGCTGAATATGTGCTCTTCTCAAGACTTTTAACTTGAAAAAATGGATCGATTCAGCAGGTTTTCTAGATTGTTCAGAATACATACCAGAGGATTCTTGCTGATTTTAAAATATATGGCAGTGAAAATTAAACTTTGGTTTAATATTTAGTCTGAAATTATTCTCAACGCTAAGTTTTTTTAGAAATCAAACACGTTTCACGTCTACCCATTGGTAAGAGCTTTCCAGTGAGCACTTATTTGCTATAATGCGATTTCTGGAACTTGAGAAATTCGAATTCGAAGGTGAAATTTTTGGGCCTGGGGCCATTTTGGCTCCTTTTTGATTTTCCCATCATCCATTTGACTTATCTTGATGAAATTATGCATGTGAACTCTTCGTGAGTTGTATAGTATACCTTCATAAAGCAAAAATTGAAAAAAAAAAATTGGGTCATTTTTCGATCTTCATTGTTCCATTCAATCTGGACATGACACCAGTTAAACGGGTCCTCATATATGTCTATTACACTTTAGAAGGGTATCAGATAAAAATATTGCATGAAAACATATTTTGCTTACTTTTTTTTGAAAAGTTGAATTTTGGCGAAGAAATAGCCTTTGGTCTGCGGTAATACTTACATGATTTTTATTTGTGTTCCACGTTTGTTGCACTAAAGAGGGCTTTCCAATGACGGCTTGTTCATCGCAATGCAGTTTTTATAAGTTGAGTAAATTGAAATTGAGTTAATTTTTTTTGTTCTAGGTTAGGGCTTTTTTACTCAATTTTGATTTTCTCGCAATTTGTTAGGTTTATAAAGCTAAAATTGTGTGAGAGAACGCTTCATAGAGTTTATAGAATATCCTCAAACAGTAAAACAAGTTTAGAAATTTTGAAAAAAGTTTTAGTCCTTCCACGATCTTCACTTTGGGAGTGAACACTGGATACTCTCTAACATGTCGCTCAATGAGATTAAACTTCACGGACGGATTTAATCTGATCATCAAACCTATGAAAAACGATCCCTGTAGGTATCTAACGCACTTTAGAAAAGTAACAGATAAAATTTAAGCTTGAAACTATTTGTGACTAAAGCAAATATGATGAATTTTGACCAGAAAATAGAAAATTTTCAAAAAAAAAATCGAACTTTGGCGAAAATATAGCCTCCTTAGGTTATTTAAAAAACAATTTACCTAAATGTTTTTTTCTTTTCCACGTCTATCAATAAAAAAAGCTATCCAAGGGCTCCTTGTTCACCATAATGCACTTCTTAAAAGTTGAGTGAATTGATGTTAGCAGATTTTCATTTTTATCGAGGTTAAGGCTTTTCTAAATCAATTTTGATTTTCTCATCACCCATTTGACATACAATGATGAAATAATGATGAAATAATTTAATGATGAATTGTGCATGTTAACTCCTCATAGACTGTTTAAAACAACCTCCCTGAGAAAAAATGTGCAGAAAATTGTTTTGGCTCCCTTTATGATCTTCAGTTTCGGAGAGAATACTGATACACTCAAACATATCGTTCAATGAGATGAAACTTCAATGACAGCATTTTTCTAGTTAAGAAACCACTATAAAATGAACGTTTCATGTGTCTGATACATTTTTGTACAACTCTCAGATAATATTTTGGCCGGAGAACAATTTTTAGCTAAGTTAAGATAGACGAAGTTTTAAAAAACTATTTTTTCCCTTTAAATCAAATTTTGGCTAGAAATTTGCTTCTGGTGTGCTGCAAAAATGCACGTTTCTAAGTTGTTCTGATGATGACCGTTTCATAGTTGGAAAAAGCTTTTTAACGACGCTTTTGTTGCTATAATACGGTTGTTACAAGATGAAAAATTCAAAATTGAGCCGGAGGAGTGTTTTCGGTGTAATGATTTTATTACATTAAGGTTTTTTTTATCAACCATTGGAAACAAAAAATTGAAATTGTGTATGTACACTCTCCATAGTGTCTAAAACATATTCTGAATGTTTTTTGTTTGATTAAAAAATAATTTGGGTCTTTTTAACAGATTTAATTTTCGCAAGAACATTGATAGTTTCGAATATGTCAATCAACGAGAGGAAACTTCACTGAAGCATCAATCTGGATATAAAATCATTCAATCTGAACACAATTTAGGCCTGATAAAAGTTGGAGAATATTTCGACAAGTTTTTAGCTGGAAAACCGTCCGTGGCTCAACCAAGTGATGGTAAGTTCGAAAAAATCTGAAACGTATGAAAAATCCATTTTTCAAAATAAATTTTTCGCCTCTCAAATTCAGCACCTGCTAAAAAAATTTGAATTAATTTTCATTGCTAATAAGTGAAATCCTCTTAGGTGTATCTCTCACCTTTGGTTTGAGATGCTTGTGTTGATTTTAAGCTTGCTTTTGTTTTGTTCGAGTTGACACTTTGGAGGATTTTTTTTTTCAATTTTAGGTTTTAGGGTTCAAATATTATTTTTTTAGTTCTCTTAAAAATGTTAAGTCGGTTCATCTCTTGAAAGAAGGTTTAACCGTAACATTATGGTATAATTTAGCTTCATTTCGAATTTGTTGTTTTTTGGATGATTTTGGGGTTAGGGGTCTTTTTTGTGGTTTGGCTCATTATCCATCTTCTTATTTGTTTTAAGTCAGTTTGCTTGTTGCTAATGCTATTAACTCTAGTTTTTTGTGTTTATTCAAAAATTTTACAAATTTTTTGCTGCTCTTTCGTGTTTTTTGGACTTACAAAGTGTTTTCAGATAAGTTTCAGCTAATTTCCGAAAAATAAACGAGGGTGAGAAAATCAGGCTTTTTTCTACACTCCAACTTTAGGGTTGGGCGTCAAATACTCAATTTCTGTTTTTTAATATAGCTTTTAGTCAATTCCCATCTTGAGAATGGTTTAATTCGTAACAGTTTGTTTTATTTCAGTTTATTTTCGACTATTTGGTTATTTTGTTGTTTTTGAACCAGGGGATATTTTTGAGGTTGGACATTTTTTGGGCTGTTTTCCTCTTATTTTTCAACTTTTAGTCATTTTCCTTGTTGAAAACTTTGTAAATTCTAGTTTTTATTTTGTGTTTGCTCAATGAAGTAAGAACCTTGCTAGTGGTTTTTGGTGTTTTCGGGATTTTAGTAGGGGTTTTCAGACGAATTTCAGTATTTTTCCAAAAAAAGTAGACCCTTGTCAATCTTTGGTGTTCTCCTCAAGTTCCAAAAAGTGAAATGGGGTATGTCACTTTTTGGTGTCACTTTTTAACATCATAAAATTGACCAAAAAATGACTTAATACGTTGTCCCTTTTTGGCTACATAAATTTTCCTGCTCATGTCACTTTCTGCAGACCACGTAGCCTAAAAGTGACCGGGCTAGGACCCTAATTTGACATCCTATATTCTTTGGCCTTTGAGTTTGTTTCAGTACTTAGTTTTCCGATTAAAGCAATAAAGTAACTCCAATGTTCAGAAGCAGTCTTAATTGCAGTGGGACCCGCTTATTATGTTTTACGGATTAGTTTTTAAACAGATTTTACGTATTTCGGATTTTGCTTTATTGGGCTCTAACGGAGGTTCAGGTTCTTTTTTATTGCGTTCCTGTTTCTAGAATTCTGTATCGGGTTGCAATTTTAGGCGGAATATGTGCTATTCTTAAGACTTTTAACTGGGAAAAATGGATCTATTCAGCAGGTTTTCTAGATTGTTCAGAATACATACCAGAGGATTCTTGCTGATTTTAAAATATATGTTGCTGTCTGTATATAAAGTGTTAATGGCCCTGTTGGAGGCCGAAAGGTGTTCAGTTTTTCAGATATTAACGTTAGTAACTGACCAAATTATTTGGGTACGTTTAAGAAGTTTTTTATCCCCTCCAATCCTTCAAAATACGTATAAAATGATTCGAGATGATTTCATTCAAATGCTAATTCATGTAACGAAACGTTTGTTTTGTTTCAGAGAAACGACTCACAATGACGTAGGATTTATACAAGAAGAGATGCCAGGTAGGATAAACTATATAAGACCAAATCACTGGTTTGCTGTTTCAATGAAAGTTGTGAATACACTTATGTACGTCGTGATGATTTTCACTAGTTCAGCTCCTATCTATCTATCTATCTATCTATCTATCTATCTATCTCTCTATCTATCTATCTATCCCTACTATATGTAAATGCGTGTGACAGCTATCTCCCATGGTTAAGCATAAAAATTTTGCATGTTTAACAAAAGAGTTTTTTTCATGTTTAAGCTATATCATATATTGCCATGCTGAAGAAAATTTTTCAATTAGTTTTCAGCAAGGTCATTAATTTTTCAGTAAGTTTTTTTCGACGTCAATTTAAGTCTGTATACATGCTTTTTCATTTAATTGGACTGTGTCTATTTACCCGTCTCCTATTTTTTTAACTTTCAATTTGGTTTCGATGATTCAGTTCAAAATAGTACTACGGTCAAACGGTTGTCTCCACTCTTTCTGTCTCTTTATCTTGATTTTCTATCTTATTTTTCCGTCTTCTTGTAATTCTTCTTTTTCGATATTTTTTCTATCTTTTTTTTTCAATTCTCTTTTTCGATCTTTTTTAATTTTTTTTTTCTGTCTTTTTTCTATACTTCTTTTTTGATCTTTTTTTCGATCCTTCTTTTTCGATCTTTTTTCTCTCTTTTTTTTCTTCTTTTTCGATCCTTGAGTAAACTACCTTGTCATATTTAAGCTTCTTCAATGTATTATTGTTGCATGTTTAACGAAATAGTTTGTTCACGTTCAAACTATATCGCACATTGGAATGGTTGGAAATTTTTTTTTTTCGATTTTTCAGTTTGATGTCAAGGATTATTTTATCATTTTTGAAATAAGCAAACTTGAATTTGAAAAATTTCACAAAGTTTGATAATCTCTACCCTGTAGTTTGGTGCTGTCAGAGTACTCCCAGGTATTGCGAATTCTGCCTCCAAAGCTCACTTCTGAAATCCTTGTAGATTTCGATATTTGACGTTTTTTTATGATTGTTTTTCAAAAGTTTTTAGAAAATCTGAGACAGCACGATGGAGATTTTGTAGATCTCTATCGTGTAGTTGGAATTTCTAAGAGTACCCCCACGGGTTGCGAATCTTGCCTCTATGACTGCTCAAATTCTTATAGTTTTCGAGATATGACGTTTTTTAGGATTTTTTCAAAAAATTTCCAAGAAAACGTAAATTTAATTTTTTTTTCTTCAAATTTTGAAATGTCCATTTTTGTAGTGAGCGCTATCAGAATACTCTCAGGGCTAACAAATCTTGCCGCCAAATGTGACCGGTCAAATCTTTGTATTTTTGAGATATGACGTTTTATCGTTTTTTTTAAATTTTTTTTACAGAAAACGTAAATTGGAGTTTTTTTCGAAAAGTTTGAAATATCTAACACCGTAATTGGTGGTTGTCGGAGTACTCTCAGAGGTTGCGAATCTTGCCTCTAAGTATGACTGCTCAAACATTTGTACTTTCCCAGATATGACGTTTTATCTGTTTTTTTCAAAAGTTTTATAGAAAGTTTAAATTTTAAAAAAAAATGATAATTCCTAAGCCTGTAGTTGGGGGATGTCAGAGTACTCTCTTAGGTTGCAAATCCAAATATGACTAGCCAAACTTTTCTATTTCTGAAAAATGACGTTTTTAATGGTTTTTCAAAAAGGTTTTTAAACTACTGTGAGAGTACTTTCAGAAGTTAGACATTTTGCACTGCAATGCGACTGTTCATTTGATTTGAGCTTCCGCGATGTGGCGTTTTGATGTCATTATGGTTTTTCGAAGTATTAAAAAAAACACTTGAGTAAAAAATTTTCCAAAATTTGAAATTACGTTTCCTGTAGTTGGGTGCTATCAGAGTGCACAAAGGATTCAGATATTATTTTTAACATCTGCGATTTTCATTTATAATGTGTTAAAAACTCCAATCACCCATGGTGCGTTACATGCTAGTCTTTCTTTACTTAGCCCATGTTGGGCAGGTTTTGCTCATCCGTCTCCAGGCTAAGGAATTTCGCTACTTCAACCGGCCTTAACCGCAGGTCTGCGGGAGTAAAAGGGGGGATTTTTGTGGAAGTGATAAATGTGGCAACAAGTCTGGGCGACAAGAGACGGTTATCTAAGTGGGAAACTTGGTTGTCTAAGCGGGCGAGGTAAGTGTTTAAAAGTCGAGTAAGTGTTTAACAGCTGGTGTTTCTGGGAATGGACTGCAGGGGGTTGATGCTTGGAGTTGGAATACAAATGACTTTTGAGGGAAGAATTTCTACTAAGAAATTGGTTACGAGGTTAGTGTGGTTTTTTTAGGAACTTGTGGTGGTTTAAGACGAAATTAAAAAAACTTCTTAGTAGTTGAGATTTAATGGCGGGTTTTGGTCTTGTCATTGCCATCGGTTTAGAGCAGAACGGGCATTCATTTCTGTCTCCTCGTGTGATTGCTGCTGCTGGTTGCTGGGCATTGCATTTCTTGGCGTGGTTTGTTAATTGCTGCCTTGTTTGCTATCATTTTGTTGCAGATTGCACATTTTTGCTTCCCGTCTCGACCGAGTTATTGCATTCTGGTAAGGTAGTTTTTGAGGCCAGTTATGTTCTTGCATCTTGGACAAGTAGTTGGTTTCTATGTAGCGTTCTACTGGTTCCTTTCGAAATTGTCTTGGCCTGCCTTTTTAAGCAAAATCCTTCAGAAACCAATAATGGTCTGTCGAGTTTTCCTTTGTTGATTTGCTGTTTTCTAATATGGCCAGCCGAGCAATGTTCTTTTAGTGAGCGTGTTCTTGTTTTGGTCTGTTAAAGAGAGTCTGTGTCGTCTGTAAAAGCACTTCGGTTGGATTGTCGAGCTTGACGTGGGGGAAGAGTGATTAAAATGATATGCGTGATGCGAGTGGTATGTGGGGCTTAAAAACTGATAAGTCAAGAGATTGGTGGTTTGGAACGTTCAGGATCTCGACTCCACTGAGCAGGTGGGCAGTGTAACTCAAGAGTTGGGCTAGTGATCACACAGAGGGCTTGATTTTGCGACATGCTCCTAGACCGTGGAGGCATAAGCTAAAGTAGGTTAAGTTAAGGCTTTGTTAATAAAAGTAGGGTTTCTTTAGACTGACCCCAAGAGGAACCTGCGAACGCCTTCAGAATCATATCCTGCGACGAGACTTGTCCGCAGATCTCTTGCCCTGAGCGGCAAAGCATAGGGTCGGGTAAAAAGTAAGCCCTAAAATTTTTTGGATTTTTTTGAGAAAGAGGGGCTTGTTTTTTAAAAGGAAAGTTTGAATTTTCTTAAAATTTTTCTTTAAAAGCAAGGTAATTGATTCTTTAGACTGTTGGCTCACGGGAGGTGGAAAAATTAAAAAGATGGTGCAGATAACAATATAGTGAGCACGATGCTTCCTCAACGTCGGGGCTTTGGGCTAAGGGGTGGAAATATTCAGCGTCGAAGTGAGGCAAACATTTTCGTGGAAAAAGGGGCGTCATGGACGTAAAAATTAAAAAGAGTTGGCGATTGGAAAACACAACAATGAACAATTCTAGGTGGGGATACAAGTTTGTTAAAAAGAATGGTGGCCTGTTGGCCACATATTTAGTTGCTCAACCTGCGAACCATAATTTTAGAGAAACCTGCTAACGCCTTCAGGATCCTATCGTGCGACGAGACTTGTCCGCAAAGATTAGATTTTATGCAGTGAGATCTGCGGACAAGTCTCGAATAATTGTCGTAATAGCTGGTTGTTGTGATGGCCATGAACACCAGATCCCTGAAGAGTTTCTCCCCAGCCGCATTTAAGAAAGGAATTCTCGCAACGAAGACACCCTCATCAATCACCTTCGTAAATTGCCGTCCTGAGAGTTTCAATATGTCAAAAGTGTATGTTGTTCGCGAGGCGTATTTCCATAAGTCAAGGGTGGTAGTCGGACCCTAGGCATTTGATTGAGGTCCAGAATGAGGGAAGTAAAAGGAACTGAAGTGTGCTAGGGAAATCTTTGGCGAGGAATGTTGTGCATTATATCAAACAGGTACTCATGTTTGGGTGTCGTGGTTCATTAGAGAATACTTGGCCAGTTTGATCTTCTTCGATATTCGAATTCCAGAAGGGGGGATGGGCGTTGGCGTTGCCCAGTACAAGAGCATCACCAGCAACCGGGAGATCAGTAAGGAATGCTGTATATTTGGGACGACAACTAGATCTAGGGTATGTAAAAGTTACTGATACGAAGTTTGACAAACTGGCTACCACTGAGATACTCAGTCTCTAGCGAACCCTCGGTATTTAAAGTAAATCCTTCGTACTGTATAGATTTCTGGATGGCAATGAAGAGGCCACCAACTTATTTGCTTCTGTTTTTACGGATGAGCGTGTATAAAGGACATGAGAATGGTTACGACTTTGTTTTCTCAACCTGGTTTCTTGCAATAGTGCTATATGTATTTGATTCTGGGCTATGAAAGCTGCTTTTCCGGGAGTTTTTCCAGATGCTCGATACAGTTAAATTGAAGTACTCTAAGGGTTTCTTTTTATCAGTTGATTGTTGGTTTCAAAAAGGAGTTAATGGCATTAGTCATTTGTGATATCTGGGAGTGAGTAGAGTGAGCCGGTATAGTGACCGGGAGAGTAAAAGTAACTTTGGTTCTGGAGGGAGGTAAAATGTACGTGTAGAGGTAGGTAATACATACGAAGTGCAGAGGGCCCAGTAAAATTCACGATGATGGACCTCTAAATTTTCACGGCCGCTGCATTTAAATTGTATCCTGCTACATATGTAATACCAGACACTTGCTTGATGACGGTGTATGTGTTGGTTGCCTGTGGAACAATTGTAAGGGCTAGGAGTTTGGATTAATGCCGCAGCGAAGGAGTAAAGGGAGTTTTAGCAACAGACGAAGCAGCCGGGCCGGCTTCAGATGCTCCATAACAGAAAACCCAGAGATCTCTTGAGCTTCCCCTGACACACGGTTACAAATCAAGTCGGAAAAAAAAATGTTTTAAATCTTCCTAGAATTGTCCTCAGGGGCGGATTTAGGGGGGGGGGGGGGGGCGGACGCTTCTTCCTCAGGGATTTGACCCCCTGCCGACCCAAAGGGTCCCCCCTTTGGTACTTTTTCAGAAATCCATTTTTGGCCGACCGACCCTAAAATTTTTCTAAACGCGATTTTTTTGTCAAAATTTTTCAAAAAATGCCCAAAAACGGCTTTTTTGACTGTTTTTTTTTAAATTTGCCTGCGATGCAGAAAATTTAGCCAAAATAGGGGCAAAAGTCTGCTTTGGGAGAGCTCGAAAAATCAATTTGGTCGACCTAAAAAAAAAACGGTCGTCAAAATTTTGGAAATTTTTTGAAAATCCGCCCCCCCCTCGAGAAAATCCTAGATCCGCCCCTGTCTCTCATAATATTTTTCGATGCAATTGTTGCATGGAAATTATGCCATTTGGGAAGTTTCTCATTTTTATGCCATTTGGGAATTATGCCATTTGAGACGTACTCGTAATGATCTATCTATCTATGAAGAAGAAGAAGAAGAAGAAGAAGAAAGAACACTTGAATTACTATACAATAAAAAGCCGAGGCATCAGTGTAGCAAAGTGTAAATAATAAAATTGGTTATAAATTCATTGGTTACATCAAACAAAAACAAAACATCAGAAAACAAGCAATAAACAAAACAAAAAAAAAACAAAATCGGTTACAGTTCGGAAATTGGTTGATTAAAGTATATGAAGTTTCGGATACTATAGAAAATTAAAGATTTAAGAATTAGGAACAAGCTGGTAATAAAACTTTACAAACAATTTTACAGATAGTCCAATTATACAACGTATATACAGAGTATATACAGTTTCTCTTTCAAGCAATGTGTGAAAAATTAAACTGAATTAAAAAATATAGAACTAGCAAAAACGGTAATCACGCCACGTATTTGTATTAGTACATATAGGATTGTTTCTCAATTCACTCACGTAAAATTCTTTCAATTTTTTCTTGAATTCTGTTTTCGATTTTTCTAAATTGCGCAAAATTATGGGCAGTGAATTCCATTTTTTAGAAGTCAAATGAAAAAATGATTTTTGTAGAGAAGCAGTCGAACAATGTTTGTCAAAAATAATTTGTTTCGTTCTTTCGTTGAGCCTATAATTGGCAGTCGGTAGTCTCAGTGTATTTTCAAAAGCCTTCTTTTTGTTTGTAAGATATTGGTATAAGTATGTTATACACTTTAACTCAATTCTTTTCTCGATTCCAATGAACGATTTGCTAATGCGAAGAAGGGAAGAAGATTTAAAATTCGATCTGAAATATGTTCTTTTTAGCGCCCAGTTCAACTGTTTCTCCAGAGATAGCATCAAAGTAGCATTAATTTGTTGTAAAAAAATTGCTGAATAATCTAAATGTGATAAAACAAGACAATGAAGCAAGGCAACTAATGATAATGTTGGCAGTTGTTGTCCAATTGTATCAATAGTTTTAATCCCTTGGGCCATTTTTTGGAGAATTGTTTTGATTTGAGCATGAAAAGATAAACTTGAATCAAGAATTATGCCTAAATATTTGCATTCTGATTTTTTGGCTACATAATGCCCACTAATTACTAGTTTATCAGTATCCACATTTTTGCTATCATTTTTTTGACAAAATGTTATAAATTCCGATTTAGATGCATTCAGATTCAATTGGTTCTCTGCAAAAAATTCCGTTAGATTATTGAGTGATTTTTGCAATCGATTCAAAGCATCCTCAGAAATTATAGAAGAGGAAAAAACCATACAGTCGTCAGCATATTGAACTAAAGTACAACCCTCATATAATCGCTCTTGTATGTCATTAACATAAATATTGAACAACAACGGACCAAGTACCGTTCCTTGTGGGACACCTCGTTTTATTTCAATCCAGTCTGAAAAAATTCCATTGACGTTTACTCTTTGAATACGTTTGTTTAGGAAGCTAGCAATTAAAGCATTTGCTCCATTTGAAAAACCGAGAGAAAGCATTTTTTCAATTAAAACTTCATGCGAAATAGAATCAAAAGCCTTGGACAGATCTAATAAAGCTGCATGTACGATTTTTTTTGAATCTATTTGATTTCGAATACTTTCTGTCACATAAACAAGAGCATCTTGTGTTGAAATGTTTTTGCGAAATCCGAATTGAAATGGTGTCATTATTTGAAATTTGTCAAGATGTTCTGTTATTTGGGCATGTAAAATTTTTTCAAAAATTTTAGAAAAAGCACAAGTTATTGATATTGGCCGATAATTTTTTGCATCCATTGGGTCATCTTTTTTGAACAAAGGGGTTACGTTTGCTTTTTTCAGTTCGATCGGGAAAATGTTCTCATCTAAGCAAGTATTTATGACAAAAGTTAAATGTGGAACTATAACTGATTGACCGTCAATGATTGCCCAAGCAGGTACGGTACAAGGTCCGAGAGGTTTTCCAACATTGATTTTTCGAACTATATCAAAGCATTGCTTCACTGTAATGTGTTGAAAATGAAAAGATGCAGATTCAGAGGCAGATTTGTTGTAATTCGGAGGCTTTTTAGCGCCGAAAAATTCGCCTAAGTTTGAAAAAATATAATTTAAATGATTGGCAATTTTTTTGTCTTGGGTTATCATTTCACTGAAGGAGTTTCGTAGAACTGTAATTCGATGGTTGCCAGAACATGTACCTCTAACTTGGTTAATATATTTCCATTTTTGTTGGATAGTGCTGAGAAGTGAAAAACAATTTTTTGAATGATCGAATTGTTTACTTCTAATCAATTTGCTCATTTGATTACGTAAAAACTGGTACTTTGACCAATTATCGCTTGTGCTTTGACTGCGATATGATCTGAGTGAATTCTGTTTCTTAGTCAACAATTGCTGACATTCTGAATCGAACCATTCCGTTTTCAACACGTTTTTTGGTTTAAAATTACGAACAAACTTTTTTTCGATAGGAGCATGTTGCTGTAGAGCACAAGAAATTAAATAAATCATCGTCGAGAACATGTTTTGTGCGTCTGTACATTGATATAAGAGATACCAAGGAAGAGCGGAGAGTGAATTGCAAAATTCATTTTTCTGATAATTTTTCTTATTGAAAGTCGTAATTATCCTCGGTAAAATTTTGCCGCATTTTATATCCGTCAAAATAAATGAAGCAAAATGGTCGGTTTTATAAGGTGTATCAAAACAAAACTCAATGCCGTTTGTTTCATAGTCACTGATTATGTAGTCGATATGAGTTTTTGTTGAGGAACTAATTCTGGTCTCATCGTTTGGACAAAAAACCTTCAATCCATATGGAATAATTATAGAATCTAAATTTTCTTTTTCTTTGCTATCCAGATAATTTATGTTATAATCACCCAAAAGCGTAATTTTATTAGAAACTGAAAAAGCATTATCTATGTTAAGCGTTAATTGTTCCAAAAAATCAATAAAGTTTGATCTGCTTGGGTTATAACACAAATTAACTAACATTTTTTCTTTACTCGAAATGTTAAATGTAGATTTGCACTCAACCCACACTGACTCATATTTTTCTTTATCAAATAAATTTAGATCAGGCCTCAATTTCGGAGCCAATTTGACTGGTATATATAACAAAACGCCACCGCCTTTCTTTTTTACCGCTGATTGCCTATCATATCTGAACATCGCATGCGTTCTAGGTTGGAAATTCCATAAATTGTCACTATCTTCTTTTTTAAGCCACGTTTCGGAAATTCCTATAATTGTGTTTTCGCCCATATCATCAAGAAATTTTTTCAATTGCATCCGTTTTCTAATAATACTTTGAAAATTCAAATGAACAAATTTAAGATTTGCACAATTTTTTGAGCAGATACCGTAGACTGTTTCAATGGTTTCGATAGGACCAGGGTTTTTTTCAACATCCCCACTTTGGGTCAGTAACAACGCGAAAAGGAAAAGATGAGTCAGTGTGGTAGCTCTCCGCTCATTTATCCCACATTTCGTTGATAATATCTTTTGCTGGCAGCTTAGATAGCCCCAGTAAACAATAGTTTTTTCTTTAGTTTCCATCTGAGCCTTGGAAATTAGAAAAATTGCACAAAACAACCAGAATTTAATATTCAGCATAATAGGTTAAATAAATTAAATAATCGCCAAAGTTTGCACCAAGAAAAAATGCGAAACTAGTATTTCCTAAAAAATTTTGCACCGTTTTGGAAAAATTGTAACATTTCTGCCGTTTTTGGATCTAAATTTGATGATTGTTGGGTTTGCTTCATTCTGGGGCGGGTTGTAATCTCACATGTGTTTGCATTAATATCAGAACCCCTAAAAGAATCTCTAAAACTTTGCACCAAAATTTCAACACCCCCATCAGAAGGATGCAAACCATCCGAGCTAAGAGCATCTGTATTTTGACTAAAAATTTTGTTTATGTCTAAAATATCCAATTTTACTTCGCCCAAGTCTTTTACATTCCGTACTAAATTAAGAATTTGCTTGTTTAGCTTCTGTACATTTGGATTAAAATCTTTTCTAAAAGCGCCTAAGGGAGTTACAGTACATAGTGAAATTGTTTCTGGGGAGAATTTATGATTTATGAGATAAATTAGTTTTTCTAAGCTACTCACGGCTTCCTTCGCGTCGAAATCACTTGAGAGGCAGTCATTTATTCCAATTAGCGTAGTTACATGTTTAAAATGTCGCGATTTACTGTTTCTCACGCGTTCCAGCAATGCAGAAATTTTGTGCCCACCAAATCCTCTCGCCAACACATTTTCCGATATTTGTTCCCCATTGATTCTGTTAACAATTGAGTCTCCCAGTAATAGGCCAGAATATTCTCCTTCTCGTGGTAAAAATAAATGTTTTCGTTGCTGGTCGAATTTTTCTTCTTGAATATTGGTTGCTTGTATTTTGATTTCTTGGTTATTCTTGCTTTCTTGGTTATTTTCGCTTCGTTTGTTCTGATTTCTGCTCCGAGTTCCAATCTTGCTCCATTCGTTTTCAAATTTGTTTTCTGTAATTTTCGAATTGCCCGTGTTTTTAAAATTTTCTAGATCAAAAAATTTGTTTCCTCTTTCTTCCTCTTTCGTTGATACAGTTAAGTTTTCGATAATTCGTTTAAAATAAGTAACATTTTCGACTAAGTCTTTATACAGCTCGTATTTCAATTCGTCGTTCAGATTTCGGAAAGTTTCGAGGTCAAACATGTTGGCGATTAAAAGCGAAATTAAAAATAAGACATTAAAATGAACCGACTGATCGCTAGAAATTTAATTTGGTTGTGAAATTTTATTTATCTAGCGTTTCACTTGACAAAAGTTTATCTTAAACTTGATAAATGTTAAAATGCCAATGTATTGCAATTTTTAAAGTTTAAATAAAAAATAATGTTCTAACAGCTAACGTTCTTAAATTTTCTATACGCATGATGAAGTAAGTCTTTTTATACATGCGAACAATGAATGCAAATTTTTAAGGGCATCTACGTGTTAACCTGGCATGTTTTGGAGTGCGAATGTTAAAAAGTGGATGAACGTAGTTATATAGGTCGCGGTGGTTTTTTTTTCAGGAAAAGACCTTAAATTAAATCAGGCTCAAATTAATTTTTTTGCCGTTTGACTTTTGTTTTTATTTTAAGTTCAGTTAATTTCCGTGGTTAGAAGGAAGGCAAAGTGATTTTAATTCCCGATTTCCCAGCGAAATAAAAAACTTACCTTTTGAATCAGTTTTCTCAAATTGGGCCGATTTTATCGAAAAAGTGACAATCAGAAATTGTGCCAGAAGTTCAAAGAGCTTTAAGGGCATCTATGTTTTTCTTTGAAGTTCCAAAGTTGAGACTTTTTTTTCAAAAATTAAGTTGGTATTTTGTGTGTACTTGCTTTCACTGACTCTTTTCCAACTGCCTGTTGGCTTTTTTAGCTCTTCAGTTTTTTTTTTCGCAATGCAATTCTCGAAAAGTTTTTGGTACCAGTGTTTGTTTCATAAAATTTAAAAGTAGCTCTTTTGTTCGATGAAGTTTTAATCTTACATTTGCGAGAGCAAGTGTCTCCCCAGGAACTAGATTTTCCCCCAAATTACAAATCTCGCGTATAGGCATGCATGCTCATTGCAAGTTGAAATGTAGAATCATGTGGGAAGCTTTTTTAGCTTTAAAGAAACTATCATATTAGGTAGTAATTAAGGTAGTTTTTTTCGGGTACGTGGTTTTCGTCCAAATTTTTGTCGGCTTATTTTTTTGAATTGCTTGTTCATTTTTAAATGGAAAAATTTTAATCAATTTTTATAATTAAAAAGTTTTCTGTAATTTGTGAATTCATCAACTCTGATTGCCAATGATTTTTTTTTGCTGTTTTCGTTGTCATGGTTTCGTTTGAATCAACTCGTTTAGCGTATTATAGACTACAGAACGTTTTTTGAAGTTGGATGTTTCAAGAGTTCGTTTTCAAGACTTATGGGCTCAAACTTATCGCTAAGTATTAAGAGTAATGATTGTAGTGAGTACT
Organism: Symsagittifera roscoffensis; assembly: GCF_963678635.1. Classification (NCBI taxonomy): domain Eukaryota; kingdom Metazoa; phylum Xenacoelomorpha; order Acoela; family Convolutidae; genus Symsagittifera; species Symsagittifera roscoffensis. The sequence goes on along the minus strand of NC_087063.1, from coordinate 36,964,248 downwards.
CTTATATAGGTTTTTCCGATTTTTTTTTTGTTTTTTTTCTCAGGAAAAATCTTGAGAATTTGTTCACGCACAATTTTATTTTTTCGAGTTTTGACTTGTGATTTCTTTTTAAGTTCAGTGCTTTTATATTGTTAAAATGGTTCAGTATTTTTTTAAATTTCTTTTTGGGCATGGCTCTTTTCTAACTGTCTATGGCCTATGTTTTGATTATCAATGCTTACTTGACCTTTAAGCTTTTTATGAGACAAACGGTTCAATTTTTTTTGTAGATGTAAGTTTTTCAGTTTTTTTCAAAAAGTTTTTGACTTCCCTCTGTTTTTCTATTCGCATAGCCATTTTGCAATGTTTTAATTGTATTGGACGAGCAGCAAATGTAAAGCAATTGGATACAAGAATGTCTGTGTACATTTTCTTCGGTTAAAATGGTTTTAGGTTATGCTATATCGGTTTGGTTGCCTCACAATAAGTTGTTCAAAGGGATAAAACATTTTAAAATGCATTTACGCTTCGGTGTAAATGCATTTGAGCTTGGGTGTTTTAGACAGTTGAGCTTAAGTGAAGACAGTTGAGCTTGGGTGTTTTAGGATCAACTGTCTTTTACTCAAAATATTGTCTGCTTAGTTACCGCTCGATCAAAGTTTTCTCAAGTTGGACTTCTCAAAGTGAAACATTGTTGTTGTTGTTGCTTTTGGGCATTTTTTCCGACACAGTAGCTTAGTGTTTGGTCTCATCTTGGCTGTTGGATTACGTCTTCATCTATGCTTGCGTTATTTGATTGGCATTTCACCTGATAAAATCAAGTGTACTGTTTTCTATGTAGTTTTCTGAAGTCAATGTTCAAAACGTCTTTTTCATCCAAATGAGCAATCGAGTGAAAGTTTCCGACGTATCTGCATTAATTTTGTTTGTCCAAGATGCAATAATCTTTACAATTATCACTCAAGTCAGGAAGGTACTGACGGATTAATCAATTTGGAAAGTTCTGCTAACTGGGTGATATGATTTCAGTTGGAAGGGACGCAATACGTGCATCCTCGGTCAAAAGAGCAGCCTTCTGGACAAAATGGCTGCAAATAGCGCCTTTTTCCTCGAATAGAGATATTGACTTGAATACTAGATGCGATATCTACGGAGCTTGTATCCGGTCAGTTCTGATGTACTGCTCTGAAACCTGGGTGCAGACCAAGGCAAAATCAAGCTCTTTTAAGAGTGCTGATATGAAAGCTCTGCGTAGGTTTACCGTAGTCACTTATACAGACAGAGTTTCCAACGAAGCAGTAATTAAAAAGTCAGGTCTTGCTGATCTGGACAAGCTGCAAGTGCGGTCGCGGTTACGATGGTATAGCCATGTTCACGAAAGAGAAAATGATCATGCGCGAAAATTAACAGACTATTTTTCTGTCCCAGGGAAAAGACCAGCAGGAAGGCTTGACAACGCTGGATCGATTGTGTAAAACGAGACCTGAATACTTAAGGCCTCAAATCCACAGATTGCCTTGATCGAATGGCATGCAAAAACGTGTTATCCTCCCTGAACTAGCTTGAATGCAATTCAGTGTGCCTTTTCTGAACCATTGCTAACACGCTTTCCGGATGTCACACCCCGCCACAATGGAAAATTGGACAACAAACGCATTATTATTATTAGTAGTATGTGTCCGAGTCCTCATTTTTTTCCGCAGCAAAGATTTTATGAAAATCTTGCGTTTTAACTTTGGATTTTCATTAAAATAATTTCGTTCCCTCTGCTGAAAGGAGGACAAACTCAAATATTGAACAGCAAAAGTGTAAATGTCACCAAAAAGGTCATCGACTAGCTTCAAAAAGGTATTTTAATTTTCAGATTTCTCAGCGGAATGAAAAATTTTCTTTTCATCCAGTTATTTCAATTTGTCTTGTTTCTATCAAAAGTGTCAATCATATTTTTTTATTGAAATTCAAAGAGCTTTAAGGCCGTATAAATGTTTTTGGAAATTAAAGAATTGAAGTTTTTTCGGAAAACAAGTCAACATTTTTTTGTTCCCTTGCGTTCATGACTCTGTTCAAATGCTTTCAGTTCACAAGAAATGACATTTACAACCCTATGGTGGGTTGTTGTTAGAATACTCTGCTGGTTTAAAATCTGGCCTTCGAGTATAACTGCTCAAATTTTTCATCTTTTCGAGAAATAACGTTTCTATGACTTTTTTATTTGCTTTAACTATTTGAAGAAAAAGAATGGTTTGATTTTCTCAACACTATAGAGTGCTGTCAAGATACAACCTGGCCTGCAATTTCAGTGCTCAAATTGTTTTGCTGTCAGGGATCTGACGTTAATATTTAGATATATCTTCTGACTGTTTTGACTGTTGGATGCGTTCAGTTTATTTTAAAAGGCCGTGTAGTTTAGTTTTACCTTAAATGTCATTGCTCTTATGTTTTTCACCTTTATCTCGTAAAAACAGTCGATCTTTTTCGTGTTATATGTTAAACAATTCCTTTTCTGTAGCTTTAAAGATAAAGTTAATTTTTATTGGCCTCAGTAGTACCTTCGATACTCTGCTTTCAGTTTCGCAAAATAGGTGGGGCATTAGGGGCGAAGCACTCACCTGGTTTCACAATTAATTTACTGACAGAACGCTCTGTAAAGCCTCTGCTCCTTATTGATCTTCTACTTATTGGCGATGTACTGAGAGAACTTTATGTGCCATACCACATTAATGCTGACGACATCCAATTGTGCCTACCCAGTCGATCTTTGAGACTCTCTGTGATGATCGAAAAGTTCATTCGTCGGTTAAAATATGTGTTCAGGTCTTAAAGACTAGTCTTTAATGCAGAAGAAGCTGATTTTCTTGTCAATCAACGAAATAAAGGTTGAATGTTTGGCCCCAGATTGTGACAAACTTACGTGAAAATATTGAAATTAAAAGACGCCAGAAGCTTAGGTGTTTTTTTTTCAATGAAAACTTATCAATGAACGAACAGATCAATCGTAATTCAAGACTAAGGCAACTTTCTGGAATACGTAAGTATATATTATTTTAAAACGCTGCTCATCTAGCTCGCTTCTTTGCTTAAGGCGGAGTTACTGTAACAGCCTCTATTTTGATCTGACTGCTGATTAGATTTATAAACTTCAGCGCGTTCAAAATGCAGTTGCTTGTTTCGTTTTCAGCTCGAAACGTTGAGATCATATCTCCGATTTTAACCGAGCTACATCAGCTGTCGAGTTAATTTAGTTTGCGAGGCATGCTTTCCATTTTTTGTGAGATTACCACATGTCTCCACTTGTTGTTGCCCACATTGCGTTTTCGAAGATTCAGCGAATCGCTACTCCAAGTAGGAAGAAGAATAAAATATAGAATCAGTAAACAGTCACCTTTTTCTTCTGCAGCTGCCGTTTGAAACAAATTCCTTGAAAGTATTCGGTGCGTGCAGGGTTTCGAATTTTTTAAGCGCAATCTAAAGAATCGCTCTCTGTTTTGCAAATAATGTAACACCTTGAAAGTTTTGCAGCACTTCGTATTAAAATGTGTAGCTTATTCTTAGGTTTTAAGGATTTTTCTTCAATTCGTTCGCGTCATTTGCAAAAAAGCTGTCAGATCAATTATATCGGGCTTTTTTTAAATGGGCGTAAAAAAATTTTGATCGCGTCCAGTTTTACCGCGTTTGTAGTTCTTGTGTCGATGCTATCGATGTTAGCAGTTCTGGTGGAGTTTTGGAAAAAGAATATTCTGCAGTTCTACAAAGAGAGCAGTAGTAATTTGAGAAAAGTTAGTCTCTTTTTGTACTGTCAAACTTCATTTGATATTGAACGTGGGTACGTATTCGAAAGCTTTATTGAAATCAGTAGATTTCTTCGGGTACAACAAACAAAGTACAACGCGCATTCATTGTGGGTTGTGATTGCTATAACTTTCATAGGAGTGTATTCTCCCTCCGAGAACGATTTATTATGCTGTTTTTGACTGAGAACAGTAGTGAGAAAGTTAGTCTCTTTTTGTACTGTCAAACTGCATTTGATATTTATCGTTGGTACGTATTCGAAAGCTTTTTTGAAATATGTAGATTTCGTCGGGTACAACAAACAAAGTACAACGCGCATTCGTTGTGGGTGCAATAATTTTATAGGAATATATTCTGCCTTCGAGAACGATTTCTTATGCTGTTTTTGACTGAATATCGTGAAAAAAACTGGTTTTTTGAAATCAAGTTTGTACCTAAATGGTTTAAAAAAACGTCATCTGATTTGTTCTTTTTTGTGGTCAGATGCTGTATTAGCTGAGTCCATTTTGGTTGAATTGGCTCGAAATGGCCGAGATATGTTGATAACTAAAAGATTGATATTGTACTGATCGAAGAATTGAATGCGCCTGGTCAATTTTGTGTTTTCTTAGGAACACAAAGACCCATGATTACGAAACCATGTACTGTACAGAGACCTGTAATCAAATCTCGAAGCAGCAATCTAATACCTCCTAAGTTGTCTGTTCCGAAAACATCCAGTAGGACTTCACAAGTTAACCCAGGACAGGGTCAGAGATCAGAGCATGGTTTGGACAGTAGTGCCGAGGAGCGTGATCTCAGAAGCAGTCGGAATAAGTCAATTCCGAGAAACAGAAGCGGAATTCCGCTCATTTCCAATGCACATGACAAAACGAAGCACAGTGCAATCATAAACAATAGTGGCAATGTATCTCATGTGTCATCAATAGGAGGAATGCATAGCAATGCGAATTCGAATATTGGGAGGTTGTCTTCAAGAGATAGTCGCAGTATATCTCCGGGACAGCGAAGAAGAAACAACAGTTGCAATAGCTCCACAGCTCCCGGGCGCTCTCTGGCACTGAAAAAGGTCACATCGACAAGAAGTATTGCCAACCCCAATGTATCTCGTGGAGGTTATGGATATGACAGCAATAATATACGGAAATCACAGTTGCCGACAAGTTTGTCATCCAATAGCTTAAAAAATGTGCAATCCTCCGTCAACCCAAACGACAGCATGTCAATTACTTCGTCTAATTTTGCACTCGATGACGAGTTTTACTGAATCACTCACTGCCGCTGATGCAAGTTTACAGTTCTATATGAAACTAATTTATTTCAACTCTTTTCCATCGGTCTCACTTATTATTGGCTTCAAATTAGATAGTAGTGCGGAATAATTAGTGCTCGCATGTGTTGATATTTAAAATAGCAAGAAGAGATGGAGTTAAAATAACCAGCCAGCTGTTTTTGAACATTCTAAATCAGTAACAATGAGCGAAGGGAATGAAGTCCGGTGATTCGCTTAGTTTTATACTTCACTTAGTTTTTTGTCCCGACCATTGGAAATGGGGAGGAAATTTGTATTCGGGTGTTTTACTTTTCTCCACGCAAAATTAGGTACCACAAATAATCATTGGAATGGGTCGAGTGATATATCATATTAAATCCCTTTCAGTCGTGATTCGACCAGGATAAACAATTTCTCAAGTATTTTCTCTGTGTCGATAACGTTTCATTTGAAATTTCTGATTTTTCGTCTAATTTCGAGCGAGTAAAGTGAGCGACCACGCTTACAAAATCCTATTTTTGCTTAATTTAAGCCGTGAAAGCTTAGTTTTACTCGAGTAGAGTTAATTTTTGGAGTGTTTTAGCGCCATGTTGGGATGCAAAAATTTTTATTTTTTTAAAAATATTTTAAGATTACCAGTCGATGAACGTAGCTCATACTCTTACTTAGGTCGTGATGATGTTTTTCATTTTTTTCAAGAAAAGTCTTGCAAAGCTCTAATAACTAAAGAAGTGCTTTCATAAATGCACATTTGAATGCCATTATGTATAAATGCTTTTTTTTTATTTCAATACTAGTTCATTTGTACAATTCACTCTCCAATTATGGAAGCTAAAATGGCGCCAAAAAAAACTTGATCATTTTATAATTCAGAAAGTGGAATTTCTTTTTTCGATTTCCCAGCGGAATAAAAACTTTTCCTCATAGTCCAGTTTTCCCAAATTGGTTTGAATTTTATCCTTTAATGCCCATCATAAATTTCTTTTGAATTTCCAAAGCAATATTCCGGTGCTTATTTCACATTCTATTGTCTTGGAATATTTTTGTTTGTTTTTGTTTCAAAACTAGCCTTATTCATTTTGATAGATAGTCTTTTTTCAATTGTGTTTTGTTACGTATCGCAAGTTGTGCGAAGCTCAGTTTAGCCTCTGTGTTAAAAACTCGAGGTCGGTAATTTTCATGCAAAAGCAAGTGTTTGCATTTGCAACCGCAAGTGTAATGCAACTTGCTTTCCAGACTTGTTTCAGGGGTTTGATTGATGGAAATTTTTCTCTTTTTAAAATTTTTCTCTTTTAAAAATTTTTTTTCTATGTGTCTTTAAACGAAGTTGAGACACTTATTTGGGCCGTGTTTTTGTTTCAGGAGAAAATTTTGAAAGTTGCTTGCGCTCGAGGTTATATTTTTCCTATTTATCAAATGAACTTCAATTTTCAGAGTTCCCAGTGGAACACAATTTTTTCCTTGACCCAATTTTGGTTCCGACTGCTTTCCACGCAAAATCAGGTACCTCAAATAATCTTCGGACTGGGTTGAGTGGTATATCATATTCAAATCGTGATTCGAACAACGTTTAACAATGCCCAACAAATCCTGTGTCGAGACAAACGGGTTGAAACTTCGATTTTTTTGTCTAATTTTGAGCGAATTAAGCGAGAAAGCAGCTTTACAATAGCTTATTTATGCTTGATTTAAGCGGTGAAAGCTTAGTTTTACTCGAGTAAAGTTTATGTTTGCAGTTTTTTTAGTGCAAAAGAATTCTGCATAAAAGATTTAATTTTTTAAAATTTTTTTAATCGTTACGATTCGATGAACTTAAAGGTCTTAAATAGCTTGTGATGATTTTTAAGGAAAAGTTTTTGAAAGCTTTAGTGACAAAAGAAGTGCATCCATACTCATAAACGCACATATGAGTTCCCTTTGCTGTATTGCCTTTTTTGAGTTCAATACAAGTTCATGTTCGAGAGGTAGGCAAAATTGTGAAATCTAAATTGGCGCAAGACATGTTATCAATTTCTAGTTAGAAAGTGGATTGATACTCAGAAAGTTTTCTGGAACTCGAAAAATTTCATCTTTTAACTTTTTTTCATAATGTCTAAAAATTCAGACCTCGAGCTCAGTTAAAATTTTCCGAAAGCCATTGTTTGCACTTGCAACCGCATATGTATTGCATCTCGATTCCAGACATGCTCTGGGTTTTGATTGATGGAAACACAATCAACCTTTTTTCTCTTTTTTTAAAAGTTTTTTTTCCATCTTATATATTAAATGAAACTCCGAATGCGCTATGGACGCAATGTTCAACTGAACGCAATGCTTTAATCTTGTCGAATGCGATGTTTAAGAAATTTTTTAAGGCTCAACGTTCAAAAGAAGATCGAGTATATTCTAGAACTTTCAAATTTTCTTAGGTCTGGAATATTCGAGAATTTTTTTGACATTTATTCTTTTTTTTAGACAAGATGAACTCAATTCATTTTCAAGGCTAGACAGTGCCTGTCCATTTTTTTCAGAAAATTTTTCCTTTTCGGATTGATTTCAATCTGAAACGAACCAACTAAAAACAGCAACCTCTTTGCTAAAAAAAACTAGCTGTTTACAAACCGATTTGCGCTATGAAATGTTTTGAAATATTTCAATGTTTCATCTCTTGCATAGGTTGCTTAGAAAAACATAAACTTTTCGCCAATCGATTTGCTCAGTGAAAACTTGAGAAAATTCAAAGTTTCAGTGGCTCAATAGCTTGCTTAGAAAAATTGAAACTTCTCGCCAGTCGATTTTCTCTGTGAAACAACAAAAATATTTCAAAATTGCATCACAAAAAAAGCGTGCTCAGAAAAACTTTGAAATATTTCAAGCTATTTCATAGACCGTATCGTTTTGCGAAAAGCTCAAGTTGTTTAAGCAAAACTTTTCGCAAACCGATTTGCCCTTTGAATTAACTTGAAATATTTCAAATTTTCTGAGCTCTAATTGCTGAACAACTTAACCTTTTCGCAAATTGATTCGGTCCAGGAAATTTTGTGAAGTATTTCAAAAAATTTTTAGCTTGCTAACAAAAACCGTAATTTTTCGAGAAGCGATTTGATCTATGAAGTAACTTGAAAAATTCAAAGTTTAGGAGATGGAATAGCTTGCTTAGAAAAACTTAAGTCTTTCGCGGAACGATTAGGTCTACAAAATTGATGTGGGTTATTTGAAGTTTCATCGCTTGAATGGCTTCATTAGAAAAAACAAAACTTTCCGCTTTCGAAGTTTCCTAGCTTGAATAACTTGCATAGGTAAACTTTCCATTTTGGCAAAACCTTTCGGTCTATAAAATTACTTGGCTTATTTGAAATTTCATCGCTTGAATGGTTTCAAATGAAAAAAAAATTCCTGTTTTCATTTAGTCCTTCAATTTGTAATTCTACTACCCTTGACTTCGCATATTTTCCTTCTGTTTTTTTTCGCTTAAAAGGTTTTTTTTGGCCTGATTAATTTCTTCTCGTATATTATCGGTCTACGAATCTAAATTTGGGACGCTCGAGGGAGCGATAGTTTGTATACATTCCTCCGGGTCGCAGCAAACGATAAAAAATCTCACAATAGATTTTATAGTTCAAATTTTTTCATGACAATAGTTTTGTTTTTGCTGGAAATTTTTTTTTGAATTTTCATTAAACGTCATTGATTGTGTTTCTGGACGTGTTTTCTGCAAATCGAACATCACTCCAGACAACATTCCATTTCCTTTGGACTTTCTGTGGCTCTTTTTGTTTCCTGTCTGCTAGCTTGCAATGCTACTTATGAGGTATCGCAAGTGTTGCGAAGCTCCGCTTCACCTCTGTGCGCATAACAATTTTTCACCAGTTTTACACTAGCAAGCTTTAGTATATAAGAACGAACCTTCTTTTTTTCTAGTTTAATTCGCAAATACAAGTCTTAATTTATTTCACTTATGCTATAATCACAATCTGAGGATTGGAAATTTCATTGCATCTTCTCTGCTTTATTTGTGGCTAGTGTGTCTTTAAACGAAGTTAAGACACTTATTTGGGCTGTGTTTTTGTTTCAGGAGAAAATTTTGAAAGTTGCTTGCGCTCGAGGTTATATTTTTCCTATTTATCAAATGGACTTTAATTTTCAGAGTTCCCAGTGGAACACAATTTTTTCCCTTGACCCAATTTTGGTTTCGACTGCTTTCCACGCAAAACCAGGTACTACAAATAATCTTCGGACTGGATTGAGTGGTATACCATATTGAAGCCCTTCAGGCCGTGATTCGAACGACGTTTAAAAATTTCCATTAAATACTCAGTGTGGACAGAGGGTAGGAATTGGATTTTCTACTCTTTCGAGCGATTAGGCTTACCTTAGCCTATTCATACTTAATTTAAGCCTCAAAATTTAATTGTACTGGAGTGAAACTTTTTTTCAGAGATTTTGCCGCCATTTTAGGAATCAAAATGTTGCAGAAAAAAAATAGAACGGTTTTTTCGTTTTTCTTGTCATTTGTTTTGCAAAAACTGTTTTCCAATTTGCCTATTTTACTATGACTGTCGAATGTTTCTAAGTTCTAGTTTTTTTGTTCAGATCCTTTGATTACACCACGGAGAAAAAATACCAGTTGAAAAACCTTGATTTCACTATTTAAATAAACTTCGGAATTTTTTTCCAAGACTATGGTCGGAACAATTTGTGCTTCTTGCACAGTGACCGGCTATCCTTGTTATCAATTGGTATAGTTTTATGAAAAAAAGTTTAAATCATGTTAAGGCTCATTAAATTTCAAGAACTTTTATTAAATGAAACTTTTTTTAGAAATCAAATCATGTTAAGGCTTATTATATTTCAAGATTCTTTATTAATTGAATCTCTTCGAAATTCTTATTTAAAAAAACGCATATGTGTTAGTTAGTTCATCAAAAGGGTCGTGATAGTATTTCGCATTTAATTTTACTAATGCTCGTTTCTATCTGTATTGCTTAACTGTTTACAAAATCCAAATGGGTTTCTGTAAAGTATGCCATTTGAAGTTAAATTTCAAAAGTCGACAAAAATCAAAACTGCTCTTACAGGTTGTAAAATTTGATCCCTGATTGTGACTTATAATAATTAAGCTCGCCTAATAAATAAACTGTAAAAAATTGTATCAATTTTATATTGAAATAATAATGAAAACAAATGAGTCTTCTACCATTCTACCAACAATTTTTAAGCTTAAAATTTATTTCTTACATAACCTAATCTTTTCAAGTGACAAGCCAATAGAGGTACAGGTTGCCGGTAGCAGAAAATTGATTTGTTCTTGCTCACGGAGGGTTCAAGGAGGTATATATTTGAAAAACGTTGACGAAGGTTTGATTCTTGATTAAGTGTCAATGAACCAAGTGATGGCTTTTTTTGTTGTGGTTTTTTGAGTTGATCGCAATCCAATTTGATTTTTTTACCTTTTAAATCTATGGCTTTCAAATTCAATGCTAATACCTGCACTAGAATGAAGGCAAACTGCGCTTCCCAATAATGAGAGGGCAAATCGCGTGAAACAAAATGTGATTGGCTTGAATTATAAAAATTAAAAATGTTATTATATAGTGGAATAGAAAAAAATTACTTGATCTAATTTTCTCAGTTACCATTAGTCTAATCAAAAAAAAATTTATGACAAAAGCGTCTTCAAAATGAAGGAGCTTTTAGAAGATAGTTTTTTGTTGAATTTCAATAGTACAACTTTAGAAAATTTTTCAGTTTTCTTGAGTTCATTGAGTATTTGCTATGGTACAAAATTTTGAAACAAAACAAATCTACTCTTTAGATCTAGAGTGATGGCAGAACTGTCAATGTTCTCATTTTCATATTGACTTTCAGCAAAAAAAAGATATTTTTGCTTGGGTGGTTTTTTATCTAGAGAAATCAGCAAAAAATCTTACTTTGAATTGGTCTGATGAAAAAACAACAATTCTGAGTAAATTGTTTGCCGGTTTCTCTAATTTCTATGAGCGTCAGTAGCACAATTGTGAAGGGCATTCAACTGGAAAACCCTAATGTCCGAGGATTGAGGTTCAATTCCCGTTAAAAGAATTGCTTTTTCACAACTTTTGAGTTTTAACGCTTGCGAGTTTTAATCACTTGGAGTACATCATCACTTGTACATAATCACTTGGAGTACATCAAAAATACCTCTGTGTTTCATGTACAGTCTCCGTTTGCCGAGTAACCCTCCGCCCTGGTTATGGAACGCAAACCGTGCTTTCTTAATACCTTCGTTAATAGCAATTTCTTAGTCTCCAGCAGCATGCAAAGTCGTAGTATATTTTTTATGGAATACATAAAAGGTCTCTATTTTACATGCCAACGCTATACTGCGTTTCGTGTCAATGTGAGGCCCAGCTTGTCACTTTTACTCTTTTTTTGAAAAGCATCGAAATAGCTGCATTGTGATTATATGGACAAAATAAAACCTTACGTTGAAAACAAATAACAGTTTTCGATGGGGGTTAGGAAATTAGACGATAAGCAATTAGACGTGACCAACAAAAACGAATTTAGACGTTAAATTATTTTTGTAAAACTAGTATTTTAGACGGAAAGCAAAGGGCTAACAAAACTTATTGCTTGAAACAAGTTTTCATAATTACAAAAATAATATATGAACCCATTGCATATCAAAATATTTATCTCAATTGATATATAAAATGTTAATTTCAAGATTATAAAACATTTTTGAAATGCATAAATTATACAATTGCGGCATGTGAAAAATGCGGCATGTGAAAAGTTGATTTGCATTTAAGGAAGCTGAACGAAAGTTAAATGTAGCCGGTAAACAAATTTAAGACACGAACAATACAATTACGTCTAATTTCCCATATTTGTAATTTTGCATCGACGTCTAAATTCGTTTTTGTTGGTCACGTCTAATTTGCTTTTCGTCTAATTTCCTAGGCCCCGTTTTCGATGAGTTTTTGTTGATTTAAGAATCGTCAACGTAGAGTATATTATTTAGATAACCAATTTATGAAACGTCGCTTGTTTGTTTGATGCAGGATTAAATTCGGTTCAATTAAGTACCTAAATAGGAGTGGAATCTAAGATTTTAGCAGCATTAGTTTCGAGATCGTTTGTTTAGTAAAACCTTTATCATCATTACTGCTTTATCCTGTTCAAACGGGGTCGGCGGGCGCTCCTAAATCTTCGAGCACCAGAGTTTGCGGTCGTGTGCGTCAGCTTCTGTCAGTCTTCGTCTTCTCATTTCACCTTTATATCCTCTTCAAGTCTTTTTCCCTGAACCTCAAGGGAATATGCTTCTTTGATTGGATTACCGTCTTATCTACGCACGACGTGCCCGAGCCATTGCAGTTTAGCCTTTCAATAAAGCTCTCTGAATACTAAGTCGGCTCATAATCGAGTCTGATGGAATGCGATATAATAAAGTTACTCGTTGGAATCCCTCATAGATGAAAGACCGAATGGGTGAAAATAAAAATTGGATTTCAGTATTTCAAAAAAAGAAAATATCAAAGAATTTAAACCTTAACAGGGACATAGTATTAATATGGACCGAATATAAAAACGGCAGATTCATGCAAAGTTTTCAAATTGTCACTGACCTCCGGCGAATTGGACTAAAATTTATATTTCAATGGTTTCTTTATAAAAGAAGCAAAGTATTGGTTCAGTTCATTCCTTTTAGTTGAACGACAATTGATTCATTTTAATAATTGACTTTTGACTGTTTTTGCTTGCGGTCCTTCGCCAATGAATCTTTTGCAGATTTGGTCCTTGTCCCTTGAGAATAGCCCTCTGGTTACTCCTCATCATTCTGGGCATGCGTTTGTGTTCTAATTTGAGAGTCCAAGTTTCACAGGAGTAATTTTCATACGTAAATTAACCGTAATTATCGGAAATTACAAGTCAACAAAGAATAACGATAGATATGCCCAAAAAAATGCTTTGGGAATTCTTTTCACGAAATTGCGAAAAGTCCCCAAAATTGGCAGAAACACTGCTAAAAGCAGACTGAAGAAAGTTTTTAATTTCTAATGAATAATTTACATCATTTCGGAAAAATATAACTTGATGCCAACAATTTATATAATTATTATTTCTGCCTCGTTTCGGTTTTGAAGTAGATCGGTTTCTGGTAGCTGGCCGATTGTTAACATTCCATTTCATACGTAAATTAACAGTAATTATCGGAAATTACAAGTCAACAAAGAATAACGAACTGCCATAAATTTTGGTGTTTAAAAGCAGAATTCAAAGTCATAAAATACGCGAAATAAAAACATCAAATCAATTTTAAAACAGCGCGTGAACAACTTGTGAACTTTGTTTCGATCTTTCAGTTTTCGACTTTTTGTACACACTGTTCTTCGTTCACCAGAAAAGTTCATTAGTTACAACCTTAGTTTTTCTCGCTATGAACTCTAGCGAGAACATCCTCGCCCCCCAACAGAGAGAGAAGAGGTAAGAGCTCCAAGGTCAGCCGGGTCAGCTCTCAAATCCAGGAACTGCTCCTGTCCGGGTCGGCGGACCTTATTTCTGCCTCATTTCGGTTCTGCGGTAGATCGGTTTCGGATAGCTGGCCCATTGACAACATTTCATTTCATACGTAAATTAACCGTAATTATCGGAAATTACAAGTCAACAAAGAATAACGAACTGCCTAATTTTCGGTATTTGAAAGCAGAATTGAAAGTCATAAAATACGCAAAATAAAAACATTAATAAATCAATTTTAAAACAGCGCCTGAACAGCTTGTGAACTTTGTTTCGATCTTTCAGTTTTCGAATTTTTTTCACACACTGTTCTTCGTTCACCAGAAAAACTCATTAGTTACGACCTTGGAATTTCAATTTTTATTTAAATGGACATCTCTGCGTGTGGAGATGAACTTCGCATAATGCCGGTACAGCGTCTAATTACCCATGATCTGCAAAGAGTGCTGATAATCGAGGTTCGGCCTACTCTTCTACCAGAAACGCCACAAGGATCGACAGCATACTCTCATTCCCTTGGTTTTGGCCACATTAACACGAAGGCCTTTGGATTCCAATGTGATTTACACATAACTAAACCATGCTCGTTAGTAAGCCATTTCACAGTCTCCAGCAGCTTGCAAAGTGTGTCTCATTTAGTAAAATAGGTTTTGAAATGTAAAGCAGTTATGACTAGGTTTGTACGGAGAAAAATTGTATGGAGTTGAAATGTAGGACAACCGCTTCACATTATCAAATGTTATGAGATACATCCAATTTTTTGGGCTTAGCTGGCTGACCAAGTTGCGACATTTTGAAGTGCGAGGAAAATTTCATAACTTGCAAAAGTTTCTACCGAAATTTGAAGGTGGTCAAATTTTTCGTCAAAAAAGTATCATTGAAAAAATGCAGCTTAAAATATGCTGAGTCTAACCCTGCTTTTGTTACTCGCAGGCACCTCAACAGCCGATTGTGGGGCATTTTTTGTCTGTTATTGAACCAAAGTTGGCATTTTTTGGCTTTTTTTTAATATGAGACTATTTGAATTTTATCTGCGTTTGAATGAAAATAAAGGCAATTGCATTTAAGTTATTTACAATTAAAATACTTAGAATAATCTAGACAATACAAAATATATCTGAATTTAAATTGATTCTGTGGCTGTTTAAATTGACTCATTGCTTTTGGGTTTCTGGAAAGCTTGTTTCAGTTTTTTTGGATTTGGTAACAAATTCTTGATTTTCGCATGTTTCAATGCATTGTTTTTTGTTTCTGTTGTTTCTTCGATCTGAAATAAAAGATTTTGCATTCAAATGGTTCAAGTTTATTATCACTTTTTTCAACCCGTAATCAGTGTTTTGCATTGATGGCATGGCTTATGTAATGAGTTAGTTCAATTACATAATAAGATTCTCTGAAAATTGGATTCTGTTGTCAGACAGACGAAAGGGACAAATTTCTAGCCAAGTACTTATTGGAAGAGTAATTAAATGAATGGTTGCTGCGCAGTACAGCTAGATAGGGAAACCTGGATAATGTAATCCCCTCAGTATTAACAGTTTCAAAATGTGACTGTGCCTCACCTCCTCGTGGACAGAGCCAATGGACGCATCGTGTCTAAGGGAAGAGTAGTTTTCTGCTGGGATATTTTTCCTCCCATCCATAGTCGTCCAGAACTTCTGGGGTCTGCGAGCTATTGAGTCTGCTGAAAATGACATGGCTTCTCCCGTTACTACTCCTCCTGAACCAGATGAATTGGAGTTCGACTGGCAATGCGGCTGAATGTCTCCGGCATTGAAAGAACTTGACTTTCCTATTCTGGTCCAGTTTTTAGAATGTCGTCGGAGTGGTACTTGAGAGTTGAGAGAAATGGAGGGGTCCAAGCTATACTCGAAGCCCGGGTTCACAAACGAACCTGATCCAGACTCACTTTCAAAGTCGGAGGCTTGTTCGCTTGCTAGCTTCGCCTCGAACAGATCTTCGTAACTGCGCGCGTCGCTCAGAGTCGTGTTGGAGCTTCCACACTCCTCCCGACTATTTCGCTTGGACTTGCTCAACTTTTGTGTCGAGTAGAATGCCAGAAGTTGATGAGGTATTGGGCCGCCTGCACTTGCACGCGTACGTGTTGGAATCTGTGGACTCTCTAGAGGTAAACTGAGGTTGTGATTGACGATTGTAGCTGTCAAGTGTGTGTCGGTTTCGTGTGGTCGTGGTCTAGCCATGTCGGAGCTGTTGGATCGCTGGAGGCTTGCTGATCCGCGGGTCGGAAGGCTGGCATTAGAGGTGGTGTCTGATAGCTGGATGTAGCCTTCTGCTGTCGTGCTGGAAGAGGTAGTTGAGTTCTGGGGTTGATGATGAGGATTGTGGCGTTGTGTGTTGAATGAGAAGGCTTGTCTGACAGGAGTCCTGTTATTTGAACCAGAAGTCATGCGAGGTGTTGTGGAGACGTATCTGTTTTGAAGGCTTGTCGTGTGCATCTCTGCAGTGCTGCCTGCATCTGACGAACTATTGCTAGACTTGGTCTCCCTGTTCAATATTGCAATACTGCTCATACTTGAGGGTGCCTGCTGGTACACAGCAAGGGGCGACCGAATCAAATCGTTTTCGCTTGTGATACTGCTTACTGAATCGCCAGCTGAAAATTCGGGAGCTGAGGGGTTTCGGTGAAACCTAATCGGACAACCTAGACGGTCATCACATGCTTCTAAAGATTTTTGTCTCTGAATTGAAATGGGTCGTCTAGGATCAGCTCCCGTGCCATAAGCATTTTGTCTTCTGTGATATGTGGTATTGCTTCGGTTTAGCCTTCGCTGGTACAATCTCATGTCTGTACCTGTAGTTGCCCGTGGAGGTACGGGAGGTACGTGAGATTGTGTTGGGTTGTTGCTAGCGGGAAAGAATGCCTGTTTGCTTGAGTTTGGCGGTAAAGGAGATGTCGGTGTTCCAGGTTGATCTGGAGTTGACAATGGGCTAATGGGGACTCGCGGAGGAATGGCTGGAACGTTTGTAGCACCATTTGTGGCTGGGGAATTGGAACTGTAATTTGAGTTTGCACTGTCTGAAGTTGCCAGTGTCGCGTCCTCGTAATTTGTGATTGGAGGAGAGGATGTTGTGGAGTCAAAATTGTTCGCTATGCTATCGCACATGCCTCGACTGATGCTGCCGCTGCTTGTCACTTGTGTCTTTGCTTTGGGTGTCATGATTCGTGGCAAGGTCCTGCACTCGATGTTTGCCTGGACATAGGAATCCCCTAAGTGCGCTTGGTGGTCAAATTGAGAGTCTACGCTGTTTGAGTAGCTTCCAGCCTGGAAGTACTTGGTGGGACTGGAGCCGGGTGCTATCATCTTGTTTGCTATCTCATTTCTCTTTTCTAAATAATGGTAGTAATAAGGGTTTGGAATAGATGCAAACGGATAACCTGTTTTCTCTAGACTAGTTTTCTTTGAACTATAGGCGGCGGCCAAAGAATGTGGAGAGCATTTTTGAGGCGGAGTGTTTTGCTTTATTTTATCGAAAGGAATCATTTTGCAGTTTGTTTCACGATTGGTGTTAAAATTTTAGTTTTATGAATCAGATAGGGCTTTGCGTAGTTAAACCTCTGATGTTCAATTGTTCACTTTCAATTCGAAAGTCGACTAGATGTTAGTTTTAAAAGTTTATTTGAATCGGTTAAATGTAGAAGCGCAGAGTGTTAGCTTGCAACGCCAGTAATCAGAGTAGATCGTTGTTATGAAAAGTCAAATTGAGAGCTCATTCCAAACTTTGTTTACTATTTGAACTAATTTGTTTTCTCTTGCTCACCCTTGACCACTGGGAGCAGATTTAAATCATTGTGTAGTTGTTTTGAATACTCCTTTTGGTAATGATGTTTTTTGATAAATATAGTGGTCTATTTGACTTCATTTAGACACCTAAGATTTAAATGCTTTAATTTTGTTTCATTGACAAATTTATTACATTTCCCCGGTTGTTAGTTAACTCAGCACGACTAGCAAATATTGCCAAATTTAAGATGATGGCCTTACTAGTGCAAGTTTTAGTTTGCTCACTCTGCAGATACTTTGAATTAAGAATAATTTGTTCAGAGAATGACAGAGGAAATAAGGTCTGCTATTTGAACCCCACTAACCGTCTGTGTACGTTTGTTTGCTCAGAAGGTTTTTGAGGAATTTGTTGGGGTTTTGCCTGCCCTGGGGGATTGCAGTGGGCGAGGTGGCTCCTCCCAATAACTGGGCCCGGTCATTAACTGCCACTGCTTGATCGGCAGCCATGGCTCTTTTGGTCTTGCTAACAACGCTGCCGCCGCCTGTATCTGAGACGCTTCTTTGGTGTCTGACTTCGTCCACTTCTGTCGCTCTGTTCGCCGGCGTGGACCCGCTTCGGTGAACGCCGATTGAAGCTGGATTGGACGGAGAAGGGGAAAGGGAGGGTGCTGTTATTCTGCCAGTTGAGATGTGACCGAGCTCTTCGATCCCAACCCCGGAACCCCCACAAGACGCAAATCGGGAATAGCCCTGGGTCTGCACGTGGCTGCTGGGAATAGTATCGGGATGAGAGCTGCAGCTTTGCGATGTTTGCCGACTTCGAGTTGGTGAGAAGGAGCCGCTTTGCTTCTCCTCATTTGATCGGTAGTTGGTGTTGGAGAATCCAGCAGACTCGCCTTCTGGTTCCTGCGTTGAACTGATGTTTTGATTTAGAGCGTCTGTTTGACGTTGTATTACATCACTTGGGGATAATGAGTCTGGTTGGTCATCTTGGTCGGGGTTGTGCAGAGGGAATCTCGATAGGTTGTTGGGCGAGTGGTTTAGTGATTCGGTGTTTTGAGGAGCGAGTAGCTCTCTCGTTTCGGCATTTCTTGTTTCTTCGCTCAATGAAAAGTCCTGTTCTCGGTTGAAGGGTTTGACTTGCACCACTTGTTTAATGTGTAAAGGTGGACCAGAGCTCGAATCCACGCGTAATCTGTAATGGACAAGGAAAAACACAATTTCGGGCTTCAATCAGCGTCGTTAATTGGTTCTATTTCTGGAAATGTTATCGGTCAAAGATTTTAAAAAAAGAGTAATTGTTTTCCAATTCTATAGAAAGCTTCTGTGAAAAAATTAAAACCAATATGTGTTTTCTTTGGTATTGATGTTTGGTTCGCTTTTCAATCAAACTAGATTTTTTCTGAATGTATTAAAAACCGAGTATAAAAACGCTCTCTGTTCATGCTTGGTGTGTGGTTTCAGCTCGCTGGCTAGCTTTTATTGTTTTTGGACGCCTTCGATTTTATACGTGAGTGTAGTACTGCCGCCGTAGACCAATGTAAGTCACAATGCAGTTCTGCGTGCTAAATTTATGAAAACAAAGCAATGATTGCTTCACAATTTTTAACAGTGAATTACGCTTATAAGGTAACTGTTCTTTTTTAAACTTCTTTGCTTTCAATTTTGCTTGTGACTATCGCGGCTGTTTTAAACTGGTCATTTTTCACTTCATTGTGGCTTTTCAAGCAGGACGCCTGACCATAAGCAGAAAGCTTATCATGTGTTGGTGTGCCACAATGTGTTAAGTTAGGCCAGTCTGTAATGCTGGCTAATTGACATTGTTCTGTGAGTATAGAGACGGTCGGCGGCAGAAGGCCACATCACATGCGTCTGGCTTGTTTCAAATTCTCAAAGTTAAATCTCCATCAGTCTCAGCTGTGCTGATGTTGCATCCAGTCCAGTAGCACAGAATGTTCCGACAATATTCATAAAAATTACGAAGAAAAGTTCTTCAAATTATTAAGCTCTTGAAATTAGTGTCGTTTTTTGTACGTGGTGTGATGATAAAACTAAACACACGCGTAAAAATTTGGTATAAAGGCTTAATCGACAACGGTTGTCTTCAAAAAAAGTAATAACAAGCAAAAAATGAAACAGTTAAATTAAAAAAAAATTGCGAAGTCCTGACCATAACAACCAAAAAGTAGAACTTAGTCGTATTTACACTTGCCAAATCAAAAGTTGTAATCAATAATTTGTTGTAATCAAGAATTTTTCATATTAAACAAGTTTTCTTACTAATGGGCAGGGGCGGATTTAGGTGGAAGGGGCGGACGCCACCCCCCTCAGGGATTCGACCCCCTGCCGACCCAAAGAGTCCCCCCTTTGGTACTTTTTAAGAAATCCATTTTTGGCTGACTGACTCTAAAGTTTTTCTAAAGGCGCCTTTGGCGCCAATATGTACTAACTTTGAGGGGAAGCGCGCGCCAAAAACAACGCGGCGCAGAAAATTTGGTCAAAACAGCGTCTTTTAGTATTTTAGAAGAGCTCGGAAAATCAATTTTGTCGTAAAAGTTCTTCGAAATTTTCTTTTTTTTTGCAAATCCGCCCCCTGTTACAGAATTTACTCGTGATCATTCATTTCACAGTTCCGCGGAAAAAGCAAACAATAAACAATCTAAATTTTCACCACAAATTTGATGAATTTTTGTAGCAAATAGATATGCCCAATAAATGCTTTTTAATTCTTTTCACCAAATTGCGAAAAGTCACCAAAATTGGCAGAAAAATTGCTAAAAGCTGACTGAAGAAAGTTTTTAATTTCTAATGAAAAATTTATATAATTTCAGAAAAAAATTAAATTGATGTCAACAATTTTTCAAATTTTCTTAAACAATTTTAATTTGAATTTCAATTTTTATTTATTTAAATGGACATCACTGCGTGTGGAGATAAACTTCCCCTAATGTCGGTACAGCGTCTAATTACCCATGATCTGCAAAGAGTGCACATAATCGAATTTCTGTCTGCTCTGGTGTTCGAAAGGTCTGCTGATCGAGTCACGGCTGGATTTTTTCACCATGAATATATGATTCCGTTTTTGTTCCACCTTTTAAAATGGGGAGGAACTTTGTGTTCAGATGTTTTAGTTTTTTTCTATGCAAAAGCAGGTGCCACAAAAAAATCATTGGATTGGATCTAGTGATTTATCATACGACCTTGATTCAAACTACCTTGAAAATTTGAAAAAGTTGTCCAAGTGTCGAGAAATTTTTTTTGAGTTTTTAGTCTAATTTCGAGCGATCGAGTAGCGTTGAGTATATGAAAGTAAGGATAAGAAAGTGTGGTTTTAGTTCAAAGGAAAATTAATTTGAAAGCTTCATTTAGCGCTTCCTTGGCAATAAATGTTTTCCAAACTGTTTTCAAAATTATTTTGCAAAGAAATAAGATTTTTTTTTTTAAATATTTATTTTGGTCATTCATTTTTTGAAAACAAAAGTTGTCGATTAACAAATGTTGTGAAAACATTCATTAATTTTTGAGGCATTTGTATAGTTCTCTCCACACCATATAATAAAAACGACACTAATTTGAAGAAAAGACCTTTTTGAAGCTTTTTTTAAGGGGTCGGAACAATCTTGTGCTACTTGCACAGCAACCAAAATTCTTGCTCAAAGTATGTTGTCAAAATATCCCTTTTTTATGTTCAGTGGTTTTTGATAGGGTTGAAACTCGCATCTGTGTAGAGAGCTATGTTCAAAATATGAGATCATGACGCGTATTTTTTGCTCGCAACAATCCTAACTGTCATGGATTCATACCCTCGTTGTTGTGAAGAAGGAAAATGATGGTTTGCAAAAGGGAATGCACTTTGTTGGTTGTTGTGTAAATTGTGGCGAGGAAGAGGAGTGTTGTTGTAGTTGGTTGATCCGTATGGTGGCCCTAGCGAGTAGTCGTCTTCCGAATGGAAAGCGCTCACTTCAGTAAGTGCCACACTGGACTCTGCTTCGTCGTAATCTACTTCGCTCTCTCCTCTCAGCGGCAACTGGCTTCTCCTGGGATGTCGCGAGGTCACTATTGCGGCGCTTACGCTATTGAGTCGTGATGCGGTGGGAGTGGGGGTGGTGGCCGTAGTAGTACCAGGAGTACTTTCTCGGTCGTGCCTCCGCTGAATGAGTTGTCGTTCTGTTGATTGCGGTGGCCGACAAGCCAATGATTGAGGTCTGAAATGAAAGCTAACTGACGGTGAGATATTTTTTAATGACAGTCAAGTGCAATTTAGGCGTAGGATTTTTCTCTTTGATCCAAGGGCGAGATATATTTAAACGTGGATCAATGCATTCTTTTTATGGCAGTAGCCTTTAATGACAAGCATTTGTGCCTCGCATGTAGGCAGCTTTTATGGCATATCAGTCTGTTATCTTCTTTGGATAAAAGGTGTAATAAAGTGCTGTTTTTTTTAGCAGGTTAAGACTATAAGCAAAATCTGATAATTTTTGGTGGCAAATTTTAAAATTTTATAACCTATCCATTGTATTTCGCAACAATTTTTAAGAGTCGTAGTTCAGGCTCTTGTATCGGTCGCGATGATTTTTTTCTTTTTTGTTTTCAGGAAAAATCTTAAAATTTGCTCAGGCTCAAATTCACTTTCTTTCGCGGTTTGGTTTTCGATTTCTTTTCAAGTTCGTGTCATTTCCTTTGTAAAAAGGAAAGCAAACTCCACTATCGAACAGCAAAAGTGTTAAAGTCACTAAAAAACGTGATTGACTTTTAGTTTGGAAGGTGGAGTTTAATTTTCAGATTTCCCAGCGAAATAAAAAACTTACTTTTGATTCAATTTTTTCAAATTATGTCAATTTTATCGAAAAAATAACAACCATAAATTGTCCTAGAAATTCAAAGAGCTTTAAGGGCATCTATGTTTTTCTTGAAATTCGATAAGTCAGTATTTTTTTCTGTTTAATTGCGTTCATTGACTCTTTTCCAACTGTCTGTTGGCTACGTTTTTTATTCGGAATTGTTATTTGAAATTGAAAATCCGAAGTTTAGTTTGACGAACCGGTGCTGCGTGGATAAAGTGTTTGTTTTGACAGAGTAGTCGTGGCTGGAGTTGTAGTTGATGTTGCGCTGTCTGATCTCTTCTTCTAGCCGCTGTACATCTATGTTGGCGGTTGTATGGGAGGGCTTGAATGTGCCCACCTCTCCCCTCTGGTTCACGCCCTTCCACTGAGAAAATGCCCTAGAAATGAAGGAATAAATACAAATACGGTTTTTTGTTGTGCTCTTGCTTTTGTTAAAATCGTCTTTGAACCAGAACACAAGACCACAATTGACTTGTTGCACAGAAATATGATTTTTTTTCCTAGAAGACAAACAATTTTATTCAATTTTTTGAATTTTCTGATTTTTTTTGAACTTAAAACCTAATCAAACTTTTGTGTTAAGCTTTGCAGGAATTTTTTAAGCTTTGCAAGATAAATGTGTTATCTTCAGATATTGAATGGCTTCAAATGAACATGATTCGAGACGCGCATACAAATACAGAGGCTACTCCAACTCAAGTAACAACCACTCGAATAACTCGGGTAGAAACATTCGCAGGATCAGTTACCAACATGCTTCTCAGAGTCAAGAAGAGTATACCAACCCCCCTTCAGAAGCAGCGGACGAACCAAGAAGCTATTTCGCGGCCGCGCGCCATCCACCTGCGCAGCATCGGAGTGGCAACTATCAGCAACAGAGCAGCTACCCGCAGCCTCAGTACAACTGTGATGCATGGGCTAGTTATGGAACAAGTGAAAGACCGTCGCCCAGCGTGCAACACAATGCGAGTGTTGTTTCGAACCCTGTAGCAGTTAACCAAGAAATACTTTCTGGTCCCTCTGTGAGTGCCTATCAAAGTCGCAACCATTCTGCAATAGTAAGTCAAGTGCCAATGTCTTCTAGCTTTAGCAATAGTTCGATTTCTGTGCCGCCGTCGACGCCTGTTTCACTCGCCAACATGGTAGGATCTGCTCTGAGCAACGTCGGGCAGCAACCCATAATAAACCTTATCGACCCGAATTCTTTCAACTTAGCGGCGGCCGCTGCTTCTGCTCCGTTTGGGTCTTTTTACGGTGGCCAGTTGCAGACTCCCTTAACTGGTTCTTCTCTGTCTGTGGGGGGTATGTCTCTGTATCCTTATATGGACCCTATGATGACGTCAGCGCTGGCCTTTCAGCAGCAACAAAAGCATCAGCAGCAGTTGGCTGCTGTGGCTAGTATGAATAGCAGTTATCAGCAGTACTGCAATCTACTGTATGATGCAATTATGAGCACGTTTCCGAGGAGCATCAACCAAGTGGTTCCTACTCAGACGCCATTCGGGTTGTTGCCTCCGCCCTGGATGGTGTACAACATGAGTATCAGCAACACCTCAACTGCTGCTATGGCCAACTACTTCCCACCCATGACTCCTGCAGGTCACTATTACAATAATATTGCCCCCCCTCCTCCCTCCATATTTACGCTCATGCCCCTTAGAATTTAAACGATCAAGAAGTGAATGAAAAACACAAGGCAGAGTAAAGGTTGATTACGAAAAATTTAGACCTGTTTGCTTCAGCGAATGAGCAGTATGAATAAAATCAAAGCTTACACACTAGCATTTTGTGTGGGGAAGCAGACCGGATATGATAATTGTATACATATTTTTTATTGATGATCCTCATGAATTCTGATTTTCAGCAGCTTGATTTTTATACGGAAAGCGCGTTTAAATCTGGATACGTTAAACGGAACTGAACAGTAAGTTGTAAGTATAGTAATGTTTCCTTGTGTGACTACTCATACTGATGTCGTCATCTCATCTCTTGTGGCTTTGTGATCCTGTCCTTGTGATCCTGTTCGTTCATGGATCACTTTGCAATTTTAAACTACATCATTAATATATCACTTAGCTGACTGTTCCTAGTTCATTTTTAGCTGTAGTGTCTTTTAGTGTGATGTGTGTCATGTCATGTCATGTCAAGTGAAAGCAAGTCAGTCTAAGCTAACTAAAAGAGCACGGCACAGGTTGCATCCCTCTTTCAACACTTTCTGTTTCCGCATATTGGGTTCACATTTCATTTCTACTTTTCATATTCATTTCAGTTCTCGTCTTTACAACTAAATGATTGAATGTGCCGAATTGACCCTTGCATATAATACAATACATCAATCTATTACTCTAAACATCTCTTACTTCAAAGTGTTAAATGGCCAGGCTTTTCAGATGCCGTAAAATAATTCTACAGATGGAAGAACATTTAAGTCCTGATTCCATATTTTTTCAGTAAGTTGGTTCATCCGTAGTAATTTTTACCCTTTTCCAAATTTAACTATATTCAAAGGCAATGCTTGTGTTATAATACAAGTCCACTTTTTTCCCTATCATTTTAGCTTTTTTGTGCTGTTTCTGCGTGCAGTTTAGTTTACCAATTTCGAATAGCTAGAGCTGTACTCGCTTACTTCAAGAGCATGTGGTTGTACTTATGGTAAGTAAGTCGAGATGGAGTACTTTTCGGTTTTTGTTCCGACTTTCGAAGAAAATGCGGAATATTTATGCTTGATGCGTTTTTATTCAATCGTTTTTAGATTTTTTAAGTAATTGTTTTTGGATGGGGTCTTTTTTACCATTTGAAAGATATTGTTGCATGGAGATCAAATGCAAATTTTAATTTATATGTGACCTTTTTTTGTAAAGTTATGGGGTTTAAAAATTGCTAATTTGGCGGATTTGCGATAATTAACGTGCGATACATTGCGTCCTTGTAACACGTGTAAACGGCTATTAAATCATTAATAATTGAATTTAGGCAAGAAATTTGGTCTTATTTGTTAGGGTAGGAATCACTAACGTCAATCCTTCGTACTTACCTTAGCATGTTTCAATTATTTTTATCAGTTTTTCAAGCAGAACTTTCTAATTGGTCATTAAGTGCAGTCGGGAACATTCAGGGCTTCGCCCTTATATACGATCAGGCTTTTTGGTTTTAGTTTTAAGCAGTAAATTCAACTGAAATGATAGTGTATTGCATTTGACAATGACGAGTTGTAGTTCTGCCGAAAACTATGTTCTAGTTCTGCCGAAAACTTAAGGTGTCAATCAGTTAAAAGGAGAAGCTTTTTAGAAGCGTTAGTGTATTAGTTACGAAGCTTATTTTTTTCTAAGCTAACTCGCAAATAAAATGTTCATTAAAAGTGTTAATTTATTGATGACATTTTTGCTATAATCACGAGCTGTGGCATTGGACGAGCTGCTTTAATTGTGATTTATTAAGCGTCTGTGACTGAGTGGTTAGTACGCGAGACTGTTAATCTCTATGTCGCAGATCGAATCCGAGAGCCAAATTTTTAATAATTGGAGGCTTATTTCTTTTTCTCTTATTGCTTTTTTAAAGAGCTGCTTTTTGTTGTGTTCTCGCTAGTGTGTGCGAAAGGCAGCTTTGCCTCTGTGTATCAATTTCTTTCGACTCAATTTTTCACACTTGATGTTGTCCAATTTTATGGTTTTTCAATGTTTGCTTACCAAAAACTATTCCTTACTGATTTTGTACTGGTCAGAACATTCCCTACCTGAATGTACTGGTCAGAACATTCAGGTCTCTGCGCTGATAAGCGAGCATTTTGTATCAAATTAGTTCGATTTTTATCAAAGTTCTAATCATGAAAGATTTTGGAAATTCGAAAGCATGATTTTACTCAGAACTAAGACAACAAAGGAAAGGTTGTAGGGATTTGACCTTGAAAACGGATTTTTTGGGCTTTCTTTTAGGCTCTTTTTCCCAAGTGGGTAGGCTCCTTTCCCTATTATTCCGAATGAAACGTCCTTTTAGTCGTCTTTAAATTAGTGTTATTGAGCTTAACGAAGTCAAGAGCGAAAAGCGTCTCTTTCACTTGAGTCTTTAAGCGAGTCTTTAACCTTTATACTCTTCAGAACATGCGCCATTTGCTCAATGACATTTAACTTTCTTATCGACAACATTCCATGCGGAAAAGGGTCTTTTTGTACTGTCGTTTTTATTTGTTGTTACTGTCTATCAACTGGTAAAGCAAATTAACCTTATGCCTGAAATTAATTCATTGCATCCAAGAAAAATATAACCGCGTAAATATCGTGTTTCAGCAAACGCAGCAGCTGCAATGCAGTACAAACCAACTTTGCCGAAGACCTCGCAGATAAACTACATTACAAATGTAAAGCCAAAAGCATCCAATGTTTCCCATCCGATCGTAAAAATTGAGCCAGTAAGTAGCTACGGGGAGCCAAATACTGTTGCAACGAAAAATGCTGAAGTTAAATGGTCCATCGAAAGACCACATGTCACTTCGACAAGTGTCGCCGAATCGAACACAAGAATGGCCAGCTCAACTGGTCGCGTAGAAAATCAGCGGGGGGCAATATCTCCGAGAGAGTTTCTGTTGGACCATACGAGCAACGAAACGGGTAGACAAAATGAAATGATGGAAGAAGCGGGATCTGTTAATGATCACAGCGAACTCGCAAAGTTGACAGTCGGATCTCGGAGCACCTCGGGTAATAGTGCGTTCTTGGCGCCTAAAGACTTCGCGTCTGAGTTTTTGGCAGAAACAGGAAACGACGGTGACAGCTGTAGCTCTTCCTCCGTACAGCCGCCGCAGTCGAATCGGAAACGGTCCTTAGTTGAAAGCAACAACAATGCGAACTGCACTATTCCAACTGATTCAGCCACCGGAACTGGTCGAAGAAACAAGGAGCCGCGGCTCGACGTCATAGAGGGAGGAATTAACTCTTCTCCTCATTCTCTGGACGTTAAGCAGGAACCGGGAGATATATAGAACATGTAGATGATGGTCATTGAATGGCCCCGTTTCAATGCGGATTCTTTGAGACTTCTCGTTGAGAAGAATTAAATTAAAGTAAACGTTAAAAACCGACAGAAACTATACAATGTGCAATTTGTTTAATAGTGGCTCTTCTGCCGTAAATACGTAATAGCAATGATGAGGAGAGAGAGTTATGATGTCTCTCTTTCTCTTATATTTCTAGTTTATTGTTTATGTCTGCAATGATGAGTAAATAAATGCTTAATAATTGAATTGACTCCTCTTACCTTTCTTCTAACACATAGATGACGTCGTTCACATTGAAGTTCAGCTCCTCTTCGTCCTGTCTGATGTAGTTCACCTTAGCTTTCACTGTTTGCGGAAAGAACTAAACAGCAGCACTGAATATATGTTTAGCGAGCTATAAATCTAAAAAAGTTTTAAAAAAAATGCAAAAACTCGAAAATAAAATAAAGAAAATGGAAGCAGGGCTTTTCGTAAAAAAATTTTTTGAGAGTCAAGCGGTGTGTCATTAATTTGTTGAACGTTTTTTTGACTTATTTCTACAGGGACCACAGTGATATTTCAACATGCAAATGGCACAGTGAACAGTTTTATTTCAAATCAAGAATTAGACTAATGCCTTGATACCACTTAAAGAATAAAGTCACTAGCATCCCAAAAAATACCAAGAAATTATAAGAAACTAATCTCCGTGCGAAAACGGTTACTAAATAATCCTTCGATTAATTTCAATTAGACTATCATTCAAGAAATTTTAATTGAGCCTAAACAGTCTATCGACAGCTTATTGTACAAAATAAGAGATTTTTATTTGATAGATTGAAGCTAATTTGACAAATTGTTTTTGTAATAAAGCCTTGAAGTTATTGGATCATAAATTTTACACCCGAAAAAAAATCATCGTATTAATTAAAGTCAAGCAATTAAAATCAAACATATTTTTCCTTAAAAAACCCAATAATAAGATGCTAGAGAAGTGAACTATTAAGAGTTCGATTTTTTTTTGCTTTGATATGCATTTTTTTCTGGATAAATAGTACAGGTTAAACAATCAGATCAAGATAAGATAGTATTTTACAGAAAATTCTCAGCATCGCTTCAACAGGTTGAATTACCTGCTGTGCTTGTTCAAGTGGCTGCTATTTCAATGATAACTTTTTTATATTATTGTATCATTGCACAAATTGAAACAAATTTATTATTTACTATTTAAAGCTTTATTTAGATTAGCCATATTTAAATAGGAGAGCTTTTGATTTTTCGCAGTTTAACTATTGAGTTCTTAACTATCGTAATTTCTCTAATTGCAAATGTGGAAATGTCGCGAAAAAGTGGTAGACTTTGTTTCGCAAGTGGTTTATTAACATTACTTATCACAGCAGAATCAAAAATACGTTTTGATCCAGTTTTCTTAACAAGTCTGTTTTATTTAAAAATGAAAGAATCCTGAACTTCAAAAAGCTTACAGAAGACCGAAATTTTTTCTTTGGAACTCAGAAATTTAATTATTCGTGGTCTCCTTGATTTCATTGTCACTTCAAAAATCTTCTTGGCTATGAATGTCTATCTTGTTTTCTAACCGCACTTGATCTACGAATAATGTGAAATTAGTCTTACTTTTGGGAGCAGCTGTGTGATTTGGGCGAAGGTGGGTCTTTCTTGTGGGTTGTGTTCCCAGCAGCGCATCATGAGTGAGTTGTACATCAAAGTGGGACATGAAAAGGGCTGTTCTAGTCTTCTGCAGTGGGGCAAATCTGTAATCTGGATGATCTCATTCCCATTCAGATCTCCCCATGGCTGAGCACCATAGCTGAACATCTCCCACAAGGTCACCCCGTACGCCCACACGTCACTCGCAGACGTGAATTTCAGGAAGTTCCCACACTCCGGCGCACACCTGAATTACATTGAGTGACATTGTGAGACAGTCAACCAACTCTCTACTACTACCTTCTCAGTCGCCGAACTTTTCCGAAGGGTTCCCCTGTGGTATAATTTAACGACATCCATTTTTTGCTCCCTCAAAATTTTGAGGGCGCCAATATGAATAATTTTGAGGTGCGAGCGCGTGCCGAAAGAACGCAATTTTTTGGTCAAAATTTTCCACAAAGTGCCTAAAAACGCCTTTTTTGGCCTGTTTCTTGAGAATTTTGCCTGTAGTTCTTCTTTTTTTACCTTCTGCCTTTTTACCTTCTACATTTTGCCTTTTACCTTCTTTTTTAGATCGACCAATTTGATTTTCCGAGCTCTCCGAAACTATTATAAGGACTTCTTTGTCAAACATTTTATAAAAAACATGCAAAAAAGGCGTTTTTGGGCAGTTATCGGAAAATTTTGCCAAAAATCGCGTTTTTTCGGCGCACGCTCCCCCCTTGAAATTAATTATATTGGCGCCTTAAGAACGTTTTTTTGAGGTTGGTCAGCCTAAAATGGATGTTGCTAAGTTATGCCAAAGGTGAGTCCCTTTGGAAAAATTTGGCATCCAGAATTGAGGGGGGAGGGACGGTCGCCCTCCCCCTTTGCACGCTATCGTTGCAATCTATTACAGCAAACTGCTCTGCGATGAACTGTTGTTTTTTGAAATGCTGCCAATTGTTGCTCACGAGGATTTGTCGCCTTAAAGTGCAAGTTAATCAGCTCGGAAGATGTTGCCGCAACAAACTTGTCTTAAAATAAAATTTAATTAGCTTTACGATCAGCAAATTGAATGCAACCGGGTACAACAATGTTATCTAGCATAGCCTTACTCAAATAACGCTTCAGCTGATGGGCGGATCTAGGATTTTCTTGAGAGGGGGAGGGGGTTTTAAAAAAAACGAAAATTTTGTCGACCTTGTTTAGGTCGACCAAATTGTTTTTCTGAGCTCTTCCAAGTCACTATAAGGACCCCATTAGGACCACATGTTCTGCGCCGCAGGCAAGTTTTTTTTTAAATAAAAAAAGCGTTTGTAGGGGGTCGAATCCTTGAAAAAGGAAAAGTCCGACACACAAACACAACCCCCCCCCCACCCCAAATCCGCTGGTGCTTGAGCTAATGGTTATACTCTTTCTTAATTAAAATCTTTCAGTGGAAAAAATTTTTTTTTGGCTTAGTGTTTTCGACCAAAGTTCATCGGCTTTGTCGCTCCCCATTTTTGTGGTCTTAAGAGAATTCAAGTTTGATTCTAAATGGTTGGATTAATGCCGTTGTACTATTTTATTGAAAGTATTTAGTTTCGTCTAGCAACTAAGTTTAACAATAAGTTAGAATCTGTGCCAAAATTCTATCTTTCATTTCAATAGGTGTTATTGATGAGATACCAGTGTTAGCATAAGCTAAGATTGCATATTGCAGATTTGGTTGAGTGTTAACTTTGAACGCTGTGATCATTTGTTCTAGGATAAGTGATTGGGTACTTGATAAAAGAGTTCAGAGAACTGAAGCATGCGGTTTCTGATTTTTTAAATTTAATTACGATATTTTAGATTCGAATCTAGAAGAACGCCCAATTGCCTAAAGCATCAAAGCTCTTCTAGTAATTGTCCCTGTTTTTCAGATGGTCTTTAGTTAGACATGGTTTTCTAACGAAGATAACTGTTTTTGTCTTTTTGTTATTCAAATTAAATTTTTTCTCTTCAAGCCATGCGTTTGCTTTGTCTAAGTTTCTCCGATCCTAATCTCTAGATTGTGTGCTCTTTCTCAAGACTCTGTCATTGCAAAAAAAAACAAGTGGGTTGTTGGATTGTTCAATGGCCAATAGATCATTGAGGTAAAAGATGAAAAGCAAAATTTCCTAATTTGAACCCTGTTGCGCCCCTTTTTGTTCAAATTTTCGTTTTGTTTTTTTTTTGTATCAAATTATTTTGGTACTGTTTGCAAATTTTAAGTACAAATTAAGAAGTTGATGAACTGGCTCGCTAAAACCAAAACTATGAAGTTGAATCAGAAGTGCTGATTGATCTATTGTATCAAAGTTTTCAAGTCGGGGAAAGTTCGTTGGGCTTGTGTCTTGGTTTTTTACGTCTTTCTCTGTCTTCAATTAGAATC
The DNA here is from genome assembly GCF_963678635.1 of Symsagittifera roscoffensis. Taxonomy (NCBI): domain Eukaryota; kingdom Metazoa; phylum Xenacoelomorpha; order Acoela; family Convolutidae; genus Symsagittifera; species Symsagittifera roscoffensis. The sequence continues at coordinate 36,933,125 of NC_087063.1, read as the reverse complement.
ACAAATGCGTCTGGATTTGATTGTATCTCACAGAATTCAAATTGGTCTTTGAAAAGAAGTTAGAAATATTCATTTAATTTTTTCTTACGAATACATACTACCCTTCGAAATCCTTTCCAACTATTGGAAGAAGTGAGAATTACCAAAAATTGTTAGGGTTTTCTCCGCCTGTATAGATTGGCCTTTTATTGGCTACACTTATGCTTTTTGGAAGCTTACCAAAAAAAAACATTTCATTGAACATCAACTCTAATGGCTCTGCATTCGAGTCTTCTAGGTGTTTAATGAAACGGAAATTGTACTGTACCAAACAATAGTGTATTGCTTTTGGATTGTTTCATAACTTTTGCAGTTTATTGCGTTCAAATTTTCGGAACACGGTGTGATGTTTTTTGAGAACGTTTTCTTGATGGTTTCGGGAATGAATTTTGCCATTTACTGCCGGTTGATGCAAAGAGTTTGTTAAATCATTCGATTTTTTGTCGCGAAACTGTTACTTGCAGAAATTTACATTTGTTTTCAAATCCTTCAGCGTTTTAAAACAGTTGAATTTTTTAAAAGGATGACGGTAATATCTTTTATAGTTTTGATCAAAATCCCGTTTTTTCCTAAATACCAACTTTTAAACCATTTTAGCTTTAGTTGCTGGGCTATTTTGATCATGAAAGTTTTTGACTTCTTGTTTTTTCCAGTGTCAATCCAGAATTTGTGTTTGCAAAGTCCAGAAAATTGTGGAGGAAAAATTTTTTCAAATGAATTACTTAGCAAAATATTTAGACTGAGAATGCAGGTCATGGTGTTAAATTTTATATTCTCTCTGTTGCGTTTGAACTGGTGTTTCATATAGAAAGACATTTGTTTGCCCAATTTTATTTTTTGAAGTCATTTGCAGCGTCGATTATACTTTTTTCTGACTCAAAGTCAATATCTTGTTTAGTTTCAGCTGTAAGTGTACATCATTTTGATCTGATATGACATTGTTCTCAATTATTTCACACCTACCCCGAAAGAAGGAGAATAACAAATCAAGAACTATTTTGTTGTATTCGTTTTCACGGGCGGCTTGTTCATTATTTTGCAAGCTGTTTTTGTTTCCTGCCGTTATATCTTTTAGTTTAATTGACTTTTGGATCATAATAGCAAAATTAATATCAGCGCATCCCCAGATTTTATATTGGTTGCATAGATCAGCCAATAAACTGTCCACAATGTTTTCTAGTTTGCTCAACATTTTGTCATTTACAGAATTTGGAGGAACATATTTGGAGGAAGTTCGCTGAAAATATTCTCACTTTGAGAGATTTTCTCAGAACTGACAAAACTTGGATGAAACTTTCTGCAGAAAACTTGACATATGTCACTTGAACGTTTTTTCTTAAAAAAAACATAGCTAATCCATTGCCTCTTTTTGTACGCGGACAGCTTATAAGAGGCTGTTAGCCATCAATAGTGAAAAAAAATTTAATCAGTTTTGAGCCAGGTTTCAGTCACAAAAAATAGGGTTGTTTTTCAATGTCTGCTTTGAATAAGTAGTTCTAATTGATCGAACTTTCGTAAAAAGATCTTATATTTTGTGAAAGCAAGGAAAAAGGTTCATTACGTCTCGATTGTTTTTATTGTCCATGTCAGGTTTTTGTAAGGAATGTTCGAAAGAAACGTTTATGCTGTTCACTTATTGTACATCAAGGAGAAAGCAAAGCAACCGCTTGGAATTTTTTTTTGCTATGGTTGTTTTTTTAATACTTGAAATAATACTTTCACTGCAACAATCAAATTGGCTAAGCTTTATTGTGGACAAAAAAGGTTATAATATTGAAAAAATAAACTGACAGATAATTGTAAAAATTCAAAGACTGTTGGTTTCTTGTTTTAGCCAGCAGAAATCACTAAGTTTAAACTAACAACCTGTCTCAGATGTTAATTTTGCTTTTGATTTCGGAAATCACAGTGGTCAAGCTCACAATCATTTAGAAAAAAAACAATCAGAAACCACCAAGTTTTTTCCAGTAACGATATGAAAAATTTGGCTCCAGTGTTATTATTATGTTTTAACCTAAGAACAAACCCAAAAAAGAATGAAATACAACGATAAATATATTTAAGGGCTGAAAACAATTTGAAGTGCTAACCAACCTAATCTCGATCTTATTTAATCAATAGATTTCTAATCAAAGTGCACAGTACTTATTTATGGGCTTCACGTCAAAAAATTCCATGGAAGGGTTATTTTACTATCCGTTTTCCACTTGAAAGCCAAGCAAAATAATCAAATTCAGTCTGACAAAATGTCATGAAATAAGTCAACTTCTGTCATAAATTAATGCCAAAGGCGGAATCTTTTGTTCGTGAGGGGGTCGAATCAATGAGGTGGGGGGGGGGGGGGGGGGGGAGGGGGGCTAGTACTGCCCCTGGTTCGATAATATGACGCTTAATAGTTGGACTTGAGTTTGTGGAAACTGTGATGGTTATTCAATCGTTGCTGGATGAATAGTTGACAGCTGTTTGAACAAATTCTTCAAAGAATGAGGTAGTTGTGAAATAAACATTGACTCGACTCGACCTTTGACAAGTGGTAAATGGTGAATAACAATAATTTATTGGTGGGTATTGTTGAATCAATCATACAATTAAGTGTCTGATAACAAACAAACCTGAATGCTTTGATTATAAAAAGAAAGTGACACAATAATCGAAGAAAGAATAGTTCATCTTGACTTTCAGTTTAAAAAAGATAGTGTATAATAACTTCAGATAACCTCTAAGTCAGCTTTGATCATTAATAAGTTCAATCTTCAAATTTAAACGTCTTCATGATGGGCGCTATAGGAGTATGCTAGTTAAATTGTTTCTCGACAATAGTTTTTTTTATCTCTTACTTATTTATTCTGAATCGAAGAAAATTAGAACTATTGATTTAAAGTTGATATATTATAATCGTAGATAAAATGCTGACCTTAGTACTGTTTTATGCCACGAATCTAGTGAACAAAAAGCTTGAGAAAAAGTTTTTTTTTTCAATTTTTTTATATTAATTGATTGGTCATTTTTAAATTAATGAAAAAGCATCCTATGGCACCAACAAAAACAAATCTCATCGGAAGTTTTTAGTAAATTAGAGTAAGAGTATATTGCTTTGTGTCTGCCCCAAATTTTGATCAAACACAAAAAATAATAGCTTCACTCAAATTTCACTTCAAAACTTCTGATGAGATTTGGAGTCATAAAATAATCCAAAAAACGAAAAAACTTGAAGCGTTTTGTGAAAAATATCTCGAATAGAATGAAGCGTTTTGTGAAAAATGTTTTTGATCATAAGGATCTCTCAAAAACTATTTTTTTTTGGAGATAAATCTTAGAAAAAGCTTGGGAAAAGTTTTCACATTTTTTGGTCTATTTGATTCATTATTTGAGGATAATGAAGAAGCATCCTAAGACATCCTAAGTAATTTTTTGAGCATTTCATCAAAATATATGTTTTGCCTGATTGAACTGATGCTCTTTGCCATGGTAGACATTGAGTGAACATATGACAAGCCCTCGAATATACAAGCCTCCTATTTTCTCTAATTTATTTTATCTGATGAATACTTTCAAAACTTTGAATTTTCTTTGTATCATTAATTATCTGTTAGCTGGTATTTATTGGAAAAATAAGTTATTTCCTTCATACTAGGAAATGTACATAAATGTAAATTTTTCACCACATAAGATAGAAAAAAATCGCCTGAATATGCAACTAATTTGGTCATGTTTTTTTACTTTTAAACTATCTTTCAATATTGATATTGTAAATTTTTCAGTTATCACTAACGTTCAATTATTTTAAACGCAGGCATCTCTCCAGAAGTTTTGTACTGGCTGAGAAGTGACGTCTTTCTCTAGCCCTTGGTAGATTGGTTAAAATTCTTTCAACAGTATCTTCTGGATGATTTATTATTTACTGCAATAATAAAATTTATTCGTTGAAAAATGGTCGCAAAACGCCGGTTAAACAAGTCTAATTCAATTAGTATTGTTGATGTAATCCTTGCGATAAACCAGGGTAATGCAACCGGGAGCGGGATTTTTATCGTAAATAACATTGTACACAGAATGGCGAATATTAAAAATGGTAAGCTTACTAAAATACCACCTTCATCTACCGCCTATATATGCTTACAGGTACTAGATGCAAAATCTTGCTATGATTTTTTGCCAACCGAAAATTTTTTGAAAAATTTTCAGCTTAATGAGCGACTACTTAGTTACCCAATGTTCTTTTCTATTAATGTCAGGGCACTTATTTGAAAAAAAAAAACTTTTTTTATCTTCGACAATGTTATAACCTTTTTCGACTCATTGGTTTTTGTTTCCTTTTCTTTGAGCTATCTGTCGTTCTATGTTTCTGTTGTATCGCAAGTGTTGCGAAGCTCCGCTTCGCCTCTGTTTCGTACTTATAATTGGCAAGGATGATCAAAGTGGGCTCTTTTTCCATGTTATCAGTTTTGATAGTGAAGCATACTTTTTGGGTGATATGTTTTAATAGGTGGTAACTTTTAGTATTTTGCATGTAATAAATTTCAGAACTATAATGCATTATATAGTCAGTTTTTTTTCAATCAATTGTACATGCTGCTAAGATAGTTTTAGTAAATATATTACTCCGCCAGATAAAAGTTATTCAAAAACTCGAATTTTCCACTTCTTTTGCCGAAAATTTGGCTTTTGAAATAAAATCTAATTACTGTGCGAAGTATAACAAAAAGCAATCCAGCTATTTAACTTAAAGTTACCACCTATTGTAATGTATCACCACTTTTTTGATGCACTTAGTGATATTTGAACGTAGTGTAAAATAGTAGTTCAAGTCAGGTGAAGTTATGTGAAAATAATATGAAGATGTATAATGCATAGGATTGCATTTAATAGAAGTTTTCCGTGACAAATTGTAGACTATTCTATTAGTAAGAACTGAGCACTATCTTTTGCTGACTGGGTGCCGGCTTTAGTTAAATTCAGTCTTTTAATTTTTCTTTTTTTTTCTGCTGGCCTTTAATTTCAGTTTGATTGTGTTCTCTGAAAAATTTCATCGCAAAAAGTCATATAAGATGTTCAACAATTTTTTTAATATCGCTGTTTCTAAAATCTCTAGACCAATCGGACAGCAGTCCCCGGACGCCCTCCCTAAAACGTGTTGTTTCTTACTGGTTCACCTTCAGAACCCCTCAAAAGTTTGTTTCTTTTTGCTCCCATCAATGAAAGTTATATTCGGGTGCTCCACAATTTTTTCCGCGCAATATTATTAGAATGGTCCGAGCGATATAGCATATAAAAGCCCTGGAAACCACGAGTCAGCCGAGATTTTAAATTTTCCGAAAACGTTTTCACTGAGTCGAGAAAAAGTGGTATCAAAAATGAGCAAGGCGAGCGAGTATAAGACAAACCCTGATTTAAGTTGTACAATTTTTAGGCACATCTGTAGAAACCAAGCAATTCGAAAGCTCTAAGAGTTAACGAACTTGAAGATATTTAAGAAGTTTGTTACCTCGCCTCTCCCCCTCAGGCATTCGACCCCCTGCCGACCCAAAGGCTGACGGATCCTCAAAATTTTCTGAAGGCGCCTTCGACGCCAATGCGCCAATATATACTAGTTCTTAGGGGAGATCGCGCGCCAAAAAAACGCAATTTTTTTGAAAATTTTCAAAAAAAAGTGCCTAAAAATTCTAAATTCTAAATTTTTCAGAGCTCAGAAAATCAATTTAGTCGACCTAAAAAATAAAAAGTCAACAAAATGTTGGAAACTTTTTGAAAATCAACAGCGAGTTCTACGACGATTTGGTCAGTACCATTTCCTTGGTAGGCGCAGGCTTGGTCACTTTTTAAAATCCTTTGTTCGATTTTGATTAAATTTTTGTTTCGCAATGATACTGAGGTCGGAATGGTCTTTTGATTGTATTAAGTTTGCGTAAGATTGCAGGAAATCACTTAAATGGAAAAAGTCGTCAAACAACAGCCAAGGACTTGGACAACCAAGGATACTTCTATCGTATGATACTATGATCGTGTCAGTGAAAGGTCTGAGCTTTATTAAAATGTTTTCCCATAACTTGTCATCGATTATCAATATTTTATTTCGATAGCTTGAACTCCTTAATAGAGACTTGAGTTTAAATGTGATGTATGGCCATGCCTGACAACTAGGATGTCTGTTAATCTTACTGTAGTTTGAACAACTAACTAAGTAACTAACCATGCGATGGGCAGTCGGAGGTTGGGTTTTATCTGGGTCTGGTAGTAGTCCTTGCCAGCAGACAGCACTCTGCTCAGCCCAAAGTCACTCACCTTCACCTAACACACATAAGGGGCTTGCAAGTAAAAACCAACCGACCGTGCACTGTCAGAAGTTATGCCAGATGTATACTTTCCAATTAATTAATGTAGATCAAAGTATGTCGTGACAAAACTCATCTCATGCATTGAGTAGTTTTGTCAACAATTTTAGGTTGTTTAGATTGTGAATTTTAAGCAATTCTGACAGTTTGAGTGAACGTTATGGACTAACGAGAATGTGCGGTGATAGTTTCTGGAATGATGTGAACTTTTGATGTTATCAATATAATTTGTAGCTGTAGTTGCAGTCGTGATAGGAAGTGGTTTTTGGCCTTACGAGGTCGTGTCGGAAGACGAGGATGTTTCTGGCGGCCAGATCTCTGTGGATGTATCTCTTCTTCTCCAGATACTCCATCCCTTCACAAATCTGGGCTGCGAAGAGACACAGCCTGTCCACTGTGAATGACAGCCACTGCATGCCAGCGTCATTAACTAGTGCTTCCAGCAGAGAATGATCCTGAGCTAGCTCCGTCACCTGGTAGTGATGCAATTACGATTGAAAATTAGTTCATTATAAATAGCAAACTGTTCGTCGTTGCAAAGAAGACAAACTCGCCTAATTGCACTTAGTTACGTAATGTTTCTGCAATACCTTCGATAAAATACTTTTATATACATCTGAATGTATTTCAAGCTAGCGTTATTTTGACAAGGACGTTTTTGTGGCTGTTTTTGTCGGAGGTTTTCAGGATTTAGCTTTTTCCTCGAGGTTAATATTTTGGATTCGTCTCAAAATGAGCCTTTGATGAATTTTGTAGTCTTACTTTAGACAAGCAGTCTAAGCGAAAGAAGATTCAAGAACTATCAAGTATTTTCAAGTTTTTAAACTAATTTTAAATGTGTTTTTATCCGCTTTAATACTTGCTTTTGCTTGTTTTTGAAGTCCCTAATATGAAAGATGCATGTGCTAAGAGATAAAAAAAATATCAAGTTTCCTTTGAAAACGAAAGGTCTTCAATAGTTTTCCAGCTTTTCTTAGCTTATTCAATTCAGTTCGACCAAATTTTTTCGACCATTGAAAGTGAAGAGAAACTTTGTCTTCGGGGGTATTTTATTTTTAAAACTTTTTTCTCGCAAAATCAGATATCTCAAATAATTATCAGAATGGGTCGAGTAATATATCATAATAAATTTCTTTAGGTTGTGATTTGAACGGCATTAAAAATTTACAGAAAGCAGAATGTTCACTCAGTATTGAGAAAAACAGGTTTGTGATTTTCGTCTATATTCGGGCAATCGACGCAAAAGAGAAACGTTTGCTAGATAAAAGTTGGTTGTTTAAGCCACGAAATTATATTTTTATTCTAGAAAAACAAGTTGAAATACAACTTACAAGTTTTTGTCAACAAAGTTTTCGAAAAAATCTATAAAAATTTTCTGTACATCAAAAAAATCTCATTTTTTGAGTTTTGATATGCATTTTGTGAATTAATAAACCAAAAAATTTCTTACAAAAGAAAACCCACTGGTTAAAAGGCAGTAGTCTCAAAGGTAAATTGCATTCGAGTAATTGATTTCACTGAGAAACTTTAACAATTACCCTGTTTACGGCTAGAAAACTTTTCTTTACTTAATGCATGAAGCTCGTGGCCTTTTTTTGACATATCATACTTTATAAACATAATCAGTTTTGATTCTTTTCAAAACTTCATTGTAGATTACCTTTATAAAAACTGCTCAACTGCTCAAAATCACTCAATCCATTCCGATGGTTATTTAAGGTGCCTGATTTTGCGTGGAAAACAAAAAAAAAAAGAAGTAAAACACACCCGAATATAAAGATCTTCCCCTTTTTCAGTGGTTGGATCAAAATTGCTATGAATGTTTTTTGGTTTTATCTAAGTTGCATGATCAGCAATTTCTGTAACACTTTTGATTAAGATCAATGAATGAAAGCTCTACTGTGAATAGAGAATTAATCTGCAAAATTTAGAAATGATTTCGAAAAAGTGCTGAACAATTTTTTTTTGGTTTTTACTCAATTTTTCTAGACATTTGTAATCGATTGTTTAATTTATTTAATTTTTAAGCGTTCCTTTTTCCTCTCATCAAAACAATTTTCAAAATGGTCTGAATTTGAAAAAAAATGCAATATTTTTATGATTATAGTCGGAGCTTTCTGTGCTAATTGCACAGCAACATGTTTCTCTTATTTTAAATGGGCATGTATGGAAAAATCCATTTTAAGCAGTAAAACGTTTTTGTTCATTTTTTTTCTGTTCAATTTAACTAAAATAGAACAATGAAGTAACCATATTTTTTTATTACTTGTTTGCTGTTTTATTCAATAAATATATATGTTTTCGGCTGTATTGATTTCTGTGAGTTTGTATCGTCCTATCAAAAATATTCCTGATTTGCTTGTACACGAATTCAATTCAAAGACATGAATTTTCTCTGTTGTTATTCTCTTGAAAACGTAAGTTTCAATCAGTGCTGGTTCTTAAACAATTTTCAGCAGTCAGAGTATCAAGTCAATTGACTTTTTTGTTGTTGACTGGATTCCGACTGTTGCAGTTTTTGTTGAAGTTGAAGCAGGGGCGGATCTAGGATTTTCTCGAGGGGGGGGGCGGATTTTCAAAAAATTTTCCCCCTAAAAATTAGTATATATTGGCGCCAAAGGCGCCTTTAGAAAAGTTTTTGGGTCGGTCGGCCAAAAATGGATTTCTTAAAAAGCACCAAAGGGGGACCCTTTGGGTAAAAAGGGGGTCGAATCCCTGAGGGGGGGGGGGGGGAGGGGAGCGTCTGCCTCCCTCCGCCCCCGCCCCTAAATCCGCCCCTGAGTTGTAGTATTCTAAAACAAAGACAGGCAACAACAGTGCTTCTGCTCAACGAAAAATAAGATTAATTTTTTCTTCGCATTATTGCTCGTGGCAAAATAAAACAATGTGAAGCTTCAAAAGAAATTTTTGTAATTTTTGAAGCCTTTTTGTTTCCAGAACTTATCTCCGTTCTCAAACTTACCCTATTCCGAATGATCCTATGACCCTTTAACCTGGGTTTCAAATAAACCTATGCCATTTTACTCTCTGTCTCCCAAATTACTAACCCTATGACAGTTTATTTTTAAACGAATTATCTTGGAAACAGTAATGAGCCCGCGTCGGTTCATTTGAGGCCTGGATGCAGGAAACAATTGAGTCGTAGGATCGAATTATTTTTTATTAGGGCGCAATTCAGCTCGTTGTCTAAAAAATTACATGTATACAATGACCCAAATTTAATCCGCAATTTTTGTAAGTTCACGGCAGAATGAAAGCAAAACTGTTTCATTCTGACCAGTTCCTTATCTTAAATTAACTCTCAAAAAAGATCTAATTTATTTGATGATTTTACAGCGCAGTTCTCTGACTCTCACAATTATTGATAATGACAATATGTACAACTGAAAAGCAAGACATTAATGAAGCAAGACAAAATGTAACAGCTATCTAATGTAATAGCTCTGATTTGTTATCAATGGTCATAGCCAAGAAAGCTCTACACGACGATCCGACGCACGAACGCTCGCTCAGAAAATGAAAAAGTCTACCAAAACTAAGCAGGTACAGGTGAACAGCAGCATAACTGCAACCGGCTTGGAATCAGTTAAACATGAAAAAACCGTACACTCACTTTTGGCTTTTCGATCAACAAAAAGAAAACAGAATTGACAGAAAACAATAGTAAGAGTGTTCGCCCCTCCAATCGATGGTAAGCTTGTTGGAGTACATGAGCAGTTTGAAAGCAAACGTCTGGTTTTTCAGCGGCGGAATCGAAGATGCATAAAGCAGGCTCGTTTTTAGTGACAGCGACTCTGTGAATGCCTATGAGCTGAACGAGGGTTTTTTCATTTCTTCACAGTCCATATTCAATCAGCTGCTTGAATTGATGATGCCGAAAGAGTGCTCATTTTAGCAACCGCGTTAATATGAACACATTTTGGCTAAATCGAGCTTTATGATTTTGCGGTAGCACCTTTAAAACCTACCCAATGCAATCTAATCAACTCTATAGTCCACTCAATTATCTGGTTTAGCTTCTACATTTATGTTTTTCTTTCCAATAAACGTCAGCAAACATTCATTAAGTTTTTTGTTTCATTGGTGTTACAGTACTAACGTTCACTATTTTTTTTTTCAACTTTGAGCGAGCTGCTCTAACTGTTTTTCTTGTCTTTACCCAGGAGCACAGTTTAGAGGATGCTATCTTCAACTTACAGAGGCCGCTATCCACAAAATTATCAATAAAATTTGTTGTACAAAAATAACCCCAAGCTCAATTTGGCAGCACGACTTAATTTCACTTAGATTAATTTAAATTAGGCCTCTTAAGATTTTTTGAAAAAACTGGTTAAAAAGTTTTTGCGGAAACTAAACCTAATGAAATTTTGTTATACGATCGTTTAGATTTTATGCTTTTTGCTTTTCTTTCCAATAAACGTCAGCAAACATTCATTAAATTTTTTGTTTCATTGGTGTTACAGTACTAACGTTCACTATTTTTTTTTCAACTTTGAGCGAGCTGCTCTAACTGTTTTTCTTGTCTTTACCCAGGAGCACAGTTTAGAGGATGCTATCTTCAACTTACAGAGGCCGCTATCCACAAAATTATCAATAAAATTTGTTGTACAAAAATAACCCCAAGCTCAATTTGGCAGCACGACTTAATTTCACTTAGATTAATTTAAATTAGGCCTCTTAAGATTTTTTGAAAAAACTGGTTAAAAAGTTTTTGCGGAAACTAAACCTAATGAAATTTTGTTATACGATCGTTTAGATTTTTGAAGATTCTATTGTTTATTTTTCAATTTTTTCAATATTCAGTTTTTGTCAGAGCTGTCAAGATTCAAGAAGTTTCCAGTGGTCGGAACCATGATTGGATCAGCTATGTTTGTTTAAACAGTATGAAAGAAAAGATCAACCCTGATGAAGTTTGAGATAGTTGTTATAAAACGGCGATCATTTTTGAAATTTTTCGGGGTATTTTTCAGATCGCCGATTAAACTATGCTTCAAATTTATAAATTCATGCTTGAAAATTGTCTTACATGTTGCCAGGGGCGGATCTAGGATTTTCTCGAGGGGGGGGCGGATTTTCAAAAAATTTTTGACGACCTTTTTTTTTTTTTTAGGTCGACCAAATTGATTTTTGGAACTCTCCCAAAGCACGGTTTTGTCCCTATTTTGGCCAAATTTTTTGCGCCGCAGGCAAATTTTTGAAAAAACAGGTCAAAAAAGGCGTTTTTAGGCACTTTTTGAAAAATTTTGACGAAAAAAATCGCGTTTTTTTGGCGCGCGCTCCCCCTCAAAGCTAGTATATATTGGCGCCAAAGGCGCCTTTAGAAAAATTTAAGGGTCGGTCGGTAAAAAATTGATTTCTTAAAAAGTACCAAAGGGGGGACCCTTTGGGTCGGCAGGGGGTCGAATCCCTGAGGGAGGGGCGTCCGCCCCCCCCCCCCCCCCCCCCCTAAATCCGCCCCTGCATGTTGCGCATTTTGAGCAGATACATATCTCGCCACATTTTATAATCAATTCTGTATTGAATATTGTAAGGCTTACTGGTTTTGGTAAGCTTTTTATTATCGCGTATTTCATATTGACCATACATTCTTTTGCATCAATTATTAACGATGGCTCAATTTTCTGTAACCAAGAGCTGTTTACCAGCATGACTGCTCGATGCCCGTCTAAATTGTTGATAGACAGCCCATACATCTTGCACAGGTGTGGGTGTTGCAGCGACCGCATGATTTCCGCCTCATTCATGAAGTCCGCGATGGCTCCGTCACCCACGTGCACCGCAGTCACAATCTTTACTGCTACCTCAATCTGGGACAGAGAAATAATTGTATTTATTAAAAGTTATCATGAGCTCAGTTAAAGTATTAGAGTTTTCGTTTAAGTGGTCCTAATACTAACGTTTAATTTCAAACTCGATTAAAATTTACTGGCAGCTTTCAAGTATGTTAGCAAGGCAACAATTGAAATAATAAAAGTAGCTTATCAGAATGATCTGCTAGGTCTACCAGAAGTCGTGTCCTAATCATACCTTGTATCCTTGCTCGTTGGTCCACACTGCACTTTTCACTACTCCGAACTCCCCCTCTCCTATTGTACTCTTAATATCAATCTGGTCACATGGAATGATCCCACCATATGATAACACAACGCTCCCACCCACTACCCCTGAAGTGAATGGTGCTCCCAGTGATACCCCCTCTGTCCGTTGCGAAAGAGCGGCTCCCGATTTGTTTGGATGCTCGTCTGTCTGTACATGGCTTGTTGTCCGTTGTGGCTGTAAATGGGAGTTTCGGGGAATGCTTTTGCTTCTGATTGGCATTGAGCGCGTCGAAAATGACTTAGATTTGGGAAACATCATCTGAAACATCATTTTACACCTAAATTCAATTCAAAAGTTACATGGCACTCAGTTAACAATATATTTTTTTTCAGCTCTCCAATAAGTTCTCCAGCCATATAAGCCATAATAAATTGGCGTCGCGTGGTAACAAGTGTCTTTTCAAAAATTTAAACATTTGACTTAAAAGTACCAAATGTTTTAGGAAAACACTTCTCTGGTTGTTTTTTTGACAATTTTTGTGGCGTTTCAATATGCTTAGTGAACAGCATACGTGTTTGACGCGGGTAAAGGGTCCTGGCTTCTTTGTGATTTTGTCGTAAAAGTGTTTGAACCTCCTCATCTCTGGGCCAGACATGCCTATCAGCTGCAGGTCACTGTCTTCCACAAAACGCGCCTGCGAAATGGTAGTCACTGAAACAGATCAAAACTCAACTCGTAGACGAGGGTTAGGCGATAGAAATCATGTATTTTCAAACTTTTATCCTGAAGCCTCAAAAACTTCCAGAAGCCTTATTCTCAAAAGTAGTGTCTCCGTAAAAATTTGATTCATTTTACTTAAATTTAATTTTCTTCGAAAACTACTGACCTCCGAGTTTTGTCTGGAAACAGTTTAAATACTGTCTCAATTCTGCCTCGATGAGAAGTTCTTCGAAACAGCGTCCCGTCTTCGAGTCCTCTTCGTAGATGGTCTCAAAATCAGCCGCCGATTTTCTAACCTTCTGGGCAGACGCTCCTCCGGAAGACATGTCGCTTGACATTGTAGACACTGACTCGGCTTGTCGCCTCGTTTGAAGTGGCGTCCCCCCACCTCCGGTGCCACTGGACTGGCTTGATAATTGTCTGCTGAAATTGGTGCTTGTACTTCCATATCCAGATGTCAGAGACGAACTATTTGCTCCCGAGTTTGTAACAGAGTTCGTAACTGACGAAGACGCTGAAGCACCTCGACGTTTTGGCTTGTTGGATTTGTTTTCGAAAAGAACTGAAAAATAAACCTAGATTTTTCATGCTGAGAGTTTTCTTTAATTTATCTCAGGGTGAGGAACGATATGCATATTAGATCTGTGGCTTCAATTTAAAAAATGAAACAAACTGAACTGATTGATATGTTACACCTTCGAAACGTAGCGTTATGAGATTCAACTTTTTGTCAAACTGTAGTTTTTAATGTGATTTTACTGACTCAAATGAAACCTACGGAATCATTGCTCTTAGACTCCACGAAACAACAAAGCAATAAGAACGCCTGTTTTTGTGCGCATAGCACAGCATTATCTGACCACTATGGTTTAAGTCAAGAAACAAGGGAATATATATAATAAAAAAAATTATTTTCTATAGTTCTTGTTTTTTAAAATGTGGGTGATTAAATTAGGCTTTAAAAACTGCATAACAAAAGATAATCATAGCTAAAAAACGTTTAAAATTCTGTAGAATACAAAAATTGTCACTAAATTTTGTGCACTTTGGTCTGAACGTCTAAAAAAACCAGACAATTTTTCTCGATACTGCGACATCATTTTCGATTTTTTTTGTGGATCTAAATAACGGCTGAAAAGACTTCAAATAGTTGCCATAATTGACCTCGGAAGAGTTTTTCTCTTCATTCGAGGCAGGCAAAATCTGGATAAAAATCATACCTCATAGTTCCTTCCCAAGGCATTAACTTAAAAAACTGAAACAAACTAAATTTATTGATATGTTACACCTTCGAAAGTGCTCGACTAGCATAAAACTCGACCAGCGTAAGAGTTTGAACTTGCATTGATTAGTATCCGGTCAGTAAGACGACAGCTGTTAAGACGACAATTGCTTTTCTTAAGACGACTTCAAGACAACACTACATGCAATTCTCCGAAAAACTTAAGCCACCTAAATTCGAACTGCTTATTTTACATGTAATAGCGGTTGATTGTCGTCTTAATGTCTTGTCCTTTTTGATGAGCTGCCGTCCTATGTACTTAGCACCGTATCGACTAGCATAATTTTGATAGCTTAATTTTCGAAAATATCAGAAAACAATTATAATCCATTCACTCTGAGCCTGAGGCGTTCACTTCTGAGAAAACGACAATTGAGAAATGAAGTAAACAATAAGCAAATGAGATTCCTCGACACATAAATAAAGATCGGTCACACCTCGACCTGTAATGGTTTGAATCGAGCACTGATCGGAATGCAAATTGTGAAATGTGTGAAAAAAACTGCAATTAATGTATATTCAATTGTTGTAATGATGTTTAATTTCACAAAACTTGAACTTTGTGTTTCGATTTCTATGCAAGTCGATACTATTTACACTTCTAATTTTTTGACGAGTTTCATGCTAATCGAGGTGGTCGGAACAAAAAAAACTTCCTTTTCCTCTGCCTCAGATAAGCTTCAATTTTGTGGTGTAATAGACAAGTGATTTTACAAGTTTCAATACGAAAACTTCATATGTTTGTCATAACCTAATAAGTCCGCATGTAATAAAAACTGGACAAAAAAAGCAAAAGTTTTTATTAATAAAAGTGGAGAAAAAGGAAAAAGGGCCAAAATTTTTCCAATTGAGAACGGAAGATTAATACTTGATTGTTGTTATGCTGTTTTAATGAAGCCAAACTTTTTTTTCAGTTGTTGAGTTGATCAAAAATGATTCTTTGAACGCTCGTAAAACATTGTGAGTGGAACCTTATAGTTTTTTTCAAAAAAATTCTCCGAGCAGCAGGCGAACTTTATCTAAGAAGCGCTAACATGCCGTTTTTTGGTAACTTATGGAAAATTTTACCCTTCAAACGAGTTGTTTGTTTTTGACGTGCGCCCATCTACCCTCAAATTAAGTAAATAAGGCAAAAATTGTGCCATTCGAAAAATGAGACAATTTTTATGCACCCCCCCCCCCCTAATCGGGAAGGATGTTAACTTATTCAGAACATCTTAAGACCGAAGAGAAATAGGGATAACTCAACATTAATCCGCCTTTTAAACATCTGCATCAAAATTTTCATGTATTTAATCTTTCATTTAATTAGATTTTTCTAATCAAATGAAGATTTGTTCCGCAAGTTCAATTACCTAAAAGTGATTTTTTATTATGGCAAGTAACGTGACATTGGAAGCCGAATCGCGGTGTTTACTTTAAAGTTTGACCGTCTCGAACGAAGTTCGGAATCTTTTGAACGTGACAACCAAATTTGGGCACATTTCAACTTTCTCGGCCAAAAAAAAATCTTGCTCGACTGTGCTTGACCCAATGGAACCTGATCTAAACTATATTTTATGATTGGATAAATTAAATGTTTTACCAATGTAAAGTATTTAATATTAACCAATCACGATCCATCTAACTAACAACCCACTTATTTGTAAGTGCTGAAGTTACTTGTAATTTCAGCACCAGAGAGATTTGAATTTAACTTAGAAATTAGTTGGACTCTCCCGAGCACTTCAGCAGCCGCAATAAACCAGTATACCCTAGATCTATTGAGCCTAGCAGAGACTAGTTAAACAACCTGAGACTAGATAGTATAAGAGTAAGATTAGGATCGGTATTAGACTAAGAAGTTGCACGAATCTATCCGGCCGAAAATAAGATAGCGTGACGAGCAGACGGTGTACCCTATCCGAAATTACTCTATGAGTTAACCACTTCGGTCCTAACTCATCTGGTGCGACCATAAGTCTCGAACAAGACCTTAATAGCTTAGAATTAACCAAAATAGATTAGAAATTAGACAAAAACATTTAAAAAATGTTATACGACAATAATTTAATCGAAATGTCTCTACGACTCAATAGATCAGAGCCAATATTCCGAACCATAACAGAACTACCCGGAATTGGAAGAAGACCTCGAACCAGAGACGACATACGACAAAGTAGAAACTTGCCATATAGCTATATGATAGTTAGGCAAAAACCAGAACAAACTTTTATATTTAGAATACTACTGGCAATGAATTTAGATTTTCATTTGCAAACATAAAACCTTGAAGTTAATCTTCAAAATCATTTCAGGCGCTAAACAAAATTATTAATATACAATAACGATTGATAAAAAGATCTAAGATCGTTTTCCTAAAACTCTGCAGTAATATACAAAACATGTTTGAAAAATATTTATTGAAAAATAAAAAATAAAAATTAGTAGCATGACAATAAATGGTTAGTAATCATAAATCATCCTGTTGTTCCAGCTCCATCACCTAAAACATAACAGCAATCATAAACCCACTAATATCATCAAAACACTAAATCTTTCCTTTACACATATTTAAAATTTTATTAAAACTTAAATTCACTTAATTTTAAAACCAGATCATCAAGGCTTATCCTTGGATCTTAAATCATTTTCTACTTAATTAAATTTCAAATTTGATCATCAAGGCTTATCCTTGGATCAAACAGAACAACTTTGTTCTCCCCCACCCACTTAATTAGTGTCTAACGACCTCAAACGTCGATTCACTACCCAACCCTTTCTAAAGACCCAAGACTAATAGAAATTTTTAAACAAAACTAATCATTCAAATTAGGATAAACAGTGAAGAACTTCGGTTATTCATCCTTCACTTGACCCCCCCTCTTACCAGACCCAGGATAAATCTTAGACTTAGTAAGTTTAAAATAGTATCTAACGAACTACTCGCGTTCTAATTATACCTGAACCTTGTGGATCGATTTACTATTCTCCAACCCTTGAACACAATCACTACCCCTAAGTAAGATTAAGTAAGTTAACACCTTAGCTTATACTAGCCACGAGAAAGTAAAAAATCATTCTTCGGAATCGATATACTTTTCTCTCCAACCCTGAACAAATAGACCCAGGTTAAGCTAACCAAAAAATCGTAAGAACTAACAGTTTAAGAAAATAGAAATCATTTAACAACCTTTTGCATCCGTCATTCTAAACCTTATGTCATTTAAAAACCTAGGAAATAAACAAACAATCGTTTTACACAATTGTGAAATAGATAACAAAAAATACGACCTTGTAATCACACCTCATACACAAACAGTTGGATACATTCGAACAAAACGACAAACACTAAAAAGAAAAATAATAACGAAACAAAGACAAATAACACGAAAAAGATTTTCAAAAAATCGAAACGCATTTTCAGAATCAGAAACCAACAGTTTAGACGAACTTTACAAACTAAAAGAATCAATAGATAAAAATTGCCCACTTCACGATCAATTATATTTTTCTGACTCAGAAACAACTTCAAATTCATCAAAAAGAGGAAAAAGAAGAATAAAAAAGCAGTATAAACACAAACCAGTACATTTATACAATTGGAATCAACCAATTCGACACATTGATAATTACATATTAACAGTCATCGAACGAAAAAATGAGCTCAACGCACACCCCAGGTGAAGAAAGTCCAGATGATGATGAAATCTTTCCTTTTATAGTAGATGCAGATACTGATAGAGGACAACACATATTTTGTCAAAATTTACTCGTAAATTTATTTGAACCCGGAATCAGTCCATGTAAAACAGAGTTCCCAGATGTAAAAATCAAAAGACAAATCATAGACCACTACTTAAAAGATATATGCAACATAACACAACAGTATGGAATCTACTCCATAGAATTCACCTCACCAAACCATAATAATAGAAAATATACAATTCAAACAGACGACCTTGATTTAGAATTTTCAAAAGTTTTTTCAGAATATATAAAAAGCATCCAATATCATAACTCACAAAGAGCAAACTCCATATTCACCAATGAAGTTTTCGCAATAATATATAGTTATATTTCGATATTAGAAAACGAAATCCCAATAACAAATGTCTCACCGACAGAAACATCTAAACATTTAAGAGTACGACATGAAATCACACTACTCTCTAGTTATTTAAACATCATTAAAGAAAATTTCACGAAAGACGACGTTTCACAACATACAAAACACGATCTACAAAAAATTTTGGCATGGTTCATAATAGATTATTTCACACACAATATTGATTTAATTGCACAAGCAAGAAAAAATTTTAGACCCCAAAACTCGAACGATGATACCGCTATCACAGAACAATCAGATTATGTTTGGGACCCCGAATGGTCTCATCCCGCATTTATAAGCTTCCCACAATCAATCTCAAGTCAAGCAATAAGTACGATATCTTACATAAGAGATTATGTAAAAGTAATACCATTAACCATTGATGCAACACCATTAAACTATAATACATTTTTGCCCGATACACAAAATAATAGTTTAAACTCTACAGTTATACACAATGAAAACCTCAATGGAACTAGGAATCTTACTCAACAAGATATCCAGACACCATCACACTTCATAAATGAAGAAATTGTACACACAACAACTACACAACAAAGTATTTCACCAATACGCCCAAATTTAACAACACCAAGAAATACAAATCCTTCACAAACACAGGTAACCTTACAATCAACCGTTAAACCTTCGGTTGCCCCTAAATATTCACATATGGATTACCAAACATACAGACCCATGACAATACCATCAAAAACACGCAAAACATTCACTAGAAACAACTTTGCAGACCATAATTATAATTATACACATCCATCAAAAACATATAACCAACCACAAAGAAATTTTAACCAATATACAAGATCTCGAAATTGGGATAACCCAATGACCCAACCTAATTCAATAAATTTCCAAACAAATCCTCCACAGGATCACAGTGAAAATTACCCATTTTTTCAACAAAATAAAAACAAAAAACAGACATCTTATCAAATGGATTATTTATCCTCAGATGATGATTTCTTACAACCAGATATATTTGCACAAAATACTCAAGAATATCGTAGACAAGGAATACAGAAAACACGTACAAATCATAGAAATTTTTCTCCACAACCAATAGATGCACAACATCAACAACCAATTCAACAACAAAATCTAATTAATACACAATCTTTTCAACCAATTCAACAACAAAATCCAATGACTGCACACTCGTATCAAGCATCACAAATGCAAAATGAAATACCACTCCCATATTATCTCCAACAACATGAAATAACAAGAAACCAACTTTCAAATTTTTCTCAAATGCCAAATGCAGCAGAATCATTACAAATGACAATGAATCCATACCTTATGGGTGGATCATCAATAACATCAAACAAACCTTTAATGGTTTTCACAGGAACAGACCCTGAATACTCTGTAGAAGATTATTTAAATGCAGTAACAGCAAACCTGATTTTAAATATTGGACCTGAACCAATTAATACGCCACTACATCAAAATTGGATACATCGACGCACAGCGTTAATACAAACAACCTTAGATGGCGCAGCCCAAAAATGGTTTTCAGTACTACCTCTAGAAATAAAATCAAACTGGAAAAGGTTTACACAGGAATTTTCAAAAATGTTTGACTCCGAAAGAAACAAACAACAACAAAGAGTTTTATGTAATGAAATTCGCAGATTACCAAACGAAACCATCAAGCAAATAGCAGTACGAATCGAAACACTAGTTCGAAAAGCATACTCACTAAATACACATGACTATAAAAACACAAAGATGACAGAAATCTTAATGATGACCTTAACACCACAATTAAGAAAAATAGCAATAAAAAAGAGAGCATCCCATCCTTCTTCAATTCGAGAACCCGATTTAGATTTTCGAAAACTAGTAGACAAATTAGAACAAGCAGAAATCACGATGAAACTAGAAGAAACGGAAAATCTGAAATTACAATACGTTAACAGAATTGAAACGACTCCCACTAATATTAATAATATACAGGAATCAGAGACAGACCTCGTTGAAAAAATCACTGAAATACTCAATATTTACGAAAAGAACCCAAACTTTAAAGGCAAACCATCTTTCAAAAAATGGTGTAATTATTGCCGACGATACGGACATAGTATTTCCGAATGTAGACAAAAACAGCAAGACAATCAAAATAAACCTCAAAAATATAAAGAACCAAATAAATCATTCTATCAATACATGAAAAAAGATCAAAATCTACCGAACAAAACAGTCCACAGCAACAACAGTTCAGGAAAACCACTCCCGAACAATACAAATTATACAAGAAATCAATCACCATATAACTCAAGTTATAGAGGAAGATCACCAGAACGAAGAAACACGAATAATTCATCACAAAATCACTACAATAGACCAAATAGTCGAAATAACTACTCCAGATCAAATTCAAATACACAACGATTTGTTTCTAGATCTAATTCCCAATCAAGAAATAACTACTATCCAAACAACCAATCACGAAATTCATCATACAATAGGAATAGAAACTACTCCTATAATCGAAATAGAAGTTATTCAAACAACCGAAACCAGAATTATCCGAACAATCGATCAAGGAATAACTCATATAATAGATCGAACTATAACAGACCAAACAATAATTACCAAAACAGATCGCGAAATAATTCACAAAATCGACACTCAAGTTATAATAATCGTTATAGAAATTATTCCCAATCACCACACCGGAATAATAATAACTATAATAATTCTAATAATCGCCACAGAAGTAGTACACCTAAACATCAAAGACAAATCAATCAAGTACAATCTAACCCAGAAACAACATCAGACCCTCTAGGTATTGATGACACAGTAACTGATACGTTACAACTCAATCAAATAAACTGTACATCATCAGATTCAGAAAGTGATACTGAAAACACTCTTTCTATCAATATGATAAAAGTCGAAAATGACTATGAATCTGTCATATATGAACAACCCTTTCCATCACACATATATGAAAATCAATCAGAATTTCTTCAAAATTATTACACTACACCCATAAATTCCACACCAACGACACAAGAAACAAATGAGATTAACACTACAAATCAAACCAATAAAAATACCAAAACAAAATGCTTGAATACAAACCACATTTATCAAAATATACAAAAAGAACAACCCAAAGAAAAAATTTGGACAATACCATTTCTCTTAGAAAGCCCAAGAAATAAAGAATTTCAATCACCAGACCTTGAAATAGATTTTTTAATTGATTCAGGAGCAGAATCAAACATAATAAACATCCCCACATGGAATGAAATAAAAACCTTACACCCAAAGCTAACACCTCTTGAAACCTCCAGCAAACTAGCAACAGCACAAGGATCAACATTGATAAACTACGGAAAAATCCAATTATTTCTCCTCCCCACCAGAACAATGGAACAAAGCAAAATTTTAAATAAGCCATTTAAACAAATATTCCATATCACTGACATTAAATATAATATCATTGGAATACCATTTATTTCGAAGTATATACCAACAATTAACATACTAAATAGTAAAATATTAATCAAAGATAAATATACAAAAACAAAAGAAACATCCTTAACATTTTTTCAAAGATTAAATAAACAACCACCATTCTTTTCAAAATTCTACCCGATATTTAACCAACAAAGAAAACACCTAAAACCACTATCAGGAAATATCTATAATTTTTCAATCAAACAAGTTCACCAATATGATAAAGAACAAAACAAACAAAAATTTTATATGTCAGAATTTGAATTCAAACCTATTCACAAATTTTTCAAAATCACAATCTCATCCATAAAATATTTGAAAAATTCGAATTCCGATATCATTTCCTTACATGTCTATAACAACACACCTTACCAAGTAACATTACCTTTAGGACTTTTAGGATATTGTGAAACCAACGCTACAATATCACCAATACACGAAAAAGCCTATCGCGTAAATAATATACTCCAATTACTAGATATTTGCCAATCTACAATTCTTAATGAAGAATTATCTATAAATAATATAATAAGTAACGAAAACAGAAATACGGATTATTTCACAAAAACTCCATATTTCAAACCTACATTCAACATAAGTAACTACACAGAGGACCAACAGAAATTTTTAACAATGTTTAATTTCCAACATTCACAAATAACACAAGACGAATTTGAAAAATTAGCCAAACAGCTAATTAAATATTCATCAGTCTATGCAACATCAAAATTCGATGTTGGAAAAATCAGTTCATCACTACATCTCCCGTTAAAACCAGACGCAGTTTTCAAAAAACAGAGAGCAAGTAAAGTACCAATTCACTTACATGATAAAGTGAATAGATTACTCGATATTTTAGAACAATACAACATTATATCACCAGTTAATAAAGAAGAACAACCAAAAGGCAACACATTTATCAACCCCGTTATCATTCTAGCTAAAGGAGAATCATTAAAAATCGTTCTCGACGCTAGATACCTCAATTCACTCATAGATGAATCAAAATGTAATTGGCCCATTGAACCAATACAAGTTATTTTAACAAAAATAAACGGCAAATACTTTACAACCGCCGATATGAATAGTGCATACAATCAAATGCCACTAGATGAACAATCACGACGTTTAACACAATTTGTTATCGGAAACCAACAATATGAATTCAACCGCTTATTCTATGGAATATCCATAGGACCAGCAGCATTTTCAGCTTTTATGAGCAAAATTTTTAGACCACTGATACTCAAGAAAAACGCAATCACCTATTTAGACGATGTTTTTATGCAATCACAAACAAAAGACGAGATGTTCAATGTTTTAGAAAAATATCACCAAATACTTCAGAACGAAAATCTGAAGGCCGCCCCCGATAAATCACACTTCTTTTTGACAAGAGTTAAATTTTTAGGACATAATATAGAAAGAAAAACAATCACTCCATTGAAATCACGCATTGACGCTATTCAAAAACTTCAACCACCAACAAATAAAAAGAAAATCCAAGAATTTCTTGGAATGTTAAACTTTTTAAGTAAATATGTTTATAAAATGCAATTATATCTACGACCATTTTATAACATCCTTAGACAACAAAATAATTTTGAATGGAACACAGAACATCAAACACGATTTGAAGAAATAAAGAAACTTTTAACTGAACAAATTTCAAACACAATTCCAGATTCAAATCAACCATTTTATGCAATGTGCGATGCTTCGAACTTTGGCATCGGTGCAGCACTATTACAATCACATAATGGTACAAATAAAATGAACCTCATATCAGCAAATTCTCGATTATTCACTCAAGCAGAGCTACGACTCTCAACTCTAATGAGAGAATGTACAGCCATAATATATACACTGACAGAATATGAATTTCTGATACTTGGATCAAAACATCCAACAGTTTTATTCACAGACCATAAACCAATCATCTTTCTCTTTACACAAAAATCTAACCCAAACCACCGAGTTTACAGGTTTCAACTAATTCTAATGAAATTTCCAAACTTACATATAGTTTGGACTGCAGGAAAAAATCTTGCATTACCAGACACCTTAAGTCGAAATACACCACCTGAATTACTTACACGAAAAACAACAGTTGAAATACCCAAAAACATAAAATTCTACCTTGCAGAAAACGAAACATCACCCCGATTGGAATGCAAATATGCAGTAAAAACTGATATTGAACAATCACAAATAAATAATTTACAACATATCCCACTTTATTTAGATTGTCAAAATAATCATTATGAAGTTGATCTACTTGGAACATCAACTTTCAAACCAATCCCATATTCTCAATGGATAAAAAATAACACCCAACAAAAACGAACAAAACAACACCCGCCTAAGAAAGACCATTTTCCACTAATTGAAAAAGAAGATTTAACTGATAAAATAAATTTATCAGGACCACAAACAAATGATTCAAAATACACAATAAATCAAGTTTTTGACCTTCACGACCCACTTGATACAATACCCTTATCTAAATTAGAAATAGAAAACATTTTTCTCCCCCCAACAGAAATAATTACAATTTCAACACTGAAACAATATCAAAACCTTGACCCAGTAATTCGACAACTGAAATCATGGCACAAATATAAAACTAAACCTATCAAAGCAGATTCAACCATTCTAGGAAACAAAACACTCCTCCGATACTTTCGCAAATTTAACAACACAACAATTAACGAAAATACAGACCTTTTAGAGTATAAACTGAATGAATCTACAGTTCCCTGTCTCCCTTTAAGTATGATTCTTATAGCTTTTAATATTTCACATACACAAAATATTAAAGGACACTCTGGATCAGAAAAAACATATTCAAATTTTATACAAAATTTTTACTTTCCAAATGCACCAATTTGGATAAAAGTACTATGCAATGACTGTATAGTATGTCAACTAAATAAACCTTACCCAAATCAAAAACAAATAGCACAAAAACAAGATTTTAAAGGACAAAGCTTGTACTTTAACCATCGTATCTCATTTGATACTAAGGGACCAATTTCACCCTCATCCGAAGGAAACTCCTACATTATGGTAATTGTTGACGCATTTACACATTATGTAGCACTTAACCCAGTACCACATTGTAACGCTTATTACGCTTACACAACACTCTATGAACACTGGATAGCAAAATTCGGACTACCAGAAATTTTAGTTACAGACAACGGTACAGAATTCATAAATAATGAAATTATCACACTATGTCATTTATATAACATTAAACACAAACCACGTACATCTCATGCACCTTGGACAAACGGCTTGGTCGAAGGTATGAACCGTTCATTACAAGAATATCTTAGATGTATCATCAACGGAAATGATACAAAATATACCGAATGGTCAGCAGATGTAAAATTATTTCCCTTAGCATATAATTCACAAATTACGACAACTTTAGGAGTGTCACCATACGAAATGGTTTTTAACCAAAAGCCACGCAAACCAATAATGTTTACAGCAAATTCTCATAAAAACGCACAAGGTTATTGTCAACCAAATAAAGACTCAATTTGTTATAACCTACCTTTACATACACACGATGAAGATCATTTTCATCACCCACAAATTCTTAAACTAGCCTCCGGTACACACACCGAATGGATTCTAAATAGAGATAAAAAACACAATGAAATTTATCAAAAAATAACAAAAAAGTTATTACAAAGACAAAACATTAATGAACAAATCAATTCACGTTTTACACCAGCCTCCGAATTAAAAATTGGAACATTTGTTTTAAAACCTAATTTTAATACTCAAAAAGGAATTTCTAAAAAATTACAACCCCTTCGAAAAGGACCATACCAAATAATTGCAAAACCCACTGATGTCACATATAAAATTACCGACTCAAACAAAAAAGAAATCGTTCAACATCGAAACAACCTATTACCTTATTACCCAAAAGAATACGCACTCCGCGAATTAACTCAATTATATTCTTTCACAGGATTAAAAATCATTCAAAATGAACCACATCTGAAAAACACAGAACAAAATGATAACCCCACCGAAAATCAAAACACAAAACTAACCACCACCAAAGACAATACACAAAACCATAAAGAATCTCCAAAACAAAGAAAAAATAGAAAAATGACCGAACAAATAATACCCCAAGAACAAATCGACAAATCAGAAAATAGAAAAACAACAAGACTCCGAAATCAACCACGTAAAAACTATAAAATATTCATCCCCCAATCTAAAATTTTAAAGAAAGTGGAATTTCAAAAGTAATTTTAACATTTGCTTCACAATCTTGAAACCTCCGAAACATTTTTCATTTACATTTTTCAAAATAACATGCTGACAAGTACGCAATAATTCTAGTTCAAAATAGACCAATAGGATTCATCCAATCCGTCACTTTCTCTAACTCAAACTAAGACCAATTAGACGAATCATATAGAACTCCAGGCACATCTATAACTATAACTTTACGACCTCCAGGTCAAAAATAAGCAAACCACTCCAACTTGACAACTAAAATAAATATCACCATAATACCGTACCCCTCCCTTATCTAATAACCCAAAGATCAACAATATTTCCCCAACTCAGACCACGAATACCCCCAAAGCAAATTTGTTAACTTAGCCTAAAGTAACAAAATGAACATTTTAATTAGCCTAAAGTATAAAAATCTCACCATACCCCGGATCATTTGACAAACAAAAATAAAGAAAAAGACGACCTCCCAGTCACCATGAAAATTGCCCCCAACAATTTTTTACAAAACTCAACCCACTTGTCAAAAAACTAATAAATAATCCGACCACACTTGAAAATCGCCTCAAACAGCAAAAAATATTCGACCAAGAGATCATTTCTTAAATGCTCTTCTCTCAATCAGTTACTCAAATACTCATAAATCTTAAACATTTTTTTACAATATTTGAAACCTTTATAATATTTCTTTTTGATATACTTGAATCTTTTCTAATAATCCTAATCATTTTTTGTAACATTTTTTTAATTTTCTACACTATACTCGAACTATTCCTCCAACTTTCCAAAACCCTTGATTATATCCACAGGTACGATTTATACAACTTGTCTAAATGATACGAACAATTTTCAGTAGAACCGATATTTTTTTATTGTTTGTAATTTTCATAGCATTCTTATCATCCCTCATTTTGACCATCTGTAAATGTATAAAGAAAGCAATCCTCACATTTGCCCTAGCAACAGTCCTTCTAATTCTTTTTTTGGAAGAATATTATAATAAACACAAAATTTCTCACTAAAGTAATAATTCAAAAAACCATCAAAAATTGCTACCCAACAGTCACAGAATCAGTCTTCACCGACATCATCCCAAGATAACCAAACACCACCTTCAATTACTCAAAATCCTCAAACATCTACACGAATTTCTTTTCAAGACAATCCATACACTTTTGAAGAACGACATGCTCGTTTATCAGAACCACTAGAACCAGTTCAACGACAAGCACCTTTAAGCGAACCAACATATAACCTATACCCAACATTACCACAAGAACTAAATAGAATAAGAAATTCTAGTCAAAACCAAAATACAGTCGAAATAAATAGACAAATTATACATCCTCGACGAAACAGAAATCTTCAAACTCCCCGAGTTCATTTTGATATACCTCAATCCCCATCACAAAACACTCCAGAAAACCCCATTGGTATATTACCAGAAACCCCTACGCTTCTTTCACAACGTAGCACCTCAAGCCTACCATCAGATTACTTAGGTTCAACACCAACATCTGAGCAAATACGTGAAAATCCTTTCAACCCTACAAACCAAACAGCACGATTTCCATATTGGACTACACATTCATTTACACAAGGTGAACCAAATTTAGTCAATGACCCCATAGATATTTCTACGGATACAACAACATCCTCATCACTACCAGAAACATTATCACTACCATCAACACCATCAATAAGCCAGTTTTCACCACCACCTTTTAACTTAAATTTTCCAAATAATCTCGACGCCAGATATCGAGAACAATCATCAATAAATATTCCTTTAAGACTAGATTGGAATACATTTACAGCACCTCCACCACTATTTGGACAACATCAAGAAAGTAACCGCCTTCATAACTGGGCACTTAATAGATTACAATATCGCCAAGATATTCACAACGATATCCGTGATCACAATATTCAAATACTCCAACAAAACAGTTTACAATTAAAGTTTGAAATCACAGTTAAGCTAAATAATATTACCCAACATCCCTACCCATTAAATCCACCTAACATAACAGCTCAATCACTACCACCACCGTTTATAACTACTGAAGTAATATACAAATACGACAGATATACCAAAAACACAATTGGCTACATTACATTTTATAATCCATA
The DNA here is from genome assembly GCF_963678635.1 of Symsagittifera roscoffensis. Taxonomy (NCBI): domain Eukaryota; kingdom Metazoa; phylum Xenacoelomorpha; order Acoela; family Convolutidae; genus Symsagittifera; species Symsagittifera roscoffensis. Next base: position 36,904,726 of record NC_087063.1, on the reverse strand, counting down.
CTCAGGATTATCATACACATGTATATTCTAAAATTATTAATTTTTCTCCGACTCCTTTTTCTAGTAATCTCAAATCAAAACATAAACCCTTCCCCTCGTACAGGACCACAAGATTTATTAGTAACACATTACGATTGTGAAGAAAATGAACAAAAAACACTACATAAATATGCAATAAATCAAGTATCACAATGTGAAACAGAACCACAAGCTATAGAAACCACAGATGTAATAGCAACACTCTATTCAAAAGCCCGAGCAACAACAGTTACAGGTTATAAATTCACAGCAACATTTTCCGAAAAGAAAGTACATTGTTCACAAGTCTCGAACGGAAACAAAAACCGACTTGACCATGAATCATTCTATCAAAGTAATATAGAACGTCTTTTACATCTCAATCCCGACGATTGTAAAAATGAATTACTTAGACTAAACATCACACAAAATAAAAACTCCCAAAGAAAGTTAGTTAATTTTCAAGTTTTTCCAGACTCTGTACATCAATCACAACTTGAAAGACACCAAGGACATATAAAACTAGACGAAAAATACCCGTATAACGGCGCACACGGACGATTAACCTATGACCTACACGATAAACATTGGATACCACACATTGGTATAAATGACCCATCAAACTGCAAAGCAGACACAAAAAATAAAGGATACCAAGAAATAATGTTTTTCGATTGGAAAATACAACTCGAAAAAATACAACTAACACGAGATTTATCAGATAATACAATGATCTATCAAGGAATCCAATTACCTTGTAAAAATGATCAAGGTTATTGCGACCCTACAACGAGAACACAAGCAACAATTGTTTGGTTCCCCGAAGATACATGTACAACATTTCAAGTAGCAAAAATACACGCTCGTATGATAAAATTTCACGAAAAATATTTTATACAATCAATTCTATATGAACAAGTCCATCCATCACGAAAACTAAGTTCTAATTTTAGAAACATAGACAATATAGAAAATAAATTGACACGTTTTCAAATATATCAAGAAACAGAACTTGCATGTAAATACAGAAACCCACTTCACAAAACACAATACTCCGAGATATTAGTTGAATACGAAAAAGGATTCGACATGACCACTGGAAAAGTAAAAATCGACCCATATGCCACAGGTCATCCTCTAAACGAAGGAACATCCTATATACCAGTTAATTTTGAAAAAAGCAACGGACAACCTGGTGGACATCTAAAACCCCATGACACCAGAAGCACACGCTTACAAGAATTATCACTAATGAATACTACATATTTCGGTAATATCCACTATGATATTCATTTAGATATGAAACTAGATTATACAATTAGCCGAATTTTTCAAGAAATGTCACTCTCCGAATTAGAAACACTACACCAACTATGCGAATTAGAACGAACACAAATATTACAATCACTTGCACTAGCAGTATTAAAAATACCCTATGCAGGATACTTATTATCTGGAAATAGATCAAATTTTTTAGACTATGAAGGAAACATCTTATGGTTTTATACTTGTACTAAAAAAGTATCACCACTATACGTTTTTGAAGATAAACGATGTTATAAAAGAATCCCTATCTTTTATAAGAATAAAGTACATTTCGTGGATACACTTTCACGAAGAACCTATTTCTGGGATACCGCAGTCCCATGTGGATCAGAAAACAGCCACAATGTAGTACAACTAAACCCTGATGAAAATAAATATTATCTTCTCACTCCATATCCCACATTAATGCAATCACTCAAAAAATTTTCACCAGAAAGCATTCGCGCTATTGCTCGAAACCCAAATATAGACTTACAATCAATAGGAATCTATTCAAAATCAGATATTCAACATCACATTAGAACACAACAATTCCAAGAATTATTGACACAAATGGACACTATACAAAGACAATCAATAGACCAAAATTTACGCAAACTTGCAGAAACCGCAGGATTTGCCGATATCTACACGCAAGACTATAGCGGATATTTTAAAGACATTAAAGATTATATATATCTAAACGGTGAAAAATACCGTCCCCAAGATATATCACCAATTAACATTTTTAGCTTTGTTACACTCAAAAATGAGATCCTCGATTTTCTAGGATGGCCCTACTACATCTTAGAAAAATTGACTATTTTATACGCAATGTTTAACTTTATTGGATTTCTTTTCTCACTTTTAAAAGGAATCTACAACACATGTGCTATACACACACAAGTAAACAGACAAGCAAGCGTAGCACGCATACTCTTTGCAGGATTTTTTGGAATCTTTTCTACATCTATAAACAAAATTCTTTTAGACGCACAAATAAAAGAATATAACACAAAAATAGCAACACGACAAAATACATACGACGAAGAACATAACAATGTAGACATAACGCCAACGGCACCACAATTACCACCCCTACCAAATAACCATCCACTATCCCTAGTCCCACGAAATTTTCGAAATTTAGCCATAACACATAATCCAAATTTTCGACTCACCACATCACAAAGTCCCATCCAACATATAATAACACACCAGTCACAAGATGATAATACTTATGAACAAATTATTGAACAACCCCATACCACCGCTTTTCAGTCTCAAAATAATCATTTTTTTAGCCCACGATGAGCCGCCAACTTGGATCACTACACCGATCAAATTCCCACCCAACCAATCTTACCTCTCCAATCCCAATAATACCACTTTTTGCTTTTCCGCCACCCGATTTTCCATCTAGCAATGTAACATCAGGCATGAATTCCGACACTAATTCACACATCTCAGTTTTATATTCCATCTCACAACTCTATAACCCGAATATTGAAACCCCCGATGAATTCGCCAACTCAGAACCATCCCCATCCAATAATTTTCATAACTCTTCTAATTTTTCTCAACCCCCTTTTCAACCCATATTATCCAATAACCCTGACCCCATCACTCCCACACCCTCTTATGCTTCCCAAGTTACCCCAACCTACTCCTCATACCATTCTGACCAATCATCTCATTCTCCAGACACCCCCCGAATCTCCCCAGAGCTAGATAATTTTATTACCCTTCAACAACAACCCTACCACCTTAATACCCCAACCATAAACCAAATCTCCTCCACAATAAATTCATCCAACCCCCCTACCCCTACACCCTCTTCAAATTATACTGAATCATTAGCACCATCATCCACATCAACTGAATCTTCACTCAACACTAATAGAGCTTACCGCACTTTTAAAAGAAAGTTCCCCAACCATCCTTTCCCAGCAAAACCAGGAACAGCCCGTGAATACATCAACCACCCCAAGCATACTAACACAAAAGAATTTTTAGCCATCACCTTACCCTCATTCCCACAATACACCTTAAACACCCCCCACGACACTAACGAAACACGCAACTTTGTAGATGAATACGTTTTAATGCCCACTCTCTCTTGGACCTCATATTATCATTTTACTAACCCTCTTTGCTTACCTTTATCTAACACTCACATCGATATAGAGCGAAATACGGACATGCTATATCGACTCACTACACCACTAACCGCTAGACAATTTACTTACGTTGGATATAAAAAATCACTAAAAACACACACTGCACCTAGAGCTAACGAATATACACTCGAATACTATGATCACAACATCATCAGAGCTAACCAAGATCAATTCTTAGACGACGATCGCTTCGCTAATCCACAAATTACCGAGAAATTTTTCATCAAGACACCATATATATTCACACTAAACATCTTCGACCGAAAGTTTGATCACATTATTTCAGAAGCACTAACAGACACACAAGCATACGAAAGTTTTAAAGAACGCTTCCAAATATTTTCACTAACCTTTCATTTCCTTGCACCACACGAAAGAGATTTACACTGCTCACACGATATTATGTTGCGCACTAAACAAACCCACACATATAGTTATTATCGCTTCATCCAAAATCACTTTGACCTACACACACCCTCTAGACAACCACACCATCGTTTTCAATTCATTAATTCCAAATACACTTCACCATTTTTCCTAAATTTCACATATTGCATTAAAGATACTAACCTTCATGGTATTCTTCGTAATTATGACCCCATAACCCAAATGTACATCTTCTGTCCCATCACCAAGACCTTCAACGCCGAAGAATCCCGACCCTTCCTTATCCCGCACGAGTTTGTACAACCCATAGAAATCCCAATTTTAGAATTCATCCACAACACTAAATTCAATCACAAATTATATAATCTAATCCAAAACACACCTTATGAGTTTGCAGTTGGCACTGAAGAACTAACCACTATCAAGGCACTCCAATTGCTTTGGCCACTGCTTCAGACTAAAAATATCATCCGCATCTTAGCTAAACTACTAACAACTTCAGAACTAATTCACGACATCTTCCCCCACGGTTTTTTCCCCGACGACTAAACAGGTAAGTATGAATTAAATGAATATAACTAACTAATTAAAATATTAAAAACTCACCATACTTTATTCATGTTTTCTTTAGATTTTTAGCCTTCATCCGACGATCACCTACAAAAACCACAAAAGACAAATAAAAATCGCAAATTTCATCAAACAGATTTCAAAAATTCTATTAATCTCTTACACTTATAAATTTATAAATTTAATACCAATGCAATAAATTCATTTCTAAAATTTTCCCCACAAGCAGTAAATCTAATTATGATGAAAATTTGTAACTTAAAATTCCCCCATAACTAGCAGTAAATTTCCAAATTCTATGCAGTAAATTAATAAAATGCAAATGCAGTACTAACCTTTTGATATTCTCATTTATTCGCACAGAAATTCTATCCACACTCGCACAGCTCGCCCACGAAGAATTGTTTAAAATAATGAATTTCAGTTTCAAGTTTTCACACTCAACAACTCTAACATATAATAACATGTTTCAAACTTTCCTTTAACCCGGTTGGAAAGGAATCATATATTAAACAAAACTAACCAACGCAGCTTACTAAAATACCACAAATCATAGAATAACAGCATGACTAAGAAAAGGAAACCAACGGTACCCAAACCGGATTAACCCAGTTTAAAACTGGATAATTTATTCTTTTGAAGACTATTATAAAGTCTAAGAAAGAAATAATAAAACACAAAAAAGTCGAAAGACAAACCCATACCACGAACAATTTGCTTTTTGGAAAAAGGACATAACCAACAAGACATAAGAAAAACCACAACAAACCCAACATAAAACGTTGTCACATAACAGGACCCCTCACAAAAACCGCATGAAATCATACTCCCACTCCTGGCCTAACCCACCAGGAAGGACGTCCTGAGCATGCTCTATAGCCGGCCTAACCCACCGCGCTACATCCACGCTTTGTGACCACACCACTATTTTTAATAAGAGCTACTCAAGTGTGAGTAACTCTTCAAAATAACCGAACTAAAACAAAAAGCTTTTGTGAAATTAACTAACTAAAATCATAATTAAAAAATATTAAACTAATAAATGTTTTATAAAATGTAAATTACATTATGCAATACATAGATCAGAATACAACACCAAGGACGAACATCTAAAGACAAAACGACCCCACTACACTCGAGAGAGAATGACCAACCACAATCGATATGCCACTCACAATCACAACTCAAAGGATTTAGAGTACGACTTGACTTCGCAGAAAAGGACTTCATTGAACTAGACCAATGACCACCTCGATGTTCAAGTATACGTACAGATCCGAGTAACCAGGCATCCCCTCCACGCACAATCTCCACGCCATTCCCAAACTAGATCAGACACAAAAGAAGTTCTCCACGCAGAACAGAAAAACCTGACATAGCAAACCATTCTGAAATCAGATTTGAGTTTGTTGCAAAGACTTAGTCGTTGTCACTAGAAGACACAACGTCTTATGTCTCTAACTCCAGCTTCCTGGAACTTCTTTAACAAAAAGGAAACAGAAGAAATATGATGTTCGCCAAACACCAACGTCCATCATCCATCCTTCGAATTGCAGAAGAACTATTCTAAAAAACTCTGTAAAACCCGGATGGGTGGAACCTGATCTAAACTATATTTTATGATTGGATAAATTAAATGTTTTACCAATGTAAAGTATTTAATATTAACCAATCACGATCCATCTAACTAACAACCCACTTATTTGTAAGTGCTGAAGTTACTTGTAATTTCAGCACCAGAGAGATTTGAATTTAACTTAGAAATTAGTTGGACTCTCCCGAGCACTTCAGCAGCCGCAATAAACCAGTATACCCTAGATCTATTGAGCCTAGCAGAGACTAGTTAAACAACCTGAGACTAGATAGTATAAGAGTAAGATTAGATCGGTATTAGACTAAGAAGTTGCACGAATCTATCCGGCCGAAAATAAGATAGCGTGACGAGCAGACGGTGTACCCTATCCGAAATTACTCTATGAGTTAACCACTTCGGTCCTAACTCACCAAGCAAGATATGTTTCTCCATCTCGACTAAATTTGGCGAGTTACGTTTTTTTAACTGTGGTCAACTGTGGTCAAATTGTGGTCAATTCATATCAAAACTCATTAATCTGACTTTCGAGGAAAATTAAGAAATACTTGTGCCGTGGTGTTTTTTCTCCAGCCAAACTTCGCCTTTTTGTTCAGCCATTTTGACAAATTTTCTCATATCATTTTATACCAGCCAAAAAATTTTGTTGTCTTGAGCTGCGATCTATTAAGATATTTCACCTGTGATCTTTTTCCGTAAAGTTTGAAAAAAATCTCAAAAGAAATTAAAAATTTTTTGGTGAAATTTTTTTCAATTTTTTTTAAAGCGAACAATATTCCATAGAGCTTGAAAGGCATCGGAAATTAAAGGCTGATACGAGCAGTCCTGTTTTTTTTTACAGTGGAAGTAAGAACGACGACAAATAGTTATAATAGAAGTTGCGAGCAACTAAGGACAAGAAAACCGCAACTGCAGCAACACAGTACTTACTCTAACTATTGAATTTTGATTATTGATGCTCAAATGTGGTTGGTTGAAATTGCTTCCTATGAACGATAACAGAAAACAGAGAAATGAAAAGGGAATCATTCTCCGTGAAAATTTTATTGTATGCATGAGAAAATAATTTTACGAGAAAACCCCTGGTTACTGTGTTCTGGGACCATACATTACAAAGCGAAACTGTGCACACTGGATCGGCGCACAATTTTGTGCCTGTTTGTTCCTGGATTCCAGAGCAAATCTTTAAACAAAAATTTCGTGGATTCCGCGTACAAATAACTTTAACGTAAATTCAAATTTTGGATCAGCTTAACAATTGCCCTCCCTTTGGAACCTACTTAAGAATTGCCACCCCTATTAATAAAAGCAGTAAATTAGCGCTAGAGCTTTGTTTTGAGACTTCTAATTTTGCTGCAATCTGATTGGTCGAAAATGCGTTATATTCATGTACTTAACAATTGCCCCCTCCTTTTCTTAAAAGGGGGGTAATTGCTAAGTAGATCCCAAATTTTTTGGGCTGAAGGCGGAATTTCTGGGCTGAAGGCAAAATTTTGAAAAAAAAACAGGCTGAAAAAAGCGTTTTTTGGCAGTTTTTGGAAAATTTTGACCAAAAAATCGCATTTTTTCGGCGCGCGCTCCCCCTCAAAATTAGTATATATTGGCACCAAAGGCGCCTTTAGAAAAATTTTTGGGTCTGTCACCAAAATTAATATCTTAAAATTGTACAAAAGGGGACCTTTTTGGTCGGCAGGGGGTCAAATCCCTGAGGGGGATGCGAGTTTCCACCGCTATTGCAAATAAATTCAAATGTTTAGCATAATAACTGTTTCTCAACGTGTACCCTGGAATTTTGAACCCCCCTTTGATAGCAGGATAGTTAAATATCCACTTTTAATGTCTCATGCAGTTTAATGTCTCATGCAGTTGAAAAAAAAGAATGTGAACAATTTGAAATATGAATGTCTTGTTCGTTAATTATCAAGCAAAAGCGACCAACCGTCTAATTTTCCAGTGATTCCCATGTTAGATGTTTGGTTCACAAAGCTGCAGACAGTCCCACAAAGCAGGCCAGTGATAAAAAATAATCTATCTATCATGCAAGTTATCCCATAATAACAAACATGATTTTTTATGGACCAAACTAACGACAGTAAACAACAATGCTAGTCAAAAATGATTGTAATTCGATAACTTTTTACTTGTGTAACTCGAGATGCCTTTTGTTGTTTTGGTTGGTTTAGATGATTTCTTGATGTCCAATAATTATAAGAATAGCAGCCCACAAATATCTATCTCTTGTACAGCAAAAATAACAACTTTGAAAACACTTCGCATACCAGAAACGACGTACATATAATTGCGGTTGAAAATTTTATGATAGAGTAGTAGCATTCGTACAAGTTTCAGACTAGCAAGAGAGCAGTCATCAATTTTTTGCTATTAGCGTAAATTCTTTTCTCTTTGACGTGTTTTCTGCTATTTGTTGTTATTTATACTAAGCTCGGTGCTAGATATGTTTTATGCAGTTCTATTCTGGTGTAATAGAATCAGACACGTAAAGCCACAGAAGCAGATCGAGGCCTTTTGCATTGTTTTTGCTCTGATGTCTCATGATGATTATCCGGAGTCACAGATTAGACCATTCTCAGTTTTAATTCAATCACTGCTGCTCATGTTCGAAGCATGTTGAGAGACATGGAGAAATTAAATTGCATCATCATTTTAGTCCCCAGTCACAAAGACTTTTGATCTTAAGACACTTGGTCCGATTTCAGTATAGTAATTGACAATGTTCAGAGCATTTGTATTTTAAAACAACAGGCATTTTTATTCGATCCATGTGTGGGAGACAAGACCCAAAAGTTTTCTGCTTAACAGTAGTTTTGAGGGCGAAGACAATAAAAGAAGCCTAGAGAAGAAGCCTGGAGTCGTGCTCAAAAAGGCCACTTCTATCTCCAAATGACAAAAATCCACTAAAAAATCTGATTTATATCAATTTCGGTCGTAAGGTACATCAGTTTAGGTTTCCAAACAACTTTCATCTAAACTCCCCAGAGCGGGACGCGGATATAGATCAAAATTTTGCCTAGGTCCACAAGAAACATTTTATGAGCTCCAAACACGTCAAAAAGAGGCGATGCTTAGGCAAATTATGTCGACACCACTGATGGATTTTTTCAAAAAAAAATGAGCTCCTTAACGAATTCCATTTTTGGATGGGTGTCAAGAAAGATAGTAACATGGTAAAATTTTAACTGTCGAAGCCTAACGAAGAAGCGTTAAGATTTTCTAATGTTCTTTCGAGTGTTGATATCTTAAATCATAAGCTGTGAAATTTTTGAAAATAATCTTTTCCAGCAGCTAAGTAGATAGCACTTGCGTTTAGAAAGGTTATCAAATCAAATGATGGAGTTTTTTTTCGGAAAACTAAATTTTTCAACAGAACAACAGCATCGGCTTTATACTTGTTATGGCGTTTGGCTTGCCTGGATTTAAATTCCTTGGTATGTCCGGCAAACGTAGTAAAGTTCTTCGAATTCCGTCCCAGTGGCATCGTTTAGAAGTATTGTATCGCGTTCCGATTCCCATTGGGGTCGCTCCTTAAAGTGAGATCCCCACCCTTAAAGAAAATCTAGTAAGGGGTCCTTAATTTTCGCAACAGCCCCTTCTGTTTTTGCGTCAAAAATGTCTCAAAGTAGAGGACGCTTAACTTCGGTGACGACTAGCTTAACAGCAGAAAAAATGATACTCATCCCTTCTAGTTCCCCCGAGTCGTTACTATAAAAACATTTCAATTCCTGATTTTTACAACTTTGTCTTTTTTCCAGGTCTATTTTGATTTCAGCCCCAAAATTATTGTAAAAACACTACCATAGAGTTTCGCACTTTGTTTACACCTGAAACCATCATCAGGATATTTTTATAAATTTTCTATAAACCAAGTTCATCAATGAGTTGCTCATCAAAAAAAACAACAGCTATATATGTCTGACCTCGAAATTAAACCAATCCATAATTTTTTTGAGCAACAATCTCATCCATTCAACATACTAAGAATACACGAATACAACAAATCACCAAAAACAATCACATTTTACCTAGGACTTCTAAGATATTGCGAAACAAATGCAACAGTCTACCCAACAGAAGAAAGAGCAATTAGAAAGAATTATATTTTAAAATTACCAGGTATTTGTCAATCGACAATTCCTAATGAAGATCTATCAATTAACAATATAAAAAAGACTCTAAACGAAATACAGACTATTTTAAAACTTACCTTATTTCAAACCATTATTTTGAATTTCAAAAAACACAGGCGAACAATAAACATTTCTCACAATGATCAATTTTCAAATTTCTCAAATTAATCAACAAGTGTTTGATCAATTAGCAGAACTATTACTAAAATACCCGCTGGCTTATGCTACATCTCTTTTTGATATTGGAAAAAAAATTCACCATTACACCTACCTTTTAAACCTGATGCAGTTTTTAAAAAGCAGCGAGCAAGTAATGTACCAATGCGCCTACAAGACAAATTCAATAGATTACTAGACATTCTCGAACAAAATGAAATTATCTCACCAGTAATTTAAAAAAAGTACAACGAAAAGAAAGCCTTTTCGTAAACCCTGTAACCGTTCTCAATAAAGCAGATTCGCTAAAAATTGTTTTTGATGCATGATATCTCAATTCACTAATTGATGAATCTATATGAAATTGGCCCATAGAAGCAATCCAGTTAGTTTTAACTACAAAAAACTGACAATATTAAACAACAGCTGACATGAACAGCGCATATAATCAAATTCCATTAGATGAACAGTCTCAATGCCTACCTCAATTCGTGATTGGAAACCAACAATACGAAATTAGTAGAATTTTCTACGGAATTTTCATAGGACCAGCAGCTTTTTCAGCATTTATGAGCAAAATTTTCCGACCACTCATTCTTAGTATGAATGTTATCACATATCTAGACGAAGTTTTTGTACAATCACAAACAAAACAAAATATATTTGAATATTAGATCAATATCATCAGATCTTACTCAAAGAAAACATGGAAGCAGCCCCAGATAAATCACAGTTGTTTCTCAACCATTTTATGCTATGTTTGATGCTTCAAAATTTGGAATTGCGCAGAACTATTACAATCACACAAAAGTACAAACAAAATGAACCTTATCTCTGCAAATTAAAGACTATTTACACAAGCCGAACTTAGATTCTCTACACTCATGAGAGAAATTACAGCCATAATATATACTCTCACAGATTATGAATTTTTAGTCTTTGGATCAAATACTCCAACGTTTCCATTTACAGATCACAAACCTATAATTATTCTGTGTTCACAAAAATCAAAGCCAAACCATAAAAATTTTAGATTTCAACTTATCCTAATAAAAATTCCGAACCTACATATATTTTGGATAGCAGGAAGAAACGTTAGATTACCAGACACACTTAGTCGAATCACACCACCTGAATTCATAACAAGGAAAACAACCGTAGAAATACCAGAAAACATTTACTTGCAAAAACTTTTACTTGCAAAAAGACGTTACATCGCCCAATTGGAAAGCAAATATGCAGTAAAAACCGAATACCTAAAAACCAAATACCTTGATTGCCAAGATAAACATTACGAGTTAGATCTATTAGGGATATCTAGATTTAAACCAATACCATACTCATCATCGATCAAAAACAACTCACAGCAAAACTCACCTAAGCAAAAATTATATAGGATAAACCTATTCCCTTTACTAAAAAATAAAAACTAAACTGAAAGTATAATTTTACAGAACACAGTCCCTCTTCCGGATCAACCATTTTAAGCTATGTGCGACGCTTCAAACTTTGGAACTGGCGCAGAACTATTATAATCACACAAAAGTACAAACAAAATGAACCTTATCTCAGCAAATTGAAGACTATTTACACAAGCCGAACCTAGACTCTCTACATTTATGAGAGAATTTACAGCAATAATATATACTCTCACAAAATATGAGTTTTTATTCCTTGGATCAGATCATCCAACAGTTTTATTTACAGATCACAAACCTATAATTATCCTGTTTACACAAAAATCAAACCCAAACCATAGAATTTATAGATTTCCAACTATCCTAATAAAGTTTCCAAACCTACATATAAATTGGATGGCAGGAAGAAAACTTGGATTACCGGACACACTTAGTCAAAACACACCACCTGAAATAATAACAATGAAAACAACCGTAGAAATACCAGAAAAAAAAACAATTTTTTTCTTGCAAAAAACGTTAAATCACTCCGATCGGAATGCAAATATGCAGTAAAAACCGGTCTTGACAACATAAAAATAAATAATTCACAACAATTTCTATTATACCTTGATTGCCAAGATAAGCATTACGAATTAGATCTATTAGGAAAATCTACATTTAAACCAATACCATACTCATCATGGATCAAAAACAACTCACAGCAAAACTCACCTAAGCAACAATTATATAGGATAAACCTATTCCCTTTAAAATAAAAGAAAAACTAAACATGAAGTGTAATTTTACCAGGGTCCCAGATTTAAATTTGAAATACACTATAAACAAAAAGATTTGTTTATACTTTCACCGTCTGAATTTTGTGGTCGAAAAAATTTTCTTGATGTTGAAATAAAATCTATATTGTGAACAAAACAATCAATTATAAATGATATTCAGAGCAATAGTTTGAATTCCACCAAAAAAAACTACATTCAAAGCACATGTAAGATCACTATATACTACGGAATATTCACGATCAAAGTTATACCACCACAAACAAACCAAAAAACACATCAAATACAAACAGATGACATAGATAAAAAGTCTTCAAAAAAAATATAAAAAATACACAACATCAGCATCCACAAAGGTCCAAATCAATCCTTACAAACGATGTTTTCTCTATTATTTTTAGTTACGTATCTATATTAGATCTTAAAGAAACACAAAATGAATCACCACTTCAAACATCCCGACACTCAACTGTAAGACAACAAATTTATCTTTTCTCAAAGTTCTTAGAAACAATCCGTGAAAAACTCACTTGTACTGAAATATCACAAAATGTGAAACATGACCTACAACGAATATTAGCATCGTTTATAATTGATTATTTTGTTCACAATATAGATTTCATTTCATCATCAAGAAAATGTTTTCGAACACAAAGTTCAGACGGTGAAACTCTACTAGCCGATCATACATATTATGTTTGGAACCCTGAATGGTCTCATCACTCATTTATTAATGTTACAACCGAGATATCAATCCAGCAATCACCACTATTTCTCTACACAAAGATTATGTCAGAGTTATCCCACTTACTATTGTTGCAAAACCTTTAAATTATAACACAATGATTACTGATAGAACAGGAAAAAAAAATTTGAATACCACATTCAATAACACACAAGAAACATTTAATGGAACAATTAATCTTACATAACAAGAAATTCAAAACCCATCACATTTCATTATGGAGGAAATAGTTGAAACACTGCCTACTACAACAAAAAGAAGCTTTTCTCCCATTCGCCCCACACTTAATACACCACACAATAAAAATACTCCATTCCCACAGACAACTATCCAGTCAACATAATAACCATCTGTTGCCCCACAAAATTCAAAAAAGGATTAACAAACATATAGACTAATAACAAAAACACAACATACGATAGAGCAAAAAACTTCAAAAAGAAACAATTTTTCAGATCATTATTAGGATTTTGTTGCAAAAAAAACTAATAACAAAACCTTCAATAAAAGCAGTCAAAATAATCGCAGCCACATAAACAATGTTACAACCAACAGATACTACAAAACGCCCCCATTCAATTTTCTTTATTGATCAACAACGAACTGCAACAGCCCGTAGCGAAAGTTGTCCATTTTTTAAACAAAATAAAAATATAACTTACAAACAATTCACGAGAAATCAACCAGACCATTCAGAAGATGAGGACTATTTTAACAGCCCGTAACAAAAATTGTCCATTTTTTAAACAAAATAAAAATATAACTTACAAACAATTCACGAGAAATCAATCAGACCATTTAAAACATTTAAAAGATGAGGACTATTTTAACCAAAACCAATAATTTTCTAACGATAATCCACGAAACAAAAACTGGAATATTGATCAAGCGGACCCTATTTATCAACCAGATATTTTTTAACCTTATACACGAAGTGAACAAACACGACTATCAAGACAACCTTTTCCTCCAAGACGCAATTCAGTATCATACAATAATAACTTCCAACCACAAAATTCTACGAACACACAAAATTACCAACCAAAATAAATGCCAAATGAAATCCCATTATCATACTATCTAAAACAACATGAAATCAAAAAGACCCAACTTACAAGTTTTTGACTATGAATCCATGACTATGAATCCATAACTTATCGTTGGATGATCTATATCTTCAAATAAATCACCAATGGTGTTTATAGGAACAGATCCTGACTACTCAAAAGAAGACTATTTAACTGCAGTTACAGCTAAGTTAATTTTAAAAATAGGACCTGAACCAATAAATACACCACTCCATCAAAATTGGATAAATAGACGTACAGCTCTAACCCAAACCACACTTGATGGAGTAGCCCAAAAATGGTTTTCAGTTTTACCTATAGACGACATTAAATCAGACTGCGGAATATTCACACAAGATTTTTCAAAAATGTTCGAATCTGAAAGAAATAAACAACACCAAAGAGTCCTATGCAATGAAGATCTTGGAACCCCCAACAAAATAATCAAATCAATCAACTCACAGTTAGAATTGAAACGTTAATAAGAAAAGCTTATTCTCTTAATACGCATGATTACAAAAACACGAAAATGACAGAAGTTTTAATGATGGTTCTAACACTACAACTCGGTAAGAGTGCAATAAAAAAGAGAGCATCACATCCATCATCAAATCGAGAACCCAACCTAGATTTCCGAAAATTAGTAGATAAACTAGAACAATCTGGAATCACTATGTAGTTAGTAGAAACAGAAATTTTAAAATTAGAATGTGTAAACAACCTTCAGACAACTTCACAAACAAATCATATTCATGATATTGACAATGATTTAGCAGAAAAATCACTCAAATATTAAATATCTACAAAAAAAATGGTTTCAAAGGTTAAGCATCATTTAAAAAATGATGCAATTACTGTCAAAGACATGGACATACCATTGCTGAATGCAGACAAAAACAACAGGATAATCAAAACAAGCCACAAAACCAAAAAGAACCAAATAATTTTTTAAACCTTTAAACGAAAAAAGACCCAAACCTACCAAACAAAAACATTAGAATCATCAATCAGAGTATTAATAGTTCGGGAAAACTACTTCCAATCAGCTACAATAACTGTAGACAACATTCACTCTATCGAAATTATTTCGTGGAAGATTTCCAGACAGAAGAAATTCACAAAATTTTTCGCAAAATAGTCATTGCAGATCAAATAATCCAAACAATCAATATCGCAATAAATATTGAAGATCAAAGTCAAACAGAAGCAATTGCTCAAAATATAACAGGAATCGTTCCTATTCAAAGTCTCAAAATAGATATATTCAAATGATCGTTCATCATATAATCCAAATCGAAATTATTCAAACAATAGAAATTGACATGATTCAAATAACAAATCACGAAACTAATCCAAGAATAGATCAAATTACAAAAAAAAACAATAATGGATCCCGTGAAAACTCCAGAAATCGATGCGACAATTACGAAAGGAGACAGCGAAACTACTCTAAGTCACCACATAGATTTAACACTCAACATACAAAATCACAACAAAACTACAAAAGTAGTGCACCAGTACAACAAAGATTAATAAACCAATTACAATCAACAGAATAAACTCAACCAGACTCTCCCGGTATTGATAATACAGAAAATCAGAATTACAATTAAATCATATACAACTCGAAATCACAAATGACTAAAGCGAAACAAAAAATATGCTTTTCATTAACATTGAACTTGAAAACGAATACGAAACACCAATCGATTTGAATAATTATCAAAACAATGCAAGCATTTCTAATCTTGAAGAGACAAACAACAGTCAAGTTCAAAACAAATTACGCTCCACAAGTTATTCAAAACAGTTCAAGTGTGAAAAACCTATATCAAAATACGACAAATAAAATACAACCACCTAAAAAAATTTGGACAATTCTACTTATCTTAGACAGCCCAAAGAGGAAAAACTTTCAATCACCAGACCTTGAAATTGATTTCTTAATTGATTCAGGAGCAAAATCAAATATTATATACCTCCTCACATGGAGTGAAGTTCAAAATCTACACCCAAAATTTTCACCTTCAAAAACTTCAAGTAAATTTGCAACAGCACAAGGATCAAGTGTTACAAAATTTGGAAAAAACCAAATATAGCTTGCTCCAACCCGAACAATGGAAGAAAAATTTTTAAATTAACCTTTTACACGAATATTCCATATCGCATATATAAAACACAATAATACCAGTGGGAATACCTGTTATTACAAATTATATTCCCACAATTAATTTTTTAAATAGCAAGTTACATATAAAAGACAAGTATACAAGAAAAAATAATACATCTCTAACATTCTTTCAAAAACCTAATAAACAATCCCCATTTTTCTCAAAATTGTACCCTGCAAACACCAGAAACATCATCAGGATATTTTTATAACTTTTCTATACACCAAGTTCATAAAAAAAATGTTCATCAAAATAAACAACAGCTTTACATGTCTCACCTCAAATTTAAATCAATCCATAAGTTTTCAAGAGCAACAATCACAACCATTAAACATACAAAAAAACACGTATACAACAATTCACAAAAAATCACATTACCCCTAGGACCTCTAGGATATTGCAAAACAAATGCAACAGTCTACCCAACAGAAGGAAGAGCCTTTAGAGTAAATAATATTTTAAAATTACCAGGTATTTGTCAATCGACAATTTTTAATGAAGATCTATCAATAAACAATATAAAAATATAAAAAACAACTCTAATCGAAATACAGACTATTTTAAAACTTACCTTTTTTCAAACCATTATTTTAAATTTCAAAAAACACAGGCAAACAAAAAAAATTTCTCACAATGATCAATTTTCAAATTTCTCAAATTAATCAACAAGAGTTTGATCAATTATCAGAACTATTACTAAAATACCCACTGGCTCATGCTACATCTTATTTTGATGATGAAAAAATAAGTTCACCATTACACCTACCTCTTAAACCTGATGCAGTTTTTAAAAAGCAGCGAGCAAGTAAAGTACCATTTCGCTTACAAGACAAATTAATTAGATTACTAGACATTCTGGAACAAAATAAAATTATCTCACCAGTAATTGAAGAAGCTTCATAAACCCTGTAACCGTTCTCGCTAAAGCAGAATCACTGAAATTTGTTTTAGATGCAAGATATCTCAATTCACTAATTGATGAATCTAAATGTAATTGGCCCATAGGAGCAATCCAGTTAGTTTTAACTACAAAAAACTGACAATATTAAACAACAGCTGACATGAACAGCGCATATAATCAAATGCCAATAGATGAACAGTCACAATGCCTACCTCAATTCGTTTTCTACGGAATTTTCATAGGACGAGCTGCTTTTTCAGTCTTTTTGAGCAAAATTTTCCAACCATTCATTCTTAGTAAGAATTTTACAACATATCTAGACGATATTTTCATACAATCACAAATAAAACACAAAGTGTTTAAATATTTGATCAATATCATCAGAACTTACTGAAAGAAAACATGAAAGCAGCCCCAGATAAATCACATTTATTTCTCATCTGTATTAAAATCCTTGGACAGATTTTTAAGAAAAACCCAATCACCCAATAAAATTGCGTATAAATGCTATTTTGATACTTCAACCGCCATCATTTAAACAGAAAATTTAAGGGTTTCTTGGAATATTAAAATTTTTAAGCAATTATGTCTATAAATTGCAATTATATCTAAATCCGTTTTATGAAAAAATCCTGGACAGCATCATAATTTTAAATGGACATAAGAACACCAAAAAAATTAATGAAAAAAAAATTCCCTCACAGAACAGATATCAAACACAATCCGAGATCCGGATCAACCATTTTATGCTATGTGTGACGCTTCAAAATTTGGAATTGGCGCAGAACTATTACAATCACACAAAAGTACAAACTAAATGAACCTTATCTCTGCAAATTAAAGATTATTTACACAAGCCAAACTTAGACTCTCTACACTTATGAGAGAATTTACAGCCATAATATATACTCCCTCAGAATGTGAACTTTTAGTCCTTGCATCATATCATCCAACAGTTTTATTTACAGATCACAAACCTATAATTATCCTGTTTACCCAAAAATCAAACCCAAACCATAGAGTTTATAGATTTCAAAATATCCTAATAAAGTTTCCAAACCTACATATAAATTGGATGGCAGGAAGAAACCTTGGATAACCCGACACACTTAGTCGAAACACACCACCTGAAATAATAACAAGGCAAACAACCGTAGAAAAACCAGAAAAATTAATTTTTTTCCTTGCAAAAGACGCTAAATCATCACAATCGGAATGCAAATATGCAGTGAAAACCGGTCGTGACAACATACAAATAAATGATTCACAATATTTCCCATTATAACTTGATTGCCAAAATAAACATTACGAATTAGATCTATTAGGAAAATCTACATTTAAACTAATACCATACTCATCATGGATCAAAAACAACTCACAGCAAAACTCACCTAAGCATTAATTGTATAGGATAAACCTATTCCCTTTACTAAAAAATAAAAACTAAACAGAAAGTATAATTTTACAGAACACAATCCCTCTTCCGGATCAACCTTTTTAAGCTATGTGCGACGCTTCAAATTTTGGAACTGGCGCAGAACTATTATAATCACACAAAAGTACAAACAAAATGAACCTTATCTCAGCAAATTGAAGACTATTTACACAAGCCAAACCTAGACTCTCTACATTTATGAGAGAATTTACAGCAATAATATATACTCTCACAGAATATGAACTTTTAGTCATTGCATCATATCATCCAACAGTTTTATTTACAGATCACAAACCTATAATTATCCTGTTTACCCAAAAATCAAACCCAAACCATAGAATTATAGATTTCCAACTATCCTAATAAAGTTTCCAAACCTACATATAATTTGGATGGCAGGAAGAAACGTTAGATTACCAGACACACTTAGTCGAAACACACCACCTGAATTCATAACAAGGAAAACAACCGTAGAAATACCAGAAAATATTTACTTGCAAAAACTTTTACTTGCAAAAAGACGTTACATCACCCAATTGGAAAGCAAATATGCAGTAAAAACCGATCCTGACAACACACAAATAATTAAATTACAACACTTTCCATTATACCTTGATTGCCAAGATAAACATTACGAATTAGATCTATTAGGGATATCTACATTTAAACCAATACCATACTCATCATCGATCAAAAACAACTCACAGCAAAACTCACCTAAGCCATAATTATATAGGATAAACCTATTCCCTTTACTAAAAAATAAAAACTAAACAGGAAGTATAATTTTACCAGGGTCCCCAGATTTTAATGAAATAAAAATTCTCCTCACAGAACAGATATCAAACACAATCCCAGATCCGAATCAACCATTTTACGCTATGTGTGACGCCACAAACTTTGGAATTGGCGCAGAACTATTATAATCACACAAAAGTACTAACAAAATGAACCTTATCTCAGCAAATTGAAGACTATTTCCACAAGCCGAACCCAGACTCTCTACATATATGAGAGAATTTACAGCCATAATATATACTGTCACAGAATATGAACTTTTAGTCCTTGCATCATATCATCCAACAGTTTTATTTACAGATCACAAACCTATAATTATCTTGTTTACACAAAAACCAACAACACACAATGATACACAGTTATACAACAATAAATGAGAAAACAAAACCTTTTGTAAATATCAAACCACAGAAACAAAAGTACCCTGTCTACCATTGAGTATGATACTTCAAGCTTTTCACAACTCACATTCCATAAATACCAAAGGACATTTGGATCAGAAAAAGTTCATTCAAAATTTCCACTTTCCAAATGCACCAATTTGGATAAAAAATTTGTGTAATGATTGCTTAACATGTCATTTAAATAAACCATACCCACATCAAAAACAATTGGCAGAAAAACAAGGTTTTAAAGGACAAAGTTGATATTTTAACCACATATTATCATTCGACAGAAAATGCTCTATATTGCCCTTTTCAGAAGGAAATTCATAAATATTGGTAATAATTGATGCAATTACCCACTTCGTAGCACTCAATCCTGTACCCCCATTGTAATGCTTTTTTTGCATACACAACAGTCTACGAACATTGGATAGGATAGCCAAGTTTGGATTACCAGAAATCCTTGTTAAAGACTTGATTTGACTATGAATCCATAATTTTTCGTTGGATCATCTATATCTTCAAATAAACCACTAATGATTTTTACAGGAACAGATCCTGAAAACTCAAAAAAAGACTACTTAAACGCAGGCACAGCTAAGTTAATTTTAAGTAAAGTACCTGAACAAATAAATACACCACTCCATGAAAATTGGATAAATAGACATACAGCTCTAATCCAAACCACACTTGATGGAGCAGCTCAAAAACGGTTTTCAATTTTACCTATAGACATTCAATCAGACTGGAAAATAATGGACTCTGAAAGAAATAAACAACACCAAAGAGTCCTATGCAATAAAATTCGTGGAGCCAGAAACGAAACAATCAAATCGAATAACTCACAGTTAGGATTTGAAACGATAGTATGAAAAGCATATTCTCCTAATACGCATAAGTTCAAAAACATGAAAATTACAGAAGTCTTAATGATGGCTATAACACCACAACTAGGTAAAAGCGCAAAAAAAGGAGAGCATCACATCCATCATCGATTCTTGAACCCATCCTAGTTTTCCGAAAATTAGTAGATAAACTACAACAAGCTGAAATCATTAAGAAATTAAGAGAAACAGACTTTAAAGTTAGAATATGAAAACAACTTTCAGACAACAACTTCACAAATCAATCTTATTCATGACTCTGACAATGAATTAGCAGAAAAAATCACCTAAATTTTAAATATCTACGAAAAGAATCCAAATTTCAAAGAAAAAGCATCATTCGAAAAATGGTGCAATTAATGTCGTAGATATGGACATAGCATTGCTGAATGCAGACAAAACAACTGGATAACCAAAACAAACCACGAAACCAAAACGAACCAAATAAATCTTTTTACCTATGTATGAAAAAAGACCCAAACTTACCAAAGAAAAACATTAGAATCATCAATCACAGTAATAATAGTTCAAGAAAATCAATTCCAGACAGCTACAATAACTATAGACAACAATCACCCTATCGAATCACTTTTCGCGGAAGATCTCCAAACAGCAGAATAGTTATTGCAAATCGAATAATCAAAACAATCAATATCGCAATAAATTTTCAAGATCGAATTCAAATTGACATGATTCAAATAACAAATCACGAAACTAATCCAAGAATAGATCAAATTACAAAAAAAACAATAATGGATCCCGTGAAAACTCCAGAAATCGATGCAACAATTACGCAAGGAGACAGCGAAACTACTCTCTGTCACTACAGAGATTTAACATTCAACATACAAAATCACAACAAAACTACAAAAGTAGTGCACCAGTACAACAAAGATTAATAAACCAATTACAATCAACAGAATAAACTCAACCAGACTCTCCCGGTATTGATAATACAGAAAGCTCAGAATTACAATTAAATCATATACATTGCTAAACCATAGACGACTAAAGCGAAACAGAAAATATGCTTTCATCAAAATTAAATATGAAAACCAATACGAAACACCAATCGAATCGAATTATTATCAAAACAAGGCAAGCTTTTTAAATCTCGAAAAGACAAACAATAGTCACATTCAAACAGATTACGCTCCACAATTTATTCAAAACAGTTCAAGTATGAATAACTTACATCAAATATCAAAATACGACAAGTAAAATACAACCACCTAAAAAAATTTCGGACAACTCTACTACTAATCTTAGAAAGCCCAAAGAAGAAAAATTTTCAATCACCAGACCTTGAAATTGATTTCTTAATCGATTCAGGAGCAGAATCAAATATTAAAACCTCCCCACAGGGAATGAAATTCAAACGCTACACCCAAGATTATCACCTTCAAAAACTTTAAGTAAATTAGCAACAGCACAAGGATCAAATCTTAAAAAGTTTGGAAAAATCCTATTACACCTTGTTCCAACCCGAACAAGATAAGAAAATAAAGTTTTAAATAAACCTTTAAAACAATTATTCGATATCGCAGATGTAAAACACATATCGTTATGACAAATTATATTCCCATAATTAATTTTTTAAATAGCAAGTTACATATAAAAGACAAGTATACAAAAATTATTAACACATCTCTAACATTCTTTCAAAAACTTTATAAAAAACCCCATTTTTCTCAAAATTATACCCTATTTAGAATCAACAACGCAAACACCTGAAACCATCATCAGAATATTTATATAATTTTCTATAAACCAAGTTGATCAATAAAATGTTCATCAAAATAAACAACAGCTATACATGTCTGGCCTCGGATTTAAACCAATCCACGAGTTTTTTAGAGCAACAACCTCATCTATTAAACGTACAAAGAATACACGTCTTCAACCTATGTATGAGAAATAATTTAATTCGAGTCTAAACCAACCCGAAAAAGATAACAAAATAAACTTTTAAACAAACCTTTTAAATAAATATTCGATATCGCAGATATAAAACACAATATCGTTGGAATACCGGATTTCGCAAATTATGTTCCCATAATTATTTTTTAAATAGCAAGTTACATATTAAAGACAAGTTTACAAGAATAATTAATACATCACTAACATTCTTTCAAAAACTCAAAAATAACCCCCATTTTTCTCAAAGTTTTACCCTATTTAGAATCAACAACGCAAACACCTGAAACCATCATCAGGATATTTAAATAATTTTTAATTTTCTATAAACCAAGTTGATCAAAAAAATGTTCATCAAAATAAACAACAGCTTTACATGTCTCACCTCGAATTTAAATCAATCCATAAGTTTTGAAGAGCAACAATCACAACCATTAAACATACAAAGAAAACACGTATACAACAATTCACAAAAAATCACATTACCCCTAGGACCTCTAGGATATTGCAAAACAAATGCAACAGTCTAACCAACCGAAGAAAGAGCATTTAGAGTAAATAATATTTTAAATTAATTATGTATTTGTCAATCGACAATTCTTAATGAACGTCTATCAGTTAGAAATTTAAAAAAACTACTTTAAACGAAATACAGACTATTTTAAAACTTACCTTATTTCAGACCATTATTTTGAATTTCAAAAAACACAGGCGAACAATAAACATTTCTCACAATGATCTATTTTCAAATTTCTCAAATTAATCAACAAGTGTTTGATCAATTAGCAGAACTATTACTAAAATACCCGCTGGCTTATGCTACATCTCTTTTTGATGTTGGAAAAAAAATTCACCATTACACCTACCTTTTAAACCTGATGCAGTTTTTAAAAAGCAGCGAGCAAGTAAAGTACCAATGCGCCTACAAGACAAATTCAATAGATTACTAGACATTCTCGAACAAAATGAAATTATCTCACCAGTAATTTAAAAAAAGTACAACGGAAAGAAAACCTTTTCGTAAACCCTGTAACCGTTCTCAATAAAGCAGATTCACTAAAAATTGTTTTTGATGCATGATATCTCAATTCACTAATTGATGAATCTATATGAAATTGGCCCATAGAAGCAATCCAGTTAGTTTTAACTACAAAAAACTGACAATATTAAACAACAGCTGACATGAACAGCGCATATAATCAAATGCCATTAGATGAACAGTCTCAATGCCTACATCAATTCGTGATTGGAAACCAACAATACGAAATTAGTAGAAGTTTCTACGGAATTTTCATAGGACCAGCAGCTTTTTCAGCATTTATGAGCAAAATTTTCCGACCACTCATTCTTAGTATGAATCTTATCGCATATCTAGACAAAATTTTTGTACAACCACAAACAAAAACAGACGCGGATGTAGATCAAAATTTTGCCTATGTCCACAAGAAACATTTTATGAGCTCCAAACACGTCAAAAAGAGGGGATGTTTAGGGAAATTATATCGACACCGCTGATGGATTTTTTCACAAAAAAATGAGCTCCTTAACGAATGCCATTTTTGGATGGGTGTCAAGAAAGATAGTAACATGGTAACATTTTAACTGTCGAAGCCTAAAGAAGAAGCGTTAAGATTTTCTAATGTTCTTTCGGGTGTTGATATCTTAAATCATAATCTGTAAAATTTTTGATAATAATCTTTTCCAGGCAGCTAAGTAGATAACACTTGCGTTTAGAAAGGTTATCAAATCAAATGATGGAGTTTTTTTTCGGAAAACTAAATTTTTCAACAGAACAACAGCATCGGCTTTATACTTGTTATGGCGTTTGGCTTGCCTGGATTTGAATTCCTTGGTATGTCCGGCAAACGTAGTAAAGTTCTTCGAATTCCGTCCCAGTGGCATCGTTTAGAAGTATTGTATCGCGTTCCGATTCCCATTGGGGTCGCTCCTTAAAGTGAGATCCCCACCCTTAAAGAAAATCTAGTAAGGGGTCCTTAATTTTCGCAACAGCCCCTTCTGTTTTTGCGTCAAAAATGTCTCAAAGTAGAGGACGCTTAACTTCAGCGACGACTAGCTTAACAGCAGGAAAAATGATACTCATCCCTTCTAGTTCCCCCGAGTCGTTACTATAAAAACATTTCAATTCCTGATTTTTACAACTTTGTCTTTTTTCCAGGTCTATTTTGATTTCAGCCCCAAAATTTTTGTAAAAACACTACCATAGAGTTTCGCACTTTATTTACACCTGAAACCATCATCAGTATATTTTTATAAATTTTCTATAAACCAAGTTCATCAATGAGTTGCTCATCAAAAAAACAACAGCTATACATGTCTGGCCTCGAATTTAAACCAATCCACAAGTTTTTTAGAGCATCAACCTCATCCATTAAACATACAAAGAATACACGTATACAGCAATTCATCAAAAAATCACATTACTCCTAGATATTGCGAAACAAATGCAACAATCTATCCAACCGAAGAAAGAGCATTTAGAAGAAATAATATTTTACAATAATTATGTATTTGTCAATCGACAATTCTTAATGAACGTCTATCAGTTAAAAAAATAAAAAACCATTTTAAACGAAATACAGAGTTTTTCAAAAAACACCTTAATTTGAACCCGCATTTCAAACTTCGAAAAACACAAGCAAACAACAAAATTTTCTCACATTGATCAATTTTCAACAGTTTCAAATTAATCAAAAAGAGTTTGATCAGTTAGCAGAACCATTACTAAAATACCCACTGGCTTATGTTACATCTAATTTTGATGTTGGAAAATTAAATTCATCATGACACCTACCTCTTAAACCTGATGCAGTTTTTAAAAAGCAGCAAGCAAGTAAGTATCAATTCGCTTACAAGACAAAATAAATAGATTACTAGACATTCTGGATCAATTTGAAATTATGTCACGAGTAATTAGACAAGTACAACCAAAGAGACACTCTTTCATGAACCCTGTAATCGTTATCGCTAGGGCAGAATCACTGAAAATTGTTTTAGACACAAGCTTCTCAATTCACTTATTGATGAATCTAAATGTAATTGGCCCATAGAAGCAATCCAGGTAATTTTAACTAAAATAATTGGACAATATTATACGACCGCTGACATGAACAGCGCTTATAATCAAATGCCATTAGATGAACAATCACAACGCCTACCTCAGTTCGTTATTGGAAACCAACAAAACGAACTTAGTAGAAATTTCTATGGAATTTTCATAGGGCGAGCTGCTTTTTCAGCCTTTATGAGCAAAGTTTTCCGACCACTCCTTATCAATAAGAATGTTATCACATATCTAGACGTTGTTTTTAAACAATCACAAACAAAACACAAAATCTTTGAATATTAGATCAAAATCCAGACACACTTAGTCGAAACACACCACTTGACTTACTAACAAGGAAAACAACCGTAGAAATACCAGAAAATATAAAGTTTTTCCTTGCAAAAGACGTTACATTACCATGATTGGAATGCAAATATGCAATAAAAAACCGATCCTGACAACACAAAAAAAATAATTTGAAACACTTTCCATTATACCTTGATTGCCAAAATAAACATTACGAATTAGATCTATTAGGAAAATCTACATTTAGACCAATACCATACTCATCATTGATCAAAAACAACTCACACCAAAACTCACCTAAGCTAAAATTACAAAGGATAAACCTATTCACTTTAATAGAAAATAAAAACTAAACAGAAAGTATAAATTTAACAGGTTCTTCAGATTTAAATTTGAAATACCCTATAAACAAAAAAAATGTTATTTAAAAGACCCCTTAGATTAAAATATTTCTCTCAAAAACCAGAACTCAAAACATTTTTCTACCAGTTACAAAAAAAACACTAGAATTATTACAAATTTACCAAAATTTTGACCCTGTAATTAGACAACTTGAATCTTGGCTTAAGTATTAAACAAAACCTACAATAGCAGATATCACAATTTTAGGTAATAAAACACTCCTTAAATGATTCAGAAAATTCAAAAACACAACATTAAATGAGAATAAAAACCTTTTGGAATATCAAACACCAGAAACAAAATTACCCTGTTTACCATTACCATTGAGTATGATACTTCTAGCCCTTCACATCTCACATTCCATAAAAACCAAACGACATTTGGGTTTCAAAAAAAGTTTTTTCAAACGTCAATCAAAATTTCTTCTTTCCAAATGCACCAATTTGGATTAAAGTTTCATGTAACGATTACATGACTTTTTATTTAAATAAACCATACCCACATCAAAAACAATTGGCAGAAAAACAAGGCTTAGAAGGACAAAGTTGACATTTTAACCACATATTACCATTCGACAGAAAATACTCTATTTTGCCCTCCTCAGAAGGAAATTCATACAAAACGGTAATAGTTGATGCATTTACCCACTTCGTAGTACTCAACCCTGTACCCCATGCCTAATTTGCATACACAACACTCTACGAACATTGGATAGCCAAATTTGGATTACAAAAATCCTTGTTACAGACAATGGCACTGAACTCATAAATTACAAAATCAACACATTATGCCATCTTTATAACAAAAAACATAAACTCCGATCACCCATGCCGTATGGACTAATGGTTTAGTCGCAGAAATGAACCGTTCCCTACAGGAATATCTTAGATGTATGATAAATGGAAATAATAGTAAAAACAACAATTGTTCAACTGACGTAAAACTATTTCCACATTTTATAATTCACAAATTACAACAACTCTAAGACTATCACCATATAAAACGGTTTTCAATCAAAAAGCGCGGAAACGAATAATGTTCACAGCAAACTCCTCAAAGAACGAACAAGGTTTTTACCAAGCTACTAAAGACTCAATTTGTTGTAATTTAGCATTACATAGACACAATGAAGATAACTTTCATCATCCACAAACCCTAAAATTAACCTATGGAACACATACAGAATAGATTGTAAACGGAAATAAAAACACACTGAAAAACACAATCAAAAACGAATACCTCAAAAACAAAGACTTAATCGCGAATTAGAAGAAAAAATTTCACCACAAGAAACAAAAGAAAAATCACAACAACGTAAATCATCTCGACTCCGATGTCAACCACGAAAAAACTATAAAAATTTCATTCCACAACCTAAGCTAATGAAGAAAAATGAAATTCAGAAACCCCCCTTTGATCAATTAAAGATACATTCATTAAACTCAGATCAATTTGAAGTATATCATTTTCTTTTTTCATTGAAAAAACGAGTTCAAATTTAACCAATCAAAATCATTACGAAACATCACCCCACTTTGACACCACTTCACAAGCCGACAAATTGCAAAGTTCAAATGGATATGAAACTGTAACTAAAATACATACAGGTCAAAAATACGCTCATATTTGACAATTTAATTGAACATAAAAAAGTTACAACCCTCCCCTATCATCATATACAAAAGTCAACAGTATCGTCTCAACTTATAAAACTCATTACCCTCAAGGAAAAATAGTGAATAAACTTAAAGACAAAACCCGACATGATAACTTAGCCTAAAGTCGCTTCAACTTAACAAAACCCCTAACATAAAAAACACCTAACAAATCCCCTAAGCATCTAATAAATAAAACCAAAACTAGGAAGTTCATTTCTAGACCTCCAGACTTTTCTTTACTAAAAATTGCCCATATCCAACCCACTTGTCAAAGATTTTAAAAAAATTTGACCACACTCAATTTTCAACTCGAAAAAATTAAAAATGTTTTGACAAACCAAATCATTTTCAAATTCTTCTCTCTCGACTGTTCATGTGATTGTTCAAGTAATTCATTATGTAATCGAAATCGAAATTATTCAAACAAAAGAAATCGACATGATTCAAATAACAGATCAAGAAACTACTCCAAGAATAGACCAAATTACAACAATAACAATAATGGATCCCGTGATAACTCCAGAAATCGATGCAACAATTACGCAAGGAGACAGCGAAACTACTCTCAGTCACCACATAGATCTAACTCTGAACATACAAAATCACACCAAATTTACAGAAGTACTACACCAGTACACCACAGACAAATTAACCAAGTACAATCAACAGAAGAAACTCAACCAGACAGATAATACAGAAGGTTCACACTTACAATTAAATCATATACATTGCGAAACCACAGACGACTAAAGCGAAACAGAAAATATGCTTTTATCAATATTAAATATGAAAACCAATACGAAACACTAATCGATTCGAAGTATTATCAAAGCAGGGCAAGCTTTTTAAATCTCGAAAAGACAAACAATAGTCACATTCACACAGATAACACTCCACAAAATATTCAAAACAGTTCAAGTATGAATAATTTATATCAAATATCAAAATACGACAAATAAAATACAACCCGCTAAAAAAATTTGGACAATTCTACTACTAATCTTAGAAAGCCCAAAGAGGAAAAAAATTTCAATCACTAGACCTTGAAATTGATTTCTTAATTGATTCATGAGCAGAATCAAAAATTAAATTCCTCCCGACAGGGAATGAAATTAAAACTCTACACCCAATATAATCAACTTCAAAAAGTTCAAGTAAATTAGCAACAGCACAAGGATCAAGTCCTACAAAAATTGGAAAAAACCAAATACACCTTGTTCCAACCCGAACAAGATAACAAAAGAAACTTTTAATTAAATCTTTCAAACAAATATTCCATATCGAAGACATAAAACACAATATCGTTAGAATACCGGTTATCACAAATTGTATTTCCACCATTAATTGTTTAAATAGCAAGTTACATGTATAAGACAAGTATACAAAAATGAATAATAAATCTTTAACATTCTTTCAAAAACTTAATAAATAACCCCATTTTTCTCAAAATTCGACCCTATTTAGAATCAACAACGCAAACACTTGAAACCATCATCAGGATATTTATAAAATTTTCTATAAACCAATTTGATCAATAAAATGTTCATCAAAATAAACAACAGCTATACGTGTCTGGCCTCGAATTTAAACCAATCCATACGTTTTTTAGAGCAACAACCTCCTCTAATAAACATACAAAGAATACACGTATACAACCTATGTATGAAAAATATTTTAATTTGAGTCTAAACCAACCCGAACAAGATAACAAAATAAACTTTTAAATAAACCTTTTAAACAAATATTCAATATCGCAGATGTAAAACACAATATCGTTTGAATACCGGTTATCACAAATTATGTTCCCATAATTAACTTTTTAAATAGCAGGTTACATATAAAAGACAAGTATACAAAACTAATTAATACATCTCTAACATTCTTTCAAAAACTTTTTGAATAAACCCCATTTTTCTCAAAAATTTACCCTATTTAGAATCAACAACGCAAACACTTGAAACCATCATCAGGATATTTAAATAATTTTCTATAAACCAAGTTGATCAATTAAATGTTCATCAAAATGAACAACAGCTCTACATGTCTGGCCTCGAATTTAAACTAATCCACAAGTTTTTTAGAGCAACAACCTCATCCATTAAACATACAAAGAATACACGTATACAAAAATTTACCAAAAAAATCACAATACTCCTAGGACTTCTAGGATATTGCGAAATAAATGCAACAGTCTAACCAACCGAAGAAAGAGCATTTAGAGTAAATAATATTTTAAATTAATTATGTATTTGTCAATCGACAATTCTTAATGAACGTCTATCAGTTAGAAATTTAAAAAAACTACTTTAAACGAAATACAGACTATTTCAAAAAAAAAACACCTTATTTTGAACCAGCATTTCAAACTTCGAATAACACAAGCGAACAACAAAAATTTCTCACATTGATCAATTTTCAACAGTCTCAAATTAATCAACAAATTTGATTAATTAGCAGAACCGTTACTAAAATACCTACTGGCTTATGCTACATCTAATTTTGAAGTTGGAAAAATAAATTCACCATCACACCTACCTCATAAACCTGATGCAGTTTTTAAAAATTAGCAAGCAAGTAAAGTACCAATTCGCTTACAAGACAAATTAAATAGATTACAAGACATTCTGGAACAAAATGAAATTATCTCACCAGTAATTAGAGAAGTACAACCAAAAAGACACACTTTCATGAACCCTGTAACCGTTCGCGCTGAAGCAGAATCACTGAAAATTGTTTTAGACGCAAGATTTTTCAATTCACTAATTGATGAATCTAAATGTAATTGGCCCATAGAACCAATCCAGGTAATTTTAATTAAAATAATTAGACTATATTATACGACAGCTGACATGAACAGCGCTTTTAATCAAATGCAATTAGATGAAAAATCACAACGCCTACCTCAGTTCGTTATTGGAAACCAACAAAACGAAGTTAGTAGAAAATTTGATGGAAATTTCATAGGACGAGCTGCTTTTTCAGCCTTTATGTTCAAAATTTTCCGACCACTCATTCTCAGTAAGAATGTTATCACATATATAGACGATGTTTTTATACAATCACAAACAAAACACCAAATGTTTTTGAATATTAGATCAATATCCAGACACACTTAGTCGAAACACACCACTTGGACAACTAACAAGGAAAACAACCGTATAAATACCAGAAAATATAAAGTTTTCCTTGTAAAAGACGTTACATCACACAGACTTGTAACCGAAAACATAATGGTTTAATTCTTTTATAACTTGATTGCCAAAATAAACTTTACGAATTAGCTCTATTAGGAAAATCTACATTTAAACCAATACCATACTCATCATGGATCAAAAACAACTCACACCAAAACTCACCTAAGCTAAAATTATAAAGGATAAACCTATTCACTTTAATAGAAAATAAAAACTAAACAGAAAGTATAAATTTAACAGGTTCTTCAGATTTAAATTTGAAATACACTATAAACAAAAAAATGTTATTTAAAAGACCCCTTAGATAAATTACTTCTCTCAAAAATCGAAACTCAAAACATTTTTCTACCAGTTACAGGAAAAAAAACACTAGAATTATTACAAAATTACCAAAACTTTGATCCTGTAATAAGACAACTTGAATCTTGGCATAAGTATTAAACAAAACCTACAATAGCAGATATCACAATTTAAGGTAATAAAACACTCCCTAAATGATTCAGAAAATTCAAAAACACAACAAAAATGAGAATGAAAACCTTTTGGAATATCAAACACCAGAAACAAAATCACCTTGTCTACCTTTGAGTATGATACTTCTAGCCTTTCACATCTCACATTCCATAAATACCAAACGACATATAGGATCAGGAAAAGTTTTTTCAAACTTCAATCAAAATTTCTATTTTCCAAATGCACCAATTTGGATAAAAAGGTCATGTAACGATTACAAAACATGTCATTTAAATAAACCATACCCACATCAAAAACAATTGGCAGAAAAACAAGGCTATGAAGGACAAAGTTGATATTTTAACCACAGATTATCATTCGACACAAAATACTCTATATTGCCCTCCTCAGAAGGAAATTCATACAAAATGGTAATAGTTGATGCATTTACCCACTTCGTAGCACTCAACCCTGTACCCCATTGTAATGCTTATTCTGCATACACAACACTCTACGAACGTTGGATAGCCAAATTTGGATTACCAAAACCCTTGTTACAGACAATGGCACTGAACTCATAAATAATGAAATCATCACACTATGCCATCTTTATAACAATAAGCATAAATTACGAACAACCATGCCGTATGGACTAATGGTTTAGTCGCAGGTATGAACCGCTCCCTACAGGATTATCTTTGATGTATCATAAATGGAAACAATAGTATATACAACAACTGTTCAACTGACGTTAAACTATTTCCACTAGCTTATAATTCACAAATTACAACAATTCTAAGACTATCACCATATAAAACGGTTTTCAATCAAAAACCGCGGAATTCAATAATCAAGGAAAACTCCTCAAAGAACGAACAAAGTTATTACCAAGCTTCTAAAGATTCAATTTGTTGTAATTTAGCATTACATAGACACAATGAAGATAATTTTCATCATCCACAAACCCTAAAATTAGCCTATGGAACACATACAGAATAGATTGTAAACCGAAATAAAAACACAATGAAGTTTATCAAAAAAAAGCCAAAAAGCTATTACAAAGACAAAACTTTCAATCACCAATAAATTCACGTTTCACACAGGCCACCATTGAGCAATGTTTTAATCCCAAATTTTGTAACACAAAGAGAAATATATAAAAAATTGCAACCTAGCCGAAAAATACCATATCAAAAAATTGAAAAACCCACTGACGTTACATATAAACTTATTGGTTCTAACAAAAAAGAAATAGTACAAGATAGAAAATTTTTTGTGTTTACCCAAAATAATACGCAGATAAAAATGACCAACAAACAAACCAACATTTAAATCATTCATCAATTTTACTAAAAACAAAAAAAAACAAATAACTAAAACCACTCAACAAGAAAGTACAGTGATCAATAAAAAAAAATACCTCAAAAACAAAGTCTTAATCGCGAATTAGAAGAAAAAATTTTACCACAAGAAACCACAAAAAAATCACAACAACGTAAATCATCTCGACTCCGAGGTCAACCACGAAAAAACTATAAAACTTTCAGTCCTCAATCTAAAATATTGAAGAAAGTTGAACTTCAGAAAACCCCCTCTGATCAATTAAAGATACAATCATGAAACTCAGATCAATTTGAATTATATCATTTTCTTTATTAATTGAACAAACGAGTTCAACTTTAACCAATCAAAATCATTTCGAAACATCACCCCACTTTGACACCACTTCACTAGCTGACAAATTGCAATTTCAAATAGATATGAAGCTGTAACTAAAATACATACAGGTCAAAAATACGCTCGTATTTGACAATTTAAATGAACATAATATAGAAGTTGCAACCCTCATCTATCATCATGTACAAAAATCAACAGTATCGCCTCATTTTATAAAACTCTTTTCCCCCTAGGAAAAATAATGAATAAGCCTAAAGACAAAACCCGACATGATGACTTAGCCTAAAGTCGATTCAACTTCACAAAACCCCTAACATAAAAAACAATTAATAAATCCCCTAACCATCTAATAAATAAAACCAAAACTAGGAAGCTCATTCCTAGACCTCCAGACTTTTCTTTACCAAAAATTGCCTTTATCCAACCCACTTGTCAAAAACCAATAAAAAAACTTTGACCACACTCATTTTCAACTCGAAAAAATAAAAAATGTTTTGACAAACCAAATCCTTTCTCAAGTGCTTCTTTCTCGACCAGTTCAATATTTTAAAATAATTGTTTCAGATTTTGAAATATTTTTCTAACTTTGTATTTTTTTCTTCTTAGATACTTTAGAAATAGCATTTCTCCTTGTCATAATTTTTTGCAGCTTCTTTGTAGTTATCCATTTCCGCATAAAAGCCTACTGTACCTTCTCAAAAACCCTTGACGTCCTCCTCAGGTACAATTTTTCAACAACTATTTAAATTTTACGACATTTACCTAATAAGCAAAATTATTTTTCTTCTCTTCGTAAATTTTCTCACCTTTCTAGTTTCCCTAATTTTGAAAAATTGTAAATGCATAAGAAAACAACCATCCTCCTAATCATTTTTATAGAAGAACACTATAAACAACATAAAATTAACTAAAAAAGGAAAAAAATCGAAATATTCTATAATTGCTAATCAACAACCACCAACCACAACATTCCAAGACCCCCGTAACAACACCAACAAATAGCCAAACGAATCAATCTCAATCATCTACAAGCATTTCTTTTCAAGAAAATATCTATGCATTCGAAGAAAGACTCGCATCATTATCTGAACCATTGATACCAGCAATCGGCCACGCACCTCTAAGCAAACCACAATACGAAACAACGTATAACATCTAATCTTCCCTCCAACAAGACCTTAATTGAACTAGACGACCCAGCAACAACCAAAATCAAATATCGTGAACTTTTAGCGCTCAGTATTCCTCTACGATTAGATTGCAATACATTCGTAGCAAACGCTCCCCTATTTTGTCAACATCGTTGACAGCAGTAGACTACATACTTGGACACTAACACGATTTCAAAATAGACACGACATCCACAAGTATATACAAAGATATACGAAGATAATATACAGATTCTTACTCAAGAAAAAATAATACTCAAATTTGAAATATCAGTGGAAATAAATAATTTAGTTCATCACGCACTACCTCTACTTCCACCAAATATAACAGCTCAAACTTTGCGACCTCCATTTATCATGACAGAATTTATCTATAAATACGATAGATATACAAACAAATTTTTGGATACATAACATTCTACAACCCGCGTTCAGGACTATCTTACAAATGTATCTTTTAATAGTTTTTTCCTTAAAACTCTCTCCCCCTTGTTCTTTTAGAACCTAAATCTCATCAAAATACTTCCACCGAACGGGACCACAAGAAAGACTTTTTAGTTATACATTATGATTGCGAAGTAAATCAACAGAAAACATTACATAAGTACGCAAAAAATCAAGTAACTCCAGGCGCATCTGAACCACAGGACATAGAATCAACAAATATAAAAGCAGCATTTTTATCAATCACTCGAGCTACCACTTAAAACGGATATAAAATCATAGCAAACTTTTCAGAAAAAATTTACATTGCTCTCAAGTTTCACGCTGAAACAAAAATAGGCTCCATCACGATTCTTTTTATCAAAGTAATATCAAAAGACTCTTGAATTTTAACCCTGATGTTGCGAAAACGATTTAACACGATTAAAATTAACTACGGATAAAAGCTCAAGTCGCAAATAAGTAAATTATGAAGTCAGCTCAGACTCTGCACATCAAGCAGATCTCAAAAGATACAAGGTCTTATTAAATTAGACGCTGAATACCTGATCTACGGCGCACACGGACGTTTAACTTATGATCTACATGACAAAAATTGAATACCACACATTGGAATTCATAATTCCTCTAATTGTGAAGCTGACACAAAAAATAAAGGATAACCAGAAATTATGTTTTTCGATTAGAAAAATCAATTAGATAAAGTACAACTAACACATTACTTAAAAGGTGATACTATTCTATATCAAGAAATTTGCTTGCCCTGTACAAATGACGAAAGTCATTGCCATCCTACCACTCGAACACAGTTAACCATTGTTTGGTTCCCTGAAGACACATGTACCACATTTCAATTTGCTAAAATCAACGCAAGAATGATTAATTTTCACCATTAAAATTTTATTGAATCAGTTCCGTTAGAAAAAATCAACCCTGATAGGAAAAAATCAAACCCACAAGATCATAAAAATATCGACGTTACGGAAAATAAACTAACACGTTTCAAAATTACCCTGAAAAAGAAGTCGCTGGTAAATATACCACACTACTTTACAAAATTATATTCAGAAATTCTTGTCGAATACTCAAAAGGTTTTGACATGAAAACAGGAAAACTGAATATACACCCAAGTCACCCAAATCAAAACCGCAACGATGAAAAATGATATATCCCGGTAACATTTTTGAAAAACGCAGGAAGCTTTGGTGGAAAACTTTGCTCACAAGATGAAGATAGCACACGTTTACAAGAAATTTTACTGATGAATAATACATATTTTCATATAGTCCTAGATATGAAACTGGACTACACAATAAGTAGGTTTTTTCAAGAAATGTCACTATCGGAGACAGAAAAAGTTCATCACCTATGTGAACTTGTACGTACAAAAATATTACAATCACTTGCATTAGCAGTATTGAAAAACCCTATGCAGGATCTTTATTATCAGACGATAGATCATATTTCATTGACTACGAACGAAAAATTCTCTGTTACTACACGTATACTTAAAACTTATCACCATTGTACGCTTTTGAAGATAATATAAAATGTTATAAAAGAATCCCTATGTTCTACAAATATAAAGTGTATTTTGATCATACTTTTTCAAGACGTACAACTTTTTGAGATACAGCTGTCCCATGTGGCACTGAAAATAGCCACAATGTAATACAGTTAAACCCAAACGAGGATAAATATTATCTTATAACTCCATACCCTACTCTCATTCCACCATAAAAAAAATTCTCTCCAGAAAGTACAAAAGCAATTGCTCGTAACCCAAATATAGACTTACAATCGATAGATATATCCTCAAGATCAGATATACAACATCACATTCGAACACAACAATTTCAAGGTCTCCTCACTAAAATGATGCCCATGAAGAAAGTGTGCCGCGTATTTGACATTCAGAAGAACAACTTGATTGAGAACGACTTCACAGGAGTTCCAGATAGGGACATGCGAGCGTGTTTTAACCAATCGACGCGGAGGCCAGCAATGAACATGCAGCAGCCGCCGCTCAGGATAGGCACAAACAACGTCTCCAGGAGCTCAGACGAAGAAAAAGCGCAGTGGGAGTCGATGATGGTATGCCTATTCACTACGCTATGGCAGAAGTTGAAGAGCGCGGTACTGACTTTTTGCACCATACCGGTGAGCACGAGGACGCTATCGCCTATTGGAATATGGCAAAATGAAAGGCTCATCAGATGGAATAACAAATCTGGCAAGTCGCAATGCTGCACGAATTTTTTGTGTTTACCCAAAATAATACGCAGATAAAAATGACCAACAAACAAACCAACATTTAAATCATTCATCAATTTTACTAAAAACAAAAAAAAACAAATAACTAAAACCACTCAACAAGAAAGTACAGTGATCAATAAAAAAAA
The DNA here is from genome assembly GCF_963678635.1 of Symsagittifera roscoffensis. Lineage (NCBI taxonomy): Eukaryota > Metazoa > Xenacoelomorpha > Acoela > Convolutidae > Symsagittifera > Symsagittifera roscoffensis. Next base: position 36,867,106 of record NC_087063.1, on the reverse strand, counting down.
ATACCTCAAAAACAAAGTCTTAATCGCGAATTAGAAGAAAAAATTTTACCACAAGAAACCACAAAAAAATCACAACAACGTAAATCATCTCGACTCCGAGGTCAACCACGAAAAAACTATAAAACTTTCAGTCCTCAATCTAAAATATTGAAGAAAGTTGAACTTCAGAAAACCCCCTCTGATGAATTAAAGATACAATCATGAAACTCAGATCAATTTGAATTATATCATTTTCTTTATTAATTGAACAAACGAGTTCAACTTTAACCAATCAAAATCATTTCGAAACATCACCCCCACTTTGACACCACTTCACTAGCTGACAAATTGCAATTTCAAATAGATATGAAGCTGTAACTAAAATACATACAGGTCAAAAATACGCTCGTATTTGACAATTTAAATGAACATAATATAGAAGTTGCAACCCTCATCTATCATCATGTACAAAAATCAACAGTATCGCCTCATTTTATAAAACTCTTTTCCCCCTAGGAAAAATAATGAATAAGCCTAAAGACAAAACCCGACATGATGACTTAGCCTAAAGTCGATTCAACTTCACAAAACCCCTAACATAAAAAACAATTAATAAATCCCCTAACCATCTAATAAATAAAACCAAAACTAGGAAGCTCATTCCTAGACCTCCAGACTTTTCTTTACCAAAAATTGCCTTTATCCAACCCACTTGTCAAAAACCAATAAAAAACTTTGACCACACTCATTTTCAACTCGAAAAAATAAAAAATGTTTTGACAAACCAAATCCTTTCTCAAGTGCTTCTTTCTCGACCAGTTCAATATTTTAAAATAATTGTTTCAGATTTTGAAATATTTTTCTAACTTTGTATTTTTTTCTTCTTAGATACTTTAGAAATAGCATTTCTCCTTGTCATAATTTTTTGCAGCTTCTTTGTAGTTATCCATTTCCGCATAAAAGCCTACTGTACCTTCTCAAAAACCCTTGACGTCCTCCTCAGGTACAATTTTTCAACAACTATTTAAATTTTACGACATTTACCTAATAAGCAAAATTATTTTTCTTCTCTTCGTAAATTTTCTCACCTTTCTAGTTTCCCTAATTTTGAAAAATTGTAAATGCATAAGAAAACAACCATCCTCCTAATCATTTTTATAGAAGAACACTATAAACAACATAAAATTAACTAAAAAAGGAAAAAAATCGAAATATTCTATAATTGCTAATCAACAACCACCAACCACAACATTCCAAGACCCCCGTAACAACACCAACAAATAGCCAAACGAATCAATCTCAATCATCTACAAGCATTTCTTTTCAAGAAAATATCTATGCATTCGAAGAAAGACTCGCATCATTATCTGAACCATTGATACCAGCAATCGGCCACGCACCTCTAAGCAAACCACAATACGAAACAACGTATAACATCTAATCTTCCCTCCAACAAGACCTTAATTGAACTAGACGACCCAGCAACAACCAAAATCAAATATCGTGAACTTTTAGCGCTCAGTATTCCTCTACGATTAGATTGCAATACATTCGTAGCAAACGCTCCCCTATTTTGTCAACATCGTTGACAGCAGTAGACTACATACTTGGACACTAACACGATTTCAAAATAGACACGACATCCACAAGTATATACAAAGATATACGAAGATAATATACAGATTCTTACTCAAGAAAAAATAATACTCAAATTTGAAATATCAGTGGAAATAAATAATTTAGTTCATCACGCACTACCTCTACTTCCACCAAATATAACAGCTCAAACTTTGCGACCTCCATTTATCATGACAGAATTTATCTATAAATACGATAGATATACAAACAAATTTTTGGATACATAACATTCTACAACCCGCGTTCAGGACTATCTTACAAATGTATCTTTTAATAGTTTTTTCCTTAAAACTCTCTCCCCCTTGTTCTTTTAGAACCTAAATCTCATCAAAATACTTCCACCGAACGGGACCACAAGAAAGACTTTTTAGTTATACATTATGATTGCGAAGTAAATCAACAGAAAACATTACATAAGTACGCAAAAAATCAAGTAACTCCAGGCGCATCTGAACCACAGGACATAGAATCAACAAATATAAAAGCAGCATTTTTATCAATCACTCGAGCTACCACTTAAAACGGATATAAAATCATAGCAAACTTTTCAGAAAAAATTTACATTGCTCTCAAGTTTCACGCTGAAACAAAAATAGGCTCCATCACGATTCTTTTTATCAAAGTAATATCAAAAGACTCTTGAATTTTAACCCTGATGTTGCGAAAACGATTTAACACGATTAAAATTAACTACGGATAAAAGCTCAAGTCGCAAATAAGTAAATTATGAAGTCAGCTCAGACTCTGCACATCAAGCAGATCTCAAAAGATACAAGGTCTTATTAAATTAGACGCTGAATACCTGATCTACGGCGCACACGGACGTTTAACTTATGATCTACATGACAAAAATTGAATACCACACATTGGAATTCATAATTCCTCTAATTGTGAAGCTGACACAAAAAATAAAGGATAACCAGAAATTATGTTTTTCGATTAGAAAAATCAATTAGATAAAGTACAACTAACACATTACTTAAATGCCAAATGAAATCCCATTATCATACTATCTAAAACAACATGAAATCAAAAAGACCCAACTTACAAGTTTTTGACTATGAATCCATGACTATGAATCCATAACTTATCGTTGGATGATCTATATCTTCAAATAAATCACCAATGGTGTTTATAGGAACAGATCCTGACTACTCAAAAGAAGACTATTTAACTGCAGTTACAGCTAAGTTAATTTTAAAAATAGGACCTGAACCAATAAATACACCACTCCATCAAAATTGGATAAATAGACGTACAGCTCTAACCCAAACCACACTTGATGGAGTAGCCCAAAAATGGTTTTCAGTTTTACCTATAGACGACATTAAATCAGACTGCGGAATATTCACACAAGATTTTTCAAAAATGTTCGAATCTGAAAGAAATAAACAACACCAAAGAGTCCTATGCAATGAAGATCTTGGAACCCCCAACAAAATAATCAAATCAATCAACTCACAGTTAGAATTGAAACGTTAATAAGAAAAGCTTATTCTCTTAATACGCATGATTACAAAAACACGAAAATGACAGAAGTTTTAATGATGGTTCTAACACTACAACTCGGTAAGAGTGCAATAAAAAAGAGAGCATCACATCCATCATCAAATCGAGAACCCAACCTAGATTTCCGAAAATTAGTAGATAAACTAGAACAATCTGGAATCACTATGTAGTTAGTAGAAACAGAAATTTTAAAATTAGAATGTGTAAACAACCTTCAGACAACTTCACAAACAAATCATATTCATGATATTGACAATGATTTAGCAGAAAAATCACTCAAATATTAAATATCTACAAAAAAAATGGTTTCAAAGGTTAAGCATCATTTAAAAAATGATGCAATTACTGTCAAAGACATGGACATACCATTGCTGAATGCAGACAAAAACAACAGGATAATCAAAACAAGCCACAAAACCAAAAAGAACCAAATAATTTTTTAAACCTTTAAACGAAAAAAGACCCAAACCTACCAAACAAAAACATTAGAATCATCAATCAGAGTATTAATAGTTCGGGAAAACTACTTCCAATCAGCTACAATAACTGTAGACAACATTCACTCTATCGAAATTATTTCGTGGAAGATTTCCAGACAGAAGAAATTCACAAAATTTTTCGCAAAATAGTCATTGCAGATCAAATAATCCAAACAATCAATATCGCAATAAATATTGAAGATCAAAGTCAAACAGAAGCAATTGCTCAAAATATAACAGGAATCGTTCCTATTCAAAGTCTCAAAATAGATATATTCAAATGATCGTTCATCATATAATCCAAATCGAAATTATTCAAACAATAGAAATTGACATGATTCAAATAACAAATCACGAAACTAATCCAAGAATAGATCAAATTACAAAAAAAAACAATAATGGATCCCGTGAAAACTCCAGAAATCGATGCGACAATTACGAAAGGAGACAGCGAAACTACTCTAAGTCACCACATAGATTTAACACTCAACATACAAAATCACAACAAAACTACAAAAGTAGTGCACCAGTACAACAAAGATTAATAAACCAATTACAATCAACAGAATAAACTCAACCAGACTCTCCCGGTATTGATAATACAGAAAATCAGAATTACAATTAAATCATATACAACTCGAAATCACAAATGACTAAAGCGAAACAAAAAATATGCTTTTCATTAACATTGAACTTGAAAACGAATACGAAACACCAATCGATTTGAATAATTATCAAAACAATGCAAGCATTTCTAATCTTGAAGAGACAAACAACAGTCAAGTTCAAAACAAATTACGCTCCACAAGTTATTCAAAACAGTTCAAGTGTGAAAAACCTATATCAAAATACGACAAATAAAATACAACCACCTAAAAAAATTTGGACAATTCTACTTATCTTAGACAGCCCAAAGAGGAAAAACTTTCAATCACCAGACCTTGAAATTGATTTCTTAATTGATTCAGGAGCAAAATCAAATATTATATACCTCCTCACATGGAGTGAAGTTCAAAATCTACACCCAAAATTTTCACCTTCAAAAACTTCAAGTAAATTTGCAACAGCACAAGGATCAAGTGTTACAAAATTTGGAAAAAACCAAATATAGCTTGCTCCAACCCGAACAATGGAAGAAAAATTTTTAAATTAACCTTTTACACGAATATTCCATATCGCATATATAAAACACAATAATACCAGTGGGAATACCTGTTATTACAAATTATATTCCCACAATTAATTTTTTAAATAGCAAGTTACATATAAAAGACAAGTATACAAGAAAAAATAATACATCTCTAACATTCTTTCAAAAACCTAATAAACAATCCCCATTTTTCTCAAAATTGTACCCTGCAAACACCAGAAACATCATCAGGATATTTTTATAACTTTTCTATACACCAAGTTCATAAAAAAAATGTTCATCAAAATAAACAACAGCTTTACATGTCTCACCTCAAATTTAAATCAATCCATAAGTTTTCAAGAGCAACAATCACAACCATTAAACATACAAAAAAACACGTATACAACAATTCACAAAAAATCACATTACCCCTAGGACCTCTAGGATATTGCAAAACAAATGCAACAGTCTACCCAACAGAAGGAAGAGCCTTTAGAGTAAATAATATTTTAAAATTACCAGGTATTTGTCAATCGACAATTTTTAATGAAGATCTATCAATAAACAATATAAAAATATAAAAAACAACTCTAATCGAAATACAGACTATTTTAAAACTTACCTTTTTTCAAACCATTATTTTAAATTTCAAAAAACACAGGCAAACAAAAAAAATTTCTCACAATGATCAATTTTCAAATTTCTCAAATTAATCAACAAGAGTTTGATCAATTATCAGAACTATTACTAAAATACCCACTGGCTCATGCTACATCTTATTTTGATGATGAAAAAATAAGTTCACCATTACACCTACCTCTTAAACCTGATGCAGTTTTTAAAAAGCAGCGAGCAAGTAAAGTACCATTTCGCTTACAAGACAAATTAATTAGATTACTAGACATTCTGGAACAAAATAAAATTATCTCACCAGTAATTGAAGAAGCTTCATAAAACCTGTAACCGTTCTCGCTAAAGCAGAATCACTGAAATTTGTTTTAGATGCAAGATATCTCAATTCACTAATTGATGAATCTAAATGTAATTGGCCCATAGGAGCAATCCAGTTAGTTTTAACTACAAAAAACTGACAATATTAAACAACAGCTGACATGAACAGCGCATATAATCAAATGCCAATAGATGAACAGTCACAATGCCTACCTCAATTCGTTTTCTACGGAATTTTCATAGGACGAGCTGCTTTTTCAGTCGTTTTGAGCAAAATTTTCCAACCATTCATTCTTAGTAAGAATTTTACAACATATCTAGACGATATTTTCATACAATCACAAATAAAACACAAAGTGTTTAAATATTTGATCAATATCATCAGAACTTACTGAAAGAAAACATGAAAGCAGCCCCAGATAAATCACATTTATTTCTCATCTGTATTAAAATCCTTGGACAGATTTTTAAGAAAAACCCAATCACCCAATAAAATCGCGTATAAATGCTATTTTGATACTTCAACCGCCATCATTTAAACAGAAAATTTAAGGGTTTCTTGGAATATTAAAATTTTTAAGCAATTATGTCTATAAATTGCAATTATATCTAAATCCGTTTTATGAAAAAATCCTGGACAGCATCATAATTTTAAATGGACATAAGAACACCAAAAAAATTAATGAAATAAAAATTCCCTCACAGAACAGATATCAAACACAATCCGAGATCCGGATCAACCATTTTATGCTATGTGTGACGCTTCAAAATTTGGAATTGGCGCAGAACTATTACAATCACACAAAAGTACAAACTAAATGAACCTTATCTCTGCAAATTAAAGATTATTTACACAAGCCAAACTTAGACTCTCTACACTTATGAGAGAATTTACAGCCATAATATATACTCCCTCAGAATGTGAACTTTTAGTCCTTGCATCATATCATCAAACAGTTTTATTTACAGATCACAAACCTATAATTATCCTGTTTACCCAAAAATCAAACCCAAACCATAGAGTTTATAGATTTCAAAATATCCTAATAAAGTTTCCAAACCTACATATAAATTGGATGGCAGGAAGAAACCTTGGATAACCCGACACACTTAGTCGAAACACACCACCTGAAATAATAACAAGGCAAACAACCGTAGAAAAACCAGAAAAATTAATTTTTTTCCTTGCAAAAGACGCTAAATCATCACAATCGGAATGCAAATATGCAGTGAAAACCGGTCGTGACAACATACAAATAAATGATTCACAATATTTCCCATTATAACTTGATTGCCAAAATAAACATTACGAATTAGATCTATTAGGAAAATCTACATTTAAACTAATACCATACTCATCATGGATCAAAAACAACTCACAGCAAAACTCACCTAAGCATTAATTGTATAGGATAAACCTATTCCCTTTACTAAAAAATAAAAACTAAACAGAAAGTATAATTTTACAGAACACAATCCCTCTTCCGGATCAACCTTTTTAAGCTATGTGCGACGCTTCAAATTTTGGAACTGGCGCAGAACTATTATAATCACACAAAAGTACAAACAAAATGAACCTTATCTCAGCAAATTGAAGACTATTTACACAAGCCAAACCTAGACTCTCTACATTTATGAGAGAATTTACAGCAATAATATATACTCTCACAGAATATGAACTTTTAGTCATTGCATCATATCATCCAACAGTTTTATTTACAGATCACAAACCTATAATTATCCTGTTTACCCAAAAATCAAACCCAAACCATAGAATTATAGATTTCCAACTATCCTAATAAAGTTTCCAAACCTACATATAATTTGGATGGCAGGAAGAAACGTTAGATTACCAGACACACTTAGTCGAAACACACCACCTGAATTCATAACAAGGAAAACAACCGTAGAAATACCAGAAAATATTTACTTGCAAAAACTTTTACTTGCAAAAAGACGTTACATCACCCAATTGGAAAGCAAATATGCAGTAAAAACCGATCCTGACAACACACAAATAATTAAATTACAACACTTTCCATTATACCTTGATTGCCAAGATAAACATTACGAATTAGATCTATTAGGGATATCTACATTTAAACCAATACCATACTCATCATCGATCAAAAACAACTCACAGCAAAACTCACCTAAGCCATAATTATATAGGATAAACCTATTCCCTTTACTAAAAAATAAAAACTAAACAGGAAGTATAATTTTACCAGGGTCCCCAGATTTTAATGAAATAAAAATTCTCCTCACAGAACAGATATCAAACACAATCCCAGATCCGAATCAACCATTTTACGCTATGTGTGACGCCACAAACTTTGGAATTGGCGCAGAACTATTATAATCACACAAAAGTACTAACAAAATGAACCTTATCTCAGCAAATTGAAGACTATTTCCACAAGCCGAACCCAGACTCTCTACATATATGAGAGAATTTACAGCCATAATATATACTGTCACAGAATATGAACTTTTAGTCCTTGCATCATATCATCCAACAGTTTTATTTACAGATCACAAACCTATAATTATCTTGTTTACACAAAAACCAACAACACACAATGATACACAGTTATACAACAATAAATGAGAAAACAAAACCTTTTGTAAATATCAAACCACAGAAACAAAAGTACCCTGTCTACCATTGAGTATGATACTTCAAGCTTTTCACAACTCACATTCCATAAATACCAAAGGACATTTGGATCAGAAAAAGTTCATTCAAAATTTCCACTTTCCAAATGCACCAATTTGGATAAAAAATTTGTGTAATGATTGCTTAACATGTCATTTAAATAAACCATACCCACATCAAAAACAATTGGCAGAAAAACAAGGTTTTAAAGGACAAAGTTGATATTTTAACCACATATTATCATTCGACAGAAAATGCTCTATATTGCCCTTTTCAGAAGGAAATTCATAAATATTGGTAATAATTGATGCAATTACCCACTTCGTAGCACTCAATCCTGTACCCCCATTGTAATGCTTTTTTTGCATACACAACAGTCTACGAACATTGGATAGGATAGCCAAGTTTGGATTACCAGAAATCCTTGTTAAAGACTTGATTTGACTATGAATCCATAATTTTTCGTTGGATCATCTATATCTTCAAATAAACCACTAATGATTTTTACAGGAACAGATCCTGAAAACTCAAAAAAAGACTACTTAAACGCAGGCACAGCTAAGTTAATTTTAAGTAAAGTACCTGAACAAATAAATACACCACTCCATGAAAATTGGATAAATAGACATACAGCTCTAATCCAAACCACACTTGATGGAGCAGCTCAAAAACGGTTTTCAATTTTACCTATAGACATTCAATCAGACTGGAAAATAATGGACTCTGAAAGAAATAAACAACACCAAAGAGTCCTATGCAATAAAATTCGTGGAGCCAGAAACGAAACAATCAAATCGAATAACTCACAGTTAGGATTTGAAACGATAGTATGAAAAGCATATTCTCCTAATACGCATAATTTCAAAAACATGAAAATTACAGAAGTCTTAATGATGGCTATAACACCACAACTAGGTAAAAGCGCAAAAAAAGGAGAGCATCACATCCATCATCGATTCTTGAACCCATCCTAGTTTTCCGAAAATTAGTAGATAAACTACAACAAGCTGAAATCATTAAGAAATTAAGAGAAACAGACTTTAAAGTTAGAATATGAAAACAACTTTCAGACAACAACTTCACAAATCAATCTTATTCATGACTCTGACAATGAATTAGCAGAAAAAATCACCTAAATTTTAAATATCTACGAAAAGAATCCAAATTTCAAAGAAAAAGCATCATTCGAAAAATGGTGCAATTAATGTCGTAGATATGGACATAGCATTGCTGAATGCAGACAAAACAACTGGATAATCAAAACAAACCACGAAACCAAAACGAACCAAATAAATCTTTTTACCTATGTATGAAAAAAGACCCAAACTTACCAAAGAAAAACATTAGAATCATCAATCACAGTAATAATAGTTCAAGAAAATCAATTCCAGACAGCTACAATAACTATAGACAACAATCACCCTATCGAATCACTTTTCGAGGAAGATCTCCAAACAGCAGAATAGTTATTGCAAATCGAATAATCAAAACAATCAATATCGCAATAAATTTTCAAGATCGAATTCAAATTGACATGATTCAAATAACAAATCACGAAACTAATCCAAGAATAGATCAAATTACAAAAAAAACAATAATGGATCCCGTGAAAACTCCAGAAATCGATGCAACAATTACGCAAGGAGACAGCGAAACTACTCTCTGTCACTACAGAGATTTAACATTCAACATACAAAATCACAACAAAACTACAAAAGTAGTGCACCAGTACAACAAAGATTAATAAACCAATTACAATCAACAGAATAAACTCAACCAGACTCTCCCGGTATTGATAATACAGAAAGCTCAGAATTACAATTAAATCATATACATTGCTAAACCATAGACGACTAAAGCGAAACAGAAAATATGCTTTCATCAAAATTAAATATGAAAACCAATACGAAACACCAATCGAATCGAATTATTATCAAAACAAGGCAAGCTTTTTAAATCTCGAAAAGACAAACAATAGTCACATTCAAACAGATTACGCTCCACAATTTATTCAAAACAGTTCAAGTATGAATAACTTACATCAAATATCAAAATACGACAAGTAAAATACAACCACCTAAAAAAATTTCGGACAACTCTACTACTAATCTTAGAAAGCCCAAAGAAGAAAAATTTTCAATCACCAGACCTTGAAATTGATTTCTTAATCGATTCAGGAGCAGAATCAAATATTAAAACCTCCCCACAGGGAATGAAATTCAAACGCTACACCCAAGATTATCACCTTCAAAAACTTTAAGTAAATTAGCAACAGCACAAGGATCAAATCTTAAAAAGTTTGGAAAAATCCTATTACACCTTGTTCCAACCCGAACAAGATAAGAAAATAAAGTTTTAAATAAACCTTTAAAACAATTATTCGATATCGCAGATGTAAAACACATATCGTTATGACAAATTATATTCCCATAATTAATTTTTTAAATAGCAAGTTACATATAAAAGACAAGTATACAAAAATTATTAACACATCTCTAACATTCTTTCAAAAACTTTATAAAAAACCCCATTTTTCTCAAAATTATACCCTATTTAGAATCAACAACGCAAACACCTGAAACCATCATCAGAATATTTATATAATTTTCTATAAACCAAGTTGATCAATAAAATGTTCATCAAAATAAACAACAGCTATACATGTCTGGCCTCGGATTTAAACCAATCCACGAGTTTTTTAGAGCAACAACCTCATCTATTAAACGTACAAAGAATACACGTCTTCAACCTATGTATGAGAAATAATTTAATTCGAGTCTAAACCAACCCGAAAAAGATAACAAAATAAACTTTTAAACAAACCTTTTAAATAAATATTCGATATCGCAGATATAAAACACAATATCGTTGGAATACCGGATTTCGCAAATTATGTTCCCATAATTATTTTTTAAATAGCAAGTTACATATTAAAGACAAGTTTACAAGAATAATTAATACATCACTAACATTCTTTCAAAAACTCAAAAATAACCCCCATTTTTCTCAAAGTTTTACCCTATTTAGAATCAACAACGCAAACACCTGAAACCATCATCAGGATATTTAAATAATTTTTAATTTTCTATAAACCAAGTTGATCAAAAAAATGTTCATCAAAATAAACAACAGCTTTACATGTCTCACCTCGAATTTAAATCAATCCATAAGTTTTGAAGAGCAACAATCACAACCATTAAACATACAAAGAAAACACGTATACAACAATTCACAAAAAAACACATTACCCCTAGGACCTCTAGGATATTGCAAAACAAATGCAACAGTCTAACCAACCGAAGAAAGAGCATTTAGAGTAAATAATATTTTAAATTAATTATGTATTTGTCAATCGACAATTCTTAATGAACGTCTATCAGTTAGAAATTTAAAAAAACTACTTTAAACGAAATACAGACTATTTTAAAACTTACCTTATTTCAGACCATTATTTTGAATTTCAAAAAACACAGGCGAACAATAAACATTTCTCACAATGATCAATTTTCAAATTTCTCAAATTAATCAACAAGTGTTTGATCAATTAGCAGAACTATTACTAAAATACCCGCTGGCTTATGCTACATCTCTTTTTGATGTTGGAAAAAAAATTCACCATTACACCTACCTTTTAAACCTGATGCAGTTTTTAAAAAGCAGCGAGCAAGTAAAGTACCAATGCGCCTACAAGACAAATTCAATAGATTACTAGACATTCTCGAACAAAATGAAATTATCTCACCAGTAATTTAAAAAAAGTACAACGGAAAGAAAACCTTTTCGTAAACCCTGTAACCGTTCTCAATAAAGCAGATTCACTAAAAATTGTTTTTGATGCATGATATCTCAATTCACTAATTGATGAATCTATATGAAATTGGCCCATAGAAGCAATCCAGTTAGTTTTAACTACAAAAAACTGACAATATTAAACAACAGCTGACATGAACAGCGCATATAATCAAATGCCATTAGATGAACAGTCTCAATGCCTACATCAATTCGTGATTGGAAACCAACAATACGAAATTAGTAGAAGTTTCTACGGAATTTTCATAGGACCAGCAGCTTTTTCAGCATTTATGAGCAAAATTTTCCGACCACTCATTCTTAGTATGAATCTTATCGCATATCTAGACAAAATTTTTGTACAACCACAAACAAAAACAGACGCGGATGTAGATCAAAATTTTGCCTATGTCCACAAGAAACATTTTATGAGCTCCAAACACGTCAAAAAGAGGGGATGTTTAGGGAAATTATATCGACACCGCTGATGGATTTTTTCACAAAAAAATGAGCTCCTTAACGAATGCCATTTTTGGATGGGTGTCAAGAAAGATAGTAACATGGTAACATTTTAACTGTCGAAGCCTAAAGAAGAAGCGTTAAGATTTTCTAATGTTCTTTCGGGTGTTGATATCTTAAATCATAATCTGTAAAATTTTTGATAATAATCTTTTCCAGGCAGCTAAGTAGATAACACTTGCGTTTAGAAAGGTTATCAAATCAAATGATGGAGTTTTTTTTCGGAAAACTAAATTTTTCAACAGAACAACAGCATCGGCTTTATACTTGTTATGGCGTTTGGCTTGCCTGGATTTGAATTCCTTGGTATGTCCGGCAAACGTAGTAAAGTTCTTCGAATTCCGTCCCAGTGGCATCGTTTAGAAGTATTGTATCGCGTTCCGATTCCCATTGGGGTCGCTCCTTAAAGTGAGATCCCCACCCTTAAAGAAAATCTAGTAAGGGGTCCTTAATTTTCGCAACAGCCCCTTCTGTTTTTGCGTCAAAAATGTCTCAAAGTAGAGGACGCTTAACTTCAGTGACGACTAGCTTAACAGCAGGAAAAATGATACTCATCCCTTCTAGTTCCCCCGAGTCGTTACTATAAAAACATTTCAATTCCTGATTTTTACAACTTTGTCTTTTTTCCAGGTCTATTTTGATTTCAGCCCCAAAATTTTTGTAAAAACACTACCATAGAGTTTCGCACTTTATTTACACCTGAAACCATCATCAGTATATTTTTATAAATTTTCTATAAACCAAGTTCATCAATGAGTTGCTCATCAAAAAAACAACAGCTATACATGTCTGGCCTCGAATTTAAACCAATCCACAAGTTTTTTAGAGCATCAACCTCATCCATTAAACATACAAAGAATACACGTATACAGCAATTCATCAAAAAATCACATTACTCCTAGATATTGCGAAACAAATGCAACAATCTATCCAACCGAAGAAAGAGCATTTAGAAGAAATAATATTTTACAATAATTATGTATTTGTCAATCGACAATTCTTAATGAACGTCTATCAGTTAAAAAAATAAAAAACCATTTTAAACGAAATACAGAGTTTTTCAAAAAACACCTTAATTTGAACCCGCATTTCAAACTTCGAAAAACACAAGCAAACAACAAAATTTTCTCACATTGATCAATTTTCAACAGTTTCAAATTAATCAAAAAGAGTTTGATCAGTTAGCAGAACCATTACTAAAATACCCACTGGCTTATGTTACATCTAATTTTGATGTTGGAAAATTAAATTCATCATGACACCTACCTCTTAAACCTGATGCAGTTTTTAAAAAGCAGCAAGCAAGTAAGTATCAATTCGCTTACAAGACAAAATAAATAGATTACTAGACATTCTGGATCAATTTGAAATTATGTCACGAGTAATTAGACAAGTACAACCAAAGAGACACTCTTTCATGAACCCTGTAATCGTTATCGCTAGGGCAGAATCACTGAAAATTGTTTTAGACACAAGCTTCTCAATTCACTTATTGATGAATCTAAATGTAATTGGCCCATAGAAGCAATCCAGGTAATTTTAACTAAAATAATTGGACAATATTATACGACCGCTGACATGAACAGCGCTTATAATCAAATGCCATTAGATGAACAATCACAACGCCTACCTCAGTTCGTTATTGGAAACCAACAAAACGAACTTAGTAGAAATTTCTATGGAATTTTCATAGGGCGAGCTGCTTTTTCAGCCTTTATGAGCAAAGTTTTCCGACCACTCCTTATCAATAAGAATGTTATCACATATCTAGACGTTGTTTTTAAACAATCACAAACAAAACACAAAATCTTTGAATATTAGATCAAAATCCAGACACACTTAGTCGAAACACACCACTTGACTTACTAACAAGGAAAACAACCGTAGAAATACCAGAAAATATAAAGTTTTTCCTTGCAAAAGACGTTACATTACCATGATTGGAATGCAAATATGCAATAAAAAACCGATCCTGACAACACAAAAAAAATAATTTGAAACACTTTCCATTATACCTTGATTGCCAAAATAAACATTACGAATTAGATCTATTAGGAAAATCTACATTTAGACCAATACCATACTCATCATTGATCAAAAACAACTCACACCAAAACTCACCTAAGCTAAAATTACAAAGGATAAACCTATTCACTTTAATAGAAAATAAAAACTAAACAGAAAGTATAAATTTAACAGGTTCTTCAGATTTAAATTTGAAATACCCTATAAACAAAAAAAATGTTATTTAAAAGACCCCTTAGATTAAAATATTTCTCTCAAAAACCAGAACTCAAAACATTTTTCTACCAGTTACAAAAAAAACACTAGAATTATTACAAATTTACCAAAATTTTGACCCTGTAATTAGACAACTTGAATCTTGGCTTAAGTATTAAACAAAACCTACAATAGCAGATATCACAATTTTAGGTAATAAAACACTCCTTAAATGATTCAGAAAATTCAAAAACACAACATTAAATGAGAATAAAAACCTTTTGGAATATCAAACACCAGAAACAAAATTACCCTGTTTACCATTACCATTGAGTATGATACTTCTAGCCCTTCACATCTCACATTCCATAAAAACCAAACGACATTTGGGTTTCAAAAAAAGTTTTTTCAAACGTCAATCAAAATTTCTTCTTTCCAAATGCACCAATTTGGATTAAAGTTTCATGTAACGATTACATGACTTTTTATTTAAATAAACCATACCCACATCAAAAACAATTGGCAGAAAAACAAGGCTTAGAAGGACAAAGTTGACATTTTAACCACATATTACCATTCGACAGAAAATACTCTATTTTGCCCTCCTCAGAAGGAAATTCATACAAAACGGTAATAGTTGATGCATTTACCCACTTCGTAGTACTCAACCCTGTACCCCATGCCTAATTTGCATACACAACACTCTACGAACATTGGATAGCCAAATTTGGATTACAAAAATCCTTGTTACAGACAATGGCACTGAACTCATAAATTACAAAATCAACACATTATGCCATCTTTATAACAAAAAACATAAACTCCGATCACCCATGCCGTATGGACTAATGGTTTAGTCGCAGGTATGAACCGTTCCCTACAGGAATATCTTAGATGTATGATAAATGGAAATAATAGTAAAAACAACAATTGTTCAACTGACGTAAAACTATTTCCACATTTTATAATTCACAAATTACAACAACTCTAAGACTATCACCATATAAAACGGTTTTCAATCAAAAAGCGCGGAAACGAATAATGTTCACAGCAAACTCCTCAAAGAACGAACAAGGTTTTTACCAAGCTACTAAAGACTCAATTTGTTGTAATTTAGCATTACATAGACACAATGAAGATAACTTTCATCATCCACAAACCCTAAAATTAACCTATGGAACACATACAGAATAGATTGTAAACGGAAATAAAAACACACTGAAAAACACAATCAAAAACGAATACCTCAAAAACAAAGACTTAATCGCGAATTAGAAGAAAAAATTTCACCACAAGAAACAAAAGAAAAATCACAACAACGTAAATCATCTCGACTCCGATGTCAACCACGAAAAAACTATAAAAATTTCATTCCACAACCTAAGCTAATGAAGAAAAATGAAATTCAGAAACCCCCCTTTGATCAATTAAAGATACATTCATTAAACTCAGATCAATTTGAAGTATATCATTTTCTTTTTTCATTGAAAAAACGAGTTCAAATTTAACCAATCAAAATCATTACGAAACATCACCCCACTTTGACACCACTTCACAAGCCGACAAATTGCAAAGTTCAAATGGATATGAAACTGTAACTAAAATACATACAGGTCAAAAATACGCTCATATTTGACAATTTAATTGAACATAAAAAAGTTACAACCCTCCCCTATCATCATATACAAAAGTCAACAGTATCGTCTCAACTTATAAAACTCATTACCCTCAAGGAAAAATAGTGAATAAACTTAAAGACAAAACCCGACATGATAACTTAGCCTAAAGTCGCTTCAACTTAACAAAACCCCTAACATAAAAAACACCTAACAAATCCCCTAAGCATCTAATAAATAAAACCAAAACTAGGAAGTTCATTTCTAGACCTCCAGACTTTTCTTTACTAAAAATTGCCCATATCCAACCCACTTGTCAAAGATTTTAAAAAAATTTGACCACACTCAATATTCAACTCGAAAAAATTAAAAATGTTTTGACAAACCAAATCATTTTCAAATTCTTCTCTCTCGACTGTTCATGTGATTGTTCAAGTAATTCATTATGTAATCGAAATCGAAATTATTCAAACAAAAGAAATCGACATGATTCAAATAACAGATCAAGAAACTACTCCAAGAATAGACCAAATTACAACAATAACAATAATGGATCCCGTGATAACTCCAGAAATCGATGCAACAATTACGCAAGGAGACAGCGAAACTACTCTCAGTCACCACATAGATCTAACTCTGAACATACAAAATCACACCAAATTTACAGAAGTACTACACCAGTACACCACAGACAAATTAACCAAGTACAATCAACAGAAGAAACTCAACCAGACAGATAATACAGAAGGTTCACACTTACAATTAAATCATATACATTGCGAAACCACAGACGACTAAAGCGAAACAGAAAATATGCTTTTATCAATATTAAATATGAAAACCAATACGAAACACTAATCGATTCGAAGTATTATCAAAGCAGGGCAAGCTTTTTAAATCTCGAAAAGACAAACAATAGTCACATTCACACAGATAACACTCCACAAAATATTCAAAACAGTTCAAGTATGAATAATTTATATCAAATATCAAAATACGACAAATAAAATACAACCCGCTAAAAAAATTTGGACAATTCTACTACTAATCTTAGAAAGCCCAAAGAGGAAAAAAATTTCAATCACTAGACCTTGAAAATGATTTCTTAATTGATTCATGAGCAGAATCAAAAATTAAATTCCTCCCGACAGGGAATGAAATTAAAACTCTACACCCAATATAATCAACTTCAAAAAGTTCAAGTAAATTAGCAACAGCACAAGGATCAAGTCCTACAAAAATTGGAAAAAACCAAATACACCTTGTTCCAACCCGAACAAGATAACAAAAGAAACTTTTAATTAAATCTTTCAAACAAATATTCCATATCGAAGACATAAAACACAATATCGTTAGAATACCGGTTATCACAAATTGTATTTCCACCATTAATTGTTTAAATAGCAAGTTACATGTAAAAGACAAGTATACAAAAATGAATAATAAATCTTTAACATTCTTTCAAAAACTTAATAAATAACCCCATTTTTCTCAAAATTCGACCCTATTTAGAATCAACAACGCAAACACTTGAAACCATCATCAGGATATTTATAAAATTTTCTATAAACCAATTTGATCAATAAAATGTTCATCAAAATAAACAACAGCTATACGTGTCTGGCCTCGAATTTAAACCAATCCATACGTTTTTTAGAGCAACAACCTCCTCTAATAAACATACAAAGAATACACGTATACAACCTATGTATGAAAAATATTTTAATTTGAGTCTAAACCAACCCGAACAAGATAACAAAATAAACTTTTAAATAAACCTTTTAAACAAATATTCAATATCGCAGATGTAAAACACAATATCGTTTGAATACCGGTTATCACAAATTATGTTCCCATAATTAACTTTTTAAATAGCAGGTTACATATAAAAGACAAGTATACAAAACTAATTAATACATCTCTAACATTCTTTCAAAAACTTTTTGAATAAACCCCATTTTTCTCAAAAATTTACCCTATTTAGAATCAACAACGCAAACACTTGAAACCATCATCAGGATATTTAAATAATTTTCTATAAACCAAGTTGATCAATTAAATGTTCATCAAAATGAACAACAGCTCTACATGTCTGGCCTCGAATTTAAACTAATCCACAAGTTTTTTAGAGCAACAACCTCATCCATTAAACATACAAAGAATACACGTATACAAAAATTTACCAAAAAAATCACAATACTCCTAGGACTTCTAGGATATTGCGAAATAAATGCAACAGTCTAACCAACCGAAGAAAGAGCATTTAGAGTAAATAATATTTTAAATTAATTATGTATTTGTCAATCGACAATTCTTAATGAACGTCTATCAGTTAGAAATTTAAAAAAACTACTTTAAACGAAATACAGACTATTTCAAAAAAAAAACACCTTATTTTGAACCAGCATTTCAAACTTCGAATAACACAAGCGAACAACAAAAATTTCTCACATTGATCAATTTTCAACAGTCTCAAATTAATCAACAAATTTGATTAATTAGCAGAACCGTTACTAAAATACCTACTGGCTTATGCTACATCTAATTTTGAAGTTGGAAAAATAAATTCACCATCACACCTACCTCATAAACCTGATGCAGTTTTTAAAAATTAGCAAGCAAGTAAAGTACCAATTCGCTTACAAGACAAATTAAATAGATTACAAGACATTCTGGAACAAAATGAAATTATCTCACCAGTAATTAGAGAAGTACAACCAAAAAGACACACTTTCATGAACCCTGTAACCGTTCGCGCTGAAGCAGAATCACTGAAAATTGTTTTAGACGCAAGATTTTTCAATTCACTAATTGATGAATCTAAATGTAATTGGCCCATAGAACCAATCCAGGTAATTTTAATTAAAATAATTAGACTATATTATACGACAGCTGACATGAACAGCGCTTTTAATCAAATGCAATTAGATGAAAAATCACAACGCCTACCTCAGTTCGTTATTGGAAACCAACAAAACGAAGTTAGTAGAAAATTTGATGGAAATTTCATAGGACGAGCTGCTTTTTCAGCCTTTATGTTCAAAATTTTCCGACCACTCATTCTCAGTAAGAATGTTATCACATATATAGACGATGTTTTTATACAATCACAAACAAAACACCAAATGTTTTTGAATATTAGATCAATATCCAGACACACTTAGTCGAAACACACCACTTGGACAACTAACAAGGAAAACAACCGTATAAATACCAGAAAATATAAAGTTTTCCTTGTAAAAGACGTTACATCACACAGACTTGTAACCGAAAACATAATGGTTTAATTCTTTTATAACTTGATTGCCAAAATAAACTTTACGAATTAGCTCTATTAGGAAAATCTACTTTTAAACCAATACCATACTCATCATGGATCAAAAACAACTCACACCAAAACTCACCTAAGCTAAAATTATAAAGGATAAACCTATTCACTTTAATAGAAAATAAAAACTAAACAGAAAGTATAAATTTAACAGGTTCTTCAGATTTAAATTTGAAATACACTATAAACAAAAAAATGTTATTTAAAAGACCCCTTAGATAAATTACTTCTCTCAAAAATCGAAACTCAAAACATTTTTCTACCAGTTACAGGAAAAAAAACACTAGAATTATTACAAAATTACCAAAACTTTGACCCTGTAATAAGACAACTTGAATCTTGGCATAAGTATTAAACAAAACCTACAATAGCAGATATCACAATTTAAGGTAATAAAACACTCCCTAAATGATTCAGAAAATTCAAAAACACAACAAAAATGAGAATGAAAACCTTTTGGAATATCAAACACCAGAAACAAAATCACCTTGTCTACCTTTGAGTATGATACTTCTAGCCTTTCACATCTCACATTCCATAAATACCAAACGACATATAGGATCAGGAAAAGTTTTTTCAAACTTCAATCAAAATTTCTATTTTCCAAATGCACCAATTTGGATAAAAAGGTCATGTAACGATTACAAAACATGTCATTTAAATAAACCATACCCACATCAAAAACAATTGGCAGAAAAACAAGGCTATGAAGGACAAAGTTGATATTTTAACCACAGATTATCATTCGACACAAAATACTCTATATTGCCCTCCTCAGAAGGAAATTCATACAAAATGGTAATAGTTGATGCATTTACCCACTTCGTAGCACTCAACCCTGTACCCCATTGTAATGCTTATTCTGCATACACAACACTCTACGAACGTTGGATAGCCAAATTTGGATTACCAAAACCCTTGTTACAGACAATGGCACTGAACTCATAAATAATGAAATCATCACACTATGCCATCTTTATAACAATAAGCATAAATTACGAACAACCATGCCGTATGGACTAATGGTTTAGTCGCAGGTATGAACCGCTCCCTACAGGATTATCTTTGATGTATCATAAATGGAAACAATAGTATATACAACAACTGTTCAACTGACGTTAAACTATTTCCACTAGCTTATAATTCACAAATTACAACAATTCTAAGACTATCACCATATAAAACGGTTTTCAATCAAAAACCGCGGAATTCAATAATCAAGGAAAACTCCTCAAAGAACGAACAAAGTTATTACCAAGCTTCTAAAGATTCAATTTGTTGTAATTTAGCATTACATAGACACAATGAAGATAATTTTCATCATCCACAAACCCTAAAATTAGCCTATGGAACACATACAGAATAGATTGTAAACCGAAATAAAAACACAATGAAGTTTATCAAAAAAAAGCCAAAAAGCTATTACAAAGACAAAACTTTCAATCACCAATAAATTCACGTTTCACACAGGCCACCATTGAGCAATGTTTTAATCCCAAATTTTGTAACACAAAGAGAAATATATAAAAAATTGCAACCTAGCCGAAAAATACCATATCAAAAAATTGAAAAACCCACTGACGTTACATATAAACTTATTGGTTCTAACAAAAAAGAAATAGTACAAGATAGAAAATTTTTTGTGTTTACCCAAAATAATACGCAGATAAAAATGACCAACAAACAAACCAACATTTAAATCATTCATCAATTTTACTAAAAACAAAAAAAAACAAATAACTAAAACCACTCAACAAGAAAGTACAGTGATCAATAAAAAAAAATACCTCAAAAACAAAGTCTTAATCGCGAATTAGAAGAAAAAATTTTACCACAAGAAACCACAAAAAAATCACAACAACGTAAATCATCTCGACTCCGAGGTCAACCACGAAAAAACTATAAAACTTTCAGTCCTCAATCTAAAATATTGAAGAAAGTTGAACTTCAGAAAACCCCCTCTGATCAATTAAAGATACAATCATGAAACTCAGATCAATTTGAATTATATCATTTTCTTTATTAATTGAACAAACGAGTTCAACTTTAACCAATCAAAATCATTTCGAAACATCACCCCACTTTGACACCACTTCACTAGCTGACAAATTGCAATTTCAAATAGATATGAAGCTGTAACTAAAATACATACAGGTCAAAAATACGCTCGTATTTGACAATTTAAATGAACATAATATAGAAGTTGCAACCCTCATCTATCATCATGTACAAAAATCAACAGTATCGCCTCATTTTATAAAACTCTTTTCCCCCTAGGAAAAATAATGAATAAGCCTAAAGACAAAACCCGACATGATGACTTAGCCTAAAGTCGATTCAACTTCACAAAACCCCTAACATAAAAAACAATTAATAAATCCCCTAACCATCTAATAAATAAAACCAAAACTAGGAAGCTCATTCCTAGACCTCCAGACTTTTCTTTACCAAAAATTGCCTTTATCCAACCCACTTGTCAAAAACCAATAAAAAAACTTTGACCACACTCATTTTCAACTCGAAAAAATAAAAAATGTTTTGACAAACCAAATCCTTTCTCAAGTGCTTCTTTCTCGACCAGTTCAATATTTTAAAATAATTGTTTCAGATTTTGAAATATTTTTCTAACTTTGTATTTTTTTCTTCTTAGATACTTTAGAAATAGCATTTCTCCTTGTCATAATTTTTTGCAGCTTCTTTGTAGTTATCCATTTCCGCATAAAAGCCTACTGTACCTTCTCAAAAACCCTTGACGTCCTCCTCAGGTACAATTTTTCAACAACTATTTAAATTTTACGACATTTACCTAATAAGCAAAATTATTTTTCTTCTCTTCGTAAATTTTCTCACCTTTCTAGTTTCCCTAATTTTGAAAAATTGTAAATGCATAAGAAAACAACCATCCTCCTAATCATTTTTATAGAAGAACACTATAAACAACATAAAATTAACTAAAAAAGGAAAAAAATCGAAATATTCTATAATTGCTAATCAACAACCACCAACCACAACATTCCAAGACCCCCGTAACAACACCAACAAATAGCCAAACGAATCAATCTCAATCATCTACAAGCATTTCTTTTCAAGAAAATATCTATGCATTCGAAGAAAGACTCGCATCATTATCTGAACCATTGATACCAGCAATCGGCCACGCACCTCTAAGCAAACCACAATACGAAACAACGTATAACATCTAATCTTCCCTCCAACAAGACCTTAATTGAACTAGACGACCCAGCAACAACCAAAATCAAATATCGTGAACTTTTAGCGCTCAGTATTCCTCTACGATTAGATTGCAATACATTCGTAGCAAACGCTCCCCTATTTTGTCAACATCGTTGACAGCAGTAGACTACATACTTGGACACTAACACGATTTCAAAATAGACACGACATCCACAAGTATATACAAAGATATACGAAGATAATATACAGATTCTTACTCAAGAAAAAATAATACTCAAATTTGAAATATCAGTGGAAATAAATAATTTAGTTCATCACGCACTACCTCTACTTCCACCAAATATAACAGCTCAAACTTTGCGACCTCCATTTATCATGACAGAATTTATCTATAAATACGATAGATATACAAACAAATTTTTGGATACATAACATTCTACAACCCGCGTTCAGGACTATCTTACAAATGTATCTTTTAATAGTTTTTTCCTTAAAACTCTCTCCCCCTTGTTCTTTTAGAACCTAAATCTCATCAAAATACTTCCACCGAACGGGACCACAAGAAAGACTTTTTAGTTATACATTATGATTGCGAAGTAAATCAACAGAAAACATTACATAAGTACGCAAAAAATCAAGTAACTCCAGGCGCATCTGAACCACAGGACATAGAATCAACAAATATAAAAGCAGCATTTTTATCAATCACTCGAGCTACCACTTAAAACGGATATAAAATCATAGCAAACTTTTCAGAAAAAATTTACATTGCTCTCAAGTTTCACGCTGAAACAAAAATAGGCTCCATCACGATTCTTTTTATCAAAGTAATATCAAAAGACTCTTGAATTTTAACCCTGATGTTGCGAAAACGATTTAACACGATTAAAATTAACTACGGATAAAAGCTCAAGTCGCAAATAAGTAAATTATGAAGTCAGCTCAGACTCTGCACATCAAGCAGATCTCAAAAGATACAAGGTCTTATTAAATTAGACGCTGAATACCTGATCTACGGCGCACACGGACGTTTAACTTATGATCTACATGACAAAAATTGAATACCACACATTGGAATTCATAATTCCTCTAATTGTGAAGCTGACACAAAAAATAAAGGATAACCAGAAATTATGTTTTTCGATTAGAAAAATCAATTAGATAAAGTACAACTAACACATTACTTAAAAGGTGATACTATTCTATATCAAGAAATTTGCTTGCCCTGTACAAATGACGAAAGTCATTGCCATCCTACCACTCGAACACAGTTAACCATTGTTTGGTTCCCTGAAGACACATGTACCACATTTCAATTTGCTAAAATCAACGCAAGAATGATTAATTTTCACCATTAAAATTTTATTGAATCAGTTCCGTTAGAAAAAATCAACCCTGATAGGAAAAAATCAAACCCACAAGATCATAAAAATATCGACGTTACGGAAAATAAACTAACACGTTTCAAAATTACCCTGAAAAAGAAGTCGCTGGTAAATATACCACACTACTTTACAAAATTATATTCAGAAATTCTTGTCGAATACTCAAAAGGTTTTGACATGAAAACAGGAAAACTGAATATACACCCAAGTCACCCAAATCAAAACCGCAACGATGAAAAATGATATATCCCGGTAACATTTTTGAAAAACGCAGGAAACTTTGGTGGAAAACTTTGCTCACAAGATGAAGATAGCACACGTTTACAAGAAATTTTACTGATGAATAATACATATTTTCATATAGTCCTAGATATGAAACTGGACTACACAATAAGTAGGTTTTTTCAAGAAATGTCACTATCGGAGACAGAAAAAGTTCATCACCTATGTGAACTTGTACGTACAAAAATATTACAATCACTTGCATTAGCAGTATTGAAAAACCCTATGCAGGATCTTTATTATCAGACGATAGATCATATTTCATTGACTACGAACGAAAAATTCTCTGTTACTACACGTATACTTAAAACTTATCACCATTGTACGCTTTTGAAGATAATATAAAATGTTATAAAAGAATCCCTATGTTCTACAAATATAAAGTGTATTTTGATCATACTTTTTCAAGACGTACAACTTTTTGAGATACAGCTGTCCCATGTGGCACTGAAAATAGCCACAATGTAATACAGTTAAACCCAAACGAGGATAAATATTATCTTATAACTCCATACCCTACTCTCATTCCACCATAAAAAAAATTCTCTCCAGAAAGTACAAAAGCAATTGCTCGTAACCCAAATATAGACTTACAATCGATAGATATATCCTCAAGATCAGATATACAACATCACATTCGAACACAACAATTTCAAGGTCTCCTCACTAAAATGATGCCCATGAAGAAAGTGTGCCGCGTATTTGACATTCAGAAGAACAACTTGATTGAGAACGACTTCACAGGAGTTCCAGATAGGGACATGCGAGCGTGTTTTAACCAATCGACGCGGAGGCCAGCAATGAACATGCAGCAGCCGCCGCTCAGGATAGGCACAAACAACGTCTCCAGGAGCTCAGACGAAGAAAAAGCGCAGTGGGAGTCGATGATGGTATGCCTATTCACTACGCTATGGCAGAAGTTGAAGAGCGCTGTACTGACTTTTTGCACCATACCGGTGAGCACGAGGACGCTATCGCCTATTGGAATATGGCAAAATGAAAGGCTCATCAGATGGAATAACAAATCTGGCAAGTCGCAATGCTGCACGAATTTTTTGTGTTTACCCAAAATAATACGCAGATAAAAATGACCAACAAACAAACCAACATTTAAATCATTCATCAATTTTACTAAAAACAAAAAAAAACAAATAACTAAAACCACTCAACAAGAAAGTACAGTGATCAATAAAAAAAAATACCTCAAAAACAAAGTCTTAATCGCGAATTAGAAGAAAAAATTTTACCACAAGAAACCACAAAAAAATCACAACAACGTAAATCATCTCGACTCCGAGGTCAACCACGAAAAAACTATAAAACTTTCAGTCCTCAATCTAAAATATTGAAGAAAGTTGAACTTCAGAAAACCCCCTCTGATCAATTAAAGATACAATCATGAAACTCAGATCAATTTGAATTATATCATTTTCTTTATTAATTGAACAAACGAGTTCAACTTTAACCAATCAAAATCATTTCGAAACATCACCCCCACTTTGACACCACTTCACTAGCTGACAAATTGCAATTTCAAATAGATATGAAGCTGTAACTAAAATACATACAGGTCAAAAATACGCTCGTATTTGACAATTTAAATGAACATAATATAGAAGTTGCAACCCTCATCTATCATCATGTACAAAAATCAACAGTATCGCCTCATTTTATAAAACTCTTTTCCCCCTAGGAAAAATAATGAATAAGCCTAAAGACAAAACCCGACATGATGACTTAGCCTAAAGTCGGTTCAACTTCACAAAACCCCTAACATAAAAAACAATTAATAAATCCCCTAACCATCTAATAAATAAAACCAAAACTAGGAAGCTCATTCCTAGACCTCCAGACTTTTCTTTACCAAAAATTGCCTTTATCCAACCCACTTGTCAAAAACCAATAAAAAAAATTTGACCACACTCATTTTCAACTCGAAAAAATAAAAAATGTTTTGACAAACCAAATCCTTTCTCAAGTGCTTCTTTCTCGACCAGTTCAATATTTTAAAATAATTGTTTCAGATTTTGAAATATTTTTCTAACTTTGTATTTTTTTCTTCTTAGATACTTTAGAAATAGCATTTCTCCTTGTCATAATTTTTTGCAGCTTCTTTGTAGTTATCCATTTCCGCATAAAAGCCTACTGTACCTTCTCAAAAACCCTTGACGTCCTCCTCAGGTACAATTTTTCAACAACTATTTAAATTTTACGACATTTACCTAATAAGCAAAATTATTTTTCTTCTCTTCGTAAATTTTCTCACCTTTCTAGTTTCCCTAATTTTGAAAAATTGTAAATGCATAAGAAAACAACCATCCTCCTAATCATTTTTATAGAAGAACACTATAAACAACATAAAATTAACTAAAAAAGGAAAAAAATCGAAATATTCTATAATTGCTAATCAACAACCACCAACCACAACATTCCAAGACCCCCGTAACAACACCAACAAATAGCCAAACGAATCAATCTCAATCATCTACAAGCATTTCTTTTCAAGAAAATATCTATGCATTCGAAGAAAGACTCGCATCATTATCTGAACCATTGATACCAGCAATCGGCCACGCACCTCTAAGCAAACCACAATACGAAACAACGTATAACATCTAATCTTCCCTCCAACAAGACCTTAATTGAACTAGACGACCCAGCAACAACCAAAATCAAATATCGTGAACTTTTAGCGCTCAGTATTCCTCTACGATTAGATTGCAATACATTCGTAGCAAACGCTCCCCTATTTTGTCAACATCGTTGACAGCAGTAGACTACATACTTGGACACTAACACGATTTCAAAATAGACACGACATCCACAAGTATATACAAAGATATACGAAGATAATATACAGATTCTTACTCAAGAAAAAATAATACTCAAATTTGAAATATCAGTGGAAATAAATAATTTAGTTCATCACGCACTACCTCTACTTCCACCAAATATAACAGCTCAAACTTTGCGACCTCCATTTATCATGACAGAATTTATCTATAAATACGATAGATATACAAACAAATTTTTGGATACATAACATTCTACAACCCGCGTTCAGGACTATCTTACAAATGTATCTTTTAATAGTTTTTTCCTTAAAACTCTCTCCCCCTTGTTCTTTTAGAACCTAAATCTCATCAAAATACTTCCACCGAACGGGACCACAAGAAAGACTTTTTAGTTATACATTATGATTGCGAAGTAAATCAACAGAAAACATTACATAAGTACGCAAAAAATCAAGTAACTCCAGGCGCATCTGAACCACAGGACATAGAATCAACAAATATAAAAGCAGCATTTTTATCAATCACTCGAGCTACCACTTAAAACGGATATAAAATCATAGCAAACTTTTCAGAAAAAATTTACATTGCTCTCAAGTTTCACGCTGAAACAAAAATAGGCTCCATCACGATTCTTTTTATCAAAGTAATATCAAAAGACTCTTGAATTTTAACCCTGATGTTGCGAAAACGATTTAACACGATTAAAATTAACTACGGATAAAAGCTCAAGTCGCAAATAAGTAAATTATGAAGTCAGCTCAGACTCTGCACATCAAGCAGATCTCAAAAGATACAAGGTCTTATTAAATTAGACGCTGAATACCTGATCTACGGCGCACACGGACGTTTAACTTATGATCTACATGACAAAAATTGAATACCACACATTGGAATTCATAATTCCTCTAATTGTGAAGCTGACACAAAAAATAACACAACTAAAAACACAACAAAAAATAAGTACAACTAACACATTACTTAAAAGGTGATACTATTCTATATCAAGAAATTTGCTTGCCCTGTACAAATGACGAAAGTCATTGCCATCCTACCACTCGAACACAGTTAACCATTGTTTGGTTCCCTGAAGACACATGTACCACATTTCAATTTGCTAAAATCAACGCAAGAATGATTAATTTTCACCATTAAAATTTTATTGAATCAGTTCCGTTAGAAAAAATCAACCCTGATAGGAAAAAATCAAACCCACAAGATCATAAAAATATCGACGTTACGGAAAATAAACTAACACGTTTCAAAATTACCCTGAAAAAGAAGTCGCTGGTAAATATACCACACTACTTTACAAAATTATATTCAGAAATTTTTGTCGAATACTCAAAAGGTTTTGACATGAAAACAGGAAAACTGAATATACACCCAAGTCACCCAAATCAAAACCGCAACGATGAAAAATGATATATCCCGGTAACATTTTTGAAAAACGCAGGAAACTTTGGTGGAAAACTTTGCTCACAAGATGAAGATAGCACACGTTTACAAGAAATTTTACTGATGAATAATACATATTTTCATATAGTCCTAGATATGAAACTGGACTACACAATAAGTAGGTTTTTTCAAGAAATGTCACTATCGGAGACAGAAAAAGTTCATCACCTATGTGAACTTGTACGTACAAAAATATTACAATCACTTGCATTAGCAGTATTGAAAAACCCTATGCAGGATCTTTATTATCAGACGATAGATCATATTTCATTGACTACGAACGAAAAATTCTCTGTTACTACACGTATACTTAAAACTTATCACCATTGTACGCTTTTGAAGATAATATAAAATGTTATAAAAGAATCCCTATGTTCTACAAATATAAAGTGTATTTTGATCATACTTTTTCAAGACGTACAACTTTTTGAGATACAGCTGTCCCATGTGGCACTGAAAATAGCCACAATGTAATACAGTTAAACCCAAACGAGGATAAATATTATCTTATAACTCCATACCCTACTCTCATTCCACCATAAAAAAAATTCTCTCCAGAAAGTACAAAAGCAATTGCTCGTAACCCAAATATAGACTTACAATCGATAGATATATCCTCAAGATCAGATATACAACATCACATTCGAACACAACAATTTCAAGGTCTCCTCACTAAAATGATGCCCATGAAGAAAGTGTGCCGCGTATTTGACATTCAGAAGAACAACTTGATTGAGAACGACTTCACAGGAGTTCCAGATAGGGACATGCGAGCGTGTTTTAACCAATCGACGCGGAGGCCAGCAATGAACATGCAGCAGCCGCCGCTCAGGATAGGCACAAACAACGTCTCCAGGAGCTCAGACGAAGAAAAAGCGCAGTGGGAGTCGATGATGATATGCCTATTCACTACGCTATGGCAGAAGTTGAAGAGCGCGGTACTGACTTTTTGCACCATACCGGTGAGCACGAGGACGCTATCGCCTATTGGAATATGGCAAAATGAAAGGCTCATCAGATGGAATAACAAATCTGGCAAGTCGCAATGCTGCACGAATGATCTTGATGGACTTAGAAAATGAGCTGAGAGCTATGGATCAGGCCAGATTCACCACTGATGGGATATATTTTGACAGCATAGAAGGACAAGGCTGGATGATTCGTGTCTTCCAGGAGCTATTAGATGAGTTGCAGGTCGAATTCTTCGAATATAGGAGTACTTAGAGTGGAAGAAGCCACGAACGTGCCGGCAATGAATTCTGGCCTTCGTGCCTCCTAATCTGGAGACACGACTAGGATCAGTCCCATAAGTGCCACTGGTGCCTCAGAGCTCGAGCGAACAAAGGCAGAGGTCAGACATGTTTGATCGACTAAGCGAAGCACCAGTGAGGAGGACCATTCATCCTCGACGGAGATTGGGACCATCAATCCAACAGCGGGGAGGAACGACGTCCTGACAGAAGTTCTTTGATTTGGTCGAGACCCATACCTTCCCCCTGCCACGTTTATAAACAAGACCTGATGAAGTTTATAAATAAGACCTGATCAAACAAAAAAATTTGCATCCAATGCGATGAGGATGTTGAATATGGTGCAAAACTCTCCGTGAACGGACTTTACTCGATGATGGGAGTGGACTGGCTGGTATCAGCGCAATCAACTTTAGCTCCAAAACAGCATTACGATTTGCCGACCTTAAGAGACTGCCCTTAAATAACACCATGGGTCCAGTAAATGCCAGACCCTTACAGGACGTAAGAATGAACCATGGCAAACAAAATAGAGAAGAGAGGCCACGAGGCGTCAAAAATGTCTCAAAGTAGAGGACGCTTAACTTCAGTGACGACTAGCTTAACAGCAGGAAAAATGATACTCATCCCTTCTAGTTCCCCCGAGTCGTTACTATAAAAACATTTCAATTCCTGATTTTTACAACTTTGTCTTTTTTCCAGGTCTATTTTGATTTCAGCCCCAAAATTTTTGTAAAAACACTACCATAGAGTTTCGCACTTTGTTTACACCTGAAACCATCATCAGTATATTTTTATAAATTTTCTATAAACCAAGTTCATCAATGAGTTGCTCATCAAAAAAACAACAGCTATACATGTCTGGCCTCGAATTTAAACCAATCCACAAGTTTTTTAGAGCATCAACCTCATCCATTAAACATACAAAGAATACACGTATACAGCAATTCATCAAAAAATCACATTACTCCTAGATATTGCGAAACAAATGCAACAATCTATCCAACCGAAGAAAGAGCATTTAGAAGAAATAATATTTTACAATAATTATGTATTTGTCAATCGACAATTCTTAATGAACGTCTATCAGTTAAAAAAATAAAAAACTATTTTAAACGAAATACAGAGTTTTTCAAAAAACACCTTAATTTGAACCCGCATTTCAAACTTCGAAAAACACAAGCAAACAACAAAATTTTCTCACATTGATCAATTTTCAACAGTTTCAAATTAATCAAAAAGAGTTTGATCAGTTAGCAGAACCATTACTAAAATACCCACTGGCTTATGTTACATCTAATTTTGATGTTGGAAAATTAAATTCATCATGACACCTACCTCTTAAACCTGATGCAGTTTTTAAAAAGCAGCAAGCAAGTAAGTATCAATTCGCTTACAAGACAAAATAAATAGATTACTAGACATTCTGGATCAATTTGAAATTATGTCACGAGTAATTAGACAAGTACAACCAAAGAGACACACTTTCATGAACCCTGTAATCGTTATCGCTAGGGCAGAATCACTGAAAATTGTTTCAGACACAAGCTTCTCAATTCACTTATTGATGAATCTAAATGTAATTGGCCCATAGAAGCAATCCAGGTAATTTTAACTAAAATAATTGGACAATATTATACGACCGCTGACATGAACAGCGCTTATAATCAAATGCAATTAGATGAACAATCACAACGCCTACCTCAGTTCGTTATTGGAAACCAACAAAACGAACTTAGTAGAAATTTCTATGGAATTTTCATAGGGCGAGCTGCTTTTTCAGCCTTTATGAGCAAAGTTTTCCGACCACTCCTTATCAATAAGAATGTTATCACATATCTAGACGTTGTTTTTAAACAATCACAAACAAAACACAAAATCTTTGAATATTAGATCAAAATCCAGACACACTTAGTCGAAACACACCACTTGACTTACTAACAAGGAAAACAACCGTAGAAATACCAGAAAATATAAAGTTTTTCCTTGCAAAAGACGTTACATTACCATGATTGGAATGCAAATATGCAATAAAAAACCGATCCTGACAACACAAAAAGAAATAATTTGAAACACTTTCCATTATACCTTGATTGCCAAAATAAACATTACGAATTAGATCTATTAGGAAAATCTACATTTAGACCAATACCATACTCATCATTGATCAAAAACAACTCACACCAAAACTCACCTAATCTAAAATTACAAAGGATAAACCTATTCACTTTAATAGAAAATAAAAACTAAACAGAAAGTATAAATTTAACAGGTTCTTCAGATTTAAATTTGAAATACACTATAAACAAAAAAAATGTTATTTAAAAGACCCCTTAGATAAAATATTTCTCTCAAAAACCAGAACTCAAAACATTTTTCTACCAGTTACAAAAAAAACACTAGAATTATTACAAATTTACCAAAATTTTGACCCTGTAATTAGACAACTTGAATCTTGGCTTAAGTATTAAACAAAACCTACAATAGCAGATATCACAATTTTAGGTAATAAAACACTCCTTAAATGATTCAGAAAATTCAAAAACACAACATTAAATGAGAATAAAAACCTTTTGGAATATCAAACACCAGAAACAAAATTACCCTGTTTACCATTACCATTGAGTATGATACTTCTAGCCCTTCACATCTCACATTCCATAAAAACCAAACGACATTTGGGTTTCAAAAAAAGTTTTTTCAAACGTCAATCAAAATTTCTACTTTCCAAATGCACCAATTTGGATTAAAGTTTCATGTAACGATTACATGACTTTTTATTTAAATAAACCATACCCACATCAAAAACAATTGGCAGAAAAACAAGGCTTAGAAGGACAAAGTTGACATTTTAACCACATATTACCATTCGACAGAAAATACTCTATTTTGCCCTCCTCAGAAGGAAATTCATACAAAACGGTAATAGTTGATGCATTTACCCACTTCGTAGTACTCAACCCTGTACCCCATGCCTAATTTGCATACACAACACTCTACGAACATTGGATAGCCAAATTTGGATTACAAAAATCCTTGTTACAGACAATGGCACTGAACTCATAAATTACAAAATCAACACATTATGCCATCTTTATAACAAAAAACATAAACTCCGATCACCCATGCCGTATGGACTAATGGTTTAGTCGCAGGTATGAACCGTTCCCTACAGGAATATCTTAGATGTATGATAAATGGAAATAATAGTAAAAACAACAATTGTTCAACTGACGTAAAACTATTTCCACATTTTATAATTCACAAATTACAACAACTCTAAGACTATCACCATATAAAACGGTTTTCAATCAAAAAGCGCGGAAACGAATAATGTTCACAGCAAACTCCTCAAAGCACGAACAAGGTTTTTACCAAGCTACTAAAGACTCAATTTGTTGTAATTTAGCATTACATAGACACAATGAAGATAACTTTCATCATCCACAAACCCTAAAATTAACCTATGGAACACATACAGAATAGATTGTAAACGGAAATAAAAACACACTGAAAAACACAATCAAAAACGAATACCTCAAAAACAAAGACTTAATCGCGAATTAGAAGAAAAAATTACACCAGTAGAAACAAAAGAAAAATCACAACAACGTAAATCATCTCGACTCCGATGTCAACCACGAAAAAACTATAAAAATTTCATTCCACAACCTAAGCTAATGAAGAAAAATGAAATTCAGAAACCCCCCTTTGATCAATTAAAGATACATTCATTAAACTCAGATCAATTTGAAGTATATCATTTTCTTTTTTCATTGAACAAACGAGTTCAAATTTAACCAATCAAAATCATTACGAAACATCACCCCACTTTGACACCACTTCACAAGCCGACAAATTGCAAAGTTCAAATGGATATGAAACTGTAACTAAAATACATACAGGTCAAAAATACGCTCATATTTGACAATTTAATTGAACATAAAAAAGTTACAACCCTCCCCTATCATCATATACAAAAGTCAACAGTATCGTCTCAACTTATAAAACTCATTACCCTCAAGGAAAAATAGTGAATAAACTTAAAGACAAAACCCGACATGATAACTTAGCCTAAAGTCGCTTCAACTTAACAAAACCCCTAACATAAAAAACACCTAACAAATCCCCTAAGCATCTAATAAATAAAACCAAAACTAGGAAGTTCATTTCTAGACCTCCACACTTTTCTTTACTAAAAATTGCCCATATCCAACCCACTTGTCAAAGATTTTAAAAAAATTTGACCACACTCAATTTTCAACTCGAAAAAATTAAAAATGTTTTGACAAACCAAATCATTTTCAAATTCTTCTCTCTCGACTGTTCATGTGATTGTTCAAGTAATTCATTATGTAATCGAAATCGAAATTATTCAAACAAAAGAAATCGACATGATTCAAATAACAGATCAAGAAACTACTCCAAGAATAGACCAAATTACAACAATAACAATAATGGATCCCGTGATAACTCCAGAAATCGATGCAACAATTACGCAAGGAGACAGCGAAACTACTCTCAGTCACCACATAGATCTAACTCTGAACATACAAAATCACACCAAATTTACAGAAGTACTACACCAGTACACCACAGACAAATTAACCAAGTACAATCAACAGAAGAAACTCAACCAGACAGATAATACAGAAGGTTCACACTTACAATTAAATCATATACATTGCGAAACCACAGACGACTAAAGCGAAACAGAAAATATGCTTTTATCAATATTAAATATGAAAACCAATACGAAACACTAATCGATTCGAAGTATTATCAAAGCAGGGCAAGCTTTTTAAATCTCGAAAAGACAAACAATAGTCACATTCACACAGATAACACTCCACAAAATATTCAAAACAGTTCAAGTATGAATAATTTATATCAAATATCAAAATACGACAAATAAAATACAACCCGCTAAAAAAATTTGGACAATTCTACTACTAATCTTAGAAAGCCCAAAGAGGAAAAAAATTTCAATCACTAGACCTTGAAATTGATATCTTAATTGATTCATGAGCAGAATCAAAAATTAAATTCCTCCCGACAGGGAATGAAATTTAAACTCTACACCCAATATAATCAACTTCAAAAAGTTCAAGTAAATTAGCAACAGCACAAGGATCAAGTCCTACAAAAATTGGAAAAAACCAAATACACCTTGTTCCAACCCGAACAAGATAACAAAAGAAACTTTTAATTAAATCTTTCAAACAAATATTCCATATCGAAGACATAAAACACAATATCGTTAGAATACCGGTTATCACAAATTGTATTTCCACCATTAATTGTTTAAATAGCAAGTTACATGTAAAAGACAAGTATACAAAAATGAATAATAAATCTTTAACATTCTTTCAAAAACTTAATAAATAACCCCATTTTTCTCAAAATTCGACCCTATTTAGAATCAACAACGCAAACACTTGAAACCATCATCAGGATATTTATAAAGTTTTCTATAAACCAATTTGATCAATAAAATGTTCATCAAAATAAACAACAGCTATACGTGTCTGGCCTCGAATTTAAACCAATCCATACGTTTTTTAGAGCAACAACCTCCTCTAATAAACATACAAAGAATACACGTATACAACCTATGTATGAAAAATATTTTAATTTGAGTCTAAACCAACCCGAACAAGATAACAAAATAAACTTTTAAATAAACCTTTTAAAAAAATGTTCAATATCGCAGATGTAAAACACAATATCGTTTGAATACCGGTTATCACAAATTATGTTCCCATAATTAACTTTTTAAATAGCAGGTTACATATAAAAGACAAGTATACAAAACTAATTAATACATCTCTAACATTCTTTCAAAAACTTTTTGAATAAACCCCATTTTTCTCAAAAATTTACCCTATTTAGAATCAACAACGCAAACACTTGAAACCATCATCAGGATATTTAAATAATTTTCTATAAACCAAGTTGATCAATTAAATGTTCATCAAAATGAACAACAGCTCTACATGTCTGGCCTCGAATTTAAACTAATCCACAAGTTTTTTAGAGCAACAACCTCATCCATTAAACATACAAAGAATACACGTATACAAAAATTCACCAAAAAAATCACAATACTCCTAGGACTTCTAGGATATTGCGAAATAAATGCAACAGTCTAACCAACCGAAGAAAGAGCATTTAGAGTAAATAATATTTTAAATTAATTATGTATTTGTCAATCGACAATTCTTAATGAACGTCTATCAGTTAGAAATTAAAAAAAACTACTTTAAACGAAATACAGACTATTTCAAAAAAAAAACACCTTATTTTGAACCAGCATTTCAAACTTCGAATAACACAAGCGAACAACAAAAATTTCTCACATTGATCAATTTTCAACAGTCTCAAATTAATCAACAAGTTTGATTAATTAGCAGAACCGTTACTAAAATACCTACTGGCTTATGCTACATCTAATTTTGAAGTTGGAAAAATAAATTCACCATCACACCTACCTCATAAACCTGATGCAGTTTTTAAAAATTAGCAAGCAAGTAAAGTACCAATTCGCTTACAAGACAAATTAAATAGATTATAAGACATTCTGGAACAAAATGAAATTATCTCACCAGTAATTAGAGAAGTACAACCAAAAAGACACACTTTCATGAACCCTGTAACCGTTCGCGCTGAAGCAGAATCACTGAAAATTGTTTTAGACGCAAGATTTTTCAATTCACTAATTGATGAATCTAAATGTAATTGGCCCATAGAACCAATCCAGGTAATTTTAATCAAAATAATTAGACTATATTATACGACAGCTGACATGAACAGCGCTTTTAATCAAATGCAATTAGATGAAAAATCACAACGCCTACCTCAGTTCGTTATTGGAAACCAACAAAACGAAGTTAGTAGAAAATTTGATGGAAATTTCATAGGACGAGCTGCTTTTTCAGCCTTTATGTTCAAAATTTTCCGACCACTCATTCTCAGTAAGAATGTTATCACATATATAGACG
The DNA here is from genome assembly GCF_963678635.1 of Symsagittifera roscoffensis. Classification (NCBI taxonomy): domain Eukaryota; kingdom Metazoa; phylum Xenacoelomorpha; order Acoela; family Convolutidae; genus Symsagittifera; species Symsagittifera roscoffensis. The sequence continues at coordinate 36,829,924 of NC_087063.1, read as the reverse complement.
ATGTTTTTATACAATCACAAACAAAACACCAAATGTTTTTGAATATTAGATCAATATCCAGACACACTTAGTCGAAACACACCACTTGGACTACTAACAAGGAAAACAACCGTATAAATACCAGAAAATATAAAGTTTTCCTTGTAAAAGACGTTACATCACACAGACTTGTAACCGAAAACATAATGGTTTAATTCTTTCATAACTTGATTGCCAAAATAAACTTTACGAATTAGCTCTATTAGGAAAATCTACATTTAAACCAATACCATACTCATCATGGATCAAAAACAACTCACACCAAAACTCACCTAAGCTAAAATTATAAAGGATAAACCTATTCACTTTAATAGAAAATAAAAACTAAACAGAAAGTATAAATTTAACAGGTTCTTCAGATTTAAATTTGAAATACACTATAAACAAAAAAATGTTATTTAAAAGACCCCTTAGATAAATTACTTCTCTCAAAAATCGAAACTCAAAACATTTTTCTACCAGTTACAGGAAAAAAAAACACTAGAATTATTACAAAATTACCAAAACTTTGACCCTGTAATTAGACAACTTGAATCTTGGCATAAGTATTAAACAAAACCTACAATAGCAGATATCACAATTTAAGGTAATAAAACACTCCCTAAATGATTCAGAAAATTCAAAAACACAACAAAAAATGAGAATGAAAACCTTTTGGAATATCAAACACCAGAAACAAAATCACCTTGTCTACCTTTGAGTATGATACTTCTAGCCTTTCACATCTCACATTCCATAAATACCAAACGACATATAGGATCAGGAAAAGTTTTTTCAAACTTCAATCAAAATTTCTATTTTCCAAATGCACCAATTTGGATAAAAAGGTCATGTAACGATTACAAAACATGTCATTTAAATAAACCATACCCACATCAAAAACAATTGGCAGAAAAACAAGGCTATGAAGGACAAAGTTGATATTTTAACCACAGATTATCATTCGACACAAAATACTCTATATTGCCCTCCTCAGAAGGAAATTCATACAAAATGGTAATAGTTGATGCATTTACCCACTTCGTAGCACTCAACCCTGTACCCCATTGTAATGCTTATTTTGCATACACAACACTCTACGAACGTTGGATAGCCAAATTTGGATTACCAAAACCCTTGTTACAGACAATGGCACTGAACTCATAAATAATGAAATCATCACACTATGCCATCTTTATAATAATAAGCATAAATTTCGAACAACCATGCCGTATGGACTAATGGTTTAGTCGCAGGTATGAACCGCTCCCTACAGGATTATCTTTGATGTATCATAAATGGAAACAATAGTATATACAACAACTGTTCAACTGACGTTAAACTATTTCCACTAGCTTATAATTCACAAATTACAACAATTCTAAGACTATCACCATATAAAACGGTTTTCAATCAAAAACCGCGGAATTCAATAATCAAGGAAAACTCCTCAAAGAACGAACAAAGTTATTACCAAGCTTCTAAAGATTCAATTTGTTGTAATTTAGCATTACATAGACACAATGAAGATAATTTTCATCATCCACAAACCCTAAAATTAGCCTATGGAACACATACAGAATAGATTGTAAACCGAAATAAAAACACAATGAAGTTTATCAAAAAAAAGCCAAAAAGCTATTACAAAGACAAAACTTTCAATCACCAATAAATTCACGTTTCACACAGGCCACCATTGAGCAATGTTTTAATCCCAAATTTTGTAACACAAAGAGAAATATATAAAAAATTGCAACCTAGCCGAAAAATACCATATCAAAAAATTGAAAAACCCACTGACGTTACATATAAACTTATTGGTTCTAACAAAAAAGAAATAGTACAAGATAGAAAATTTTTTGTGTTTACCCAAAATAATACGCAGATAAAAATGACCAACAAACAAACCAACATTTAAATCATTCATCAATTTTACTAAAAACAAAAAAAAACAAATAACTAAAACCACTCAACAAGAAAGTACAGTGATCAATAAAAAAAAATACCTCAAAAACAAAGTCTTAATCGCGAATTAGAAGAAAAAATTTTACCACAAGAAACCACAAAAAAATCACAACAACGTAAATCATCTCGACTCCGAGGTCAACCACGAAAAAACTATAAAACTTTCAGTCCTCAATCTAAAATATTGAAGAAAGTTGAACTTCAGAAAACCCCCTCTGATCAATTAAAGATACAATCATGAAACTCAGATCAATTTGAATTATATCATTTTCTTTATTAATTGAACAAACGAGTTCAACTTTAACCAATCAAAATCATTTCGAAACATCACCCCCACTTTGACACCACTTCACTAGCTGACAAATTGCAATTTCAAATAGATATGAAGCTGTAACTAAAATACATACAGGTCAAAAATACGCTCGTATTTGACAATTTAAATGAACATAATATAGAAGTTGCAACCCTCATCTATCATCATGTACAAAAATCAACAGTATCGCCTCATTTTATAAAACTCTTTTCCCCCTAGGAAAAATAATGAATAAGCCTAAAGACAAAACCCGACATGATGACTTAGCCTAAAGTCGATTCAACTTCACAAAACCCCTAACATAAAAAACAATTAATAAATCCCCTAACCATCTAATAAATAAAACCAAAACTAGGAAGCTCATTCCTAGACCTCCAGACTTTTCTTTACCAAAAATTGCCTTTATCCAACCCACTTGTCAAAAACCAATAAAAAAACTTTGACCACACTCATTTTCAACTCGAAAAAATAAAAAATGTTTTGACAAACCAAATCCTTTCTCAAGTGCTTCTTTCTCGACCAGTTCAATATTTTAAAATAAATGTTTCAGATTTTGAAATATTTTTCTAACTTTGTATTTTTTTCATCTTAGATACTTTAGAAATAGCATTTCTCCTTGTCATAATTTTTTGCAGCTTCTTTGTAGTTATCCATTTCCGCATAAAAGCCTACTGTACCTTCTCAAAAACCCTTGACGTCCTCCTCAGGTACAATTTTTCAACAACTATTTAAATTTTACGACATTTACCTAATAAGCAAAATTATTTTTCTTCTCTTCGTAAATTTTCTCACCTTTCTAGTTTCCCTAATTTTGAAAAATTGTAAATGCATAAGAAAACAACCATCCTCCTAATCATTTTTATAGAAGAACACTATAAACAACATAAAATTAACTAAAAAAGGAAAAAAATCGAAATATTCTATAATTGCTAATCAACAACCACCAACCACAACATTCCAAGACCCCCGTAACAACACCAACAAATAGCCAAACGAATCAATCTCAATCATCTACAAGCATTTCTTTTCAAGAAAATATCTATGCATTCGAAGAAAGACTCGCATCATTATCTGAACCATTGATACCAGCAATCGGCCACGCACCTCTAAGCAAACCACAATACGAAACAACGTATAACATCTAATCTTCCCTCCAACAAGACCTTAATTGAACTAGACGACCCAGCAACAACCAAAATCAAATATCGTGAACTTTTAGCGCTCAGTATTCCTCTACGATTAGATTGCAATACATTCGTAGCAAACGCTCCCCTATTTTGTCAACATCGTTGACAGCAGTAGACTACATACTTGGACACTAACACGATTTCAAAATAGACACGACATCCACAAGTATATACAAAGATATACGAAGATAATATACAGATTCTTACTCAAGAAAAAATAATACTCAAATTTGAAATATCAGTGGAAATAAATAATTTAGTTCATCACGCACTACCTCTACTTCCACCAAATATAACAGCTCAAACTTTGCGACCTCCATTTATCATGACAGAATTTATCTATAAATACGATAGATATACAAACAAATTTTTGGATACATAACATTCTACAACCCGCCTTCAGGACTATCTTACAAATGTATCTTTTAATAGTTTTTTCCTTAAAACTCTCTCCCCCTTGTTCTTTTAGAACCTAAATCTCATCAAAATACTTCCACCGAACGGGACCACAAGAAAGACTTTTTAGTTATACATTATGATTGCGAAGTAAATCAACAGAAAACATTACATAAGTACGCAAAAAATCAAGTAACTCCAGGCGCATCTGAACCACAGGACATAGAATCAACAAATATAAAAGCAGCATTTTTATCAATCACTCGAGCTACCACTTAAAACGGATATAAAATCATAGCAAACTTTTCAGAAAAAATTTACATTGCTCTCAAGTTTCACGCTGAAACAAAAATAGGCTCCATCACGATTCTTTTTATCAAAGTAATATCAAAAGACTCTTGAATTTTAACCCTGATGTTGCGAAAACGATTTAACACGATTAAAATTAACTACGGATAAAAGCTCAAGTCGCAAATAAGTAAATTATGAAGTCAGCTCAGACTCTGCACATCAAGCAGATCTCAAAAGATACAAGGTCTTATTAAATTAGACGCTGAATACCTGATCTACGGCGCACACGGACGTTTAACTTATGATCTACATGACAAAAATTGAATACCACACATTGGAATTCATAATTCCTCTAATTGTGAAGCTGACACAAAAAATAAAGGATAACCAGAAATTATGTTTTTCGATTAGAAAAATCAATTAGATAAAGTACAAATAACACATTACTTAAAAGGTGATACTATTCTATATCAAGAAATTTGCTTGCCCTGTACAAATGACGAAAGTCATTGCCATCCTACCACTCGAACACAGTTAACCATTGTTTGGTTCCCTGAAGACACATGTACCACATTTCAATTTGCTAAAATCAACGCAAGAATGATTAATTTTCACCATTAAAATTTTATTGAATCAGTTCCGTTAGAAAAAATCAACCCTGATAGGAAAAAATCAAACCCACAAGATCATAAAAATATCGACGTTACGGAAAATAAACTAACACGTTTCAAAATTACCCTGAAAAAGAAGTCGCTGGTAAATATACCACACTACTTTTCAAAATTATATTCAGAAATTCTTGTCGAATACTAAAAAGGTTTTGACATGAAAACAGGAAAACTGAATATACACCCAAGTCACCCAAATCAAAACCGCAACGATGAAAAATGATATATCCCGGTAACATTTTTGAAAAACGCAGGAAACTTTGGTGGAAAACTTTGCTCACAAGATGAAGATAGCACACGTTTACAAGAAATTTTACTGATGAATAATACATATTTTCATATAGTCCTAGATATGAAACTGGACTACACAATAAGTAGGTTTTTTCAAGAAATGTCACTATCGGAGACAGAAAAAGTTCATCACATATGTGAACTTGTACGTACAAAAATATTACAATCACTTGCATTAGCAGTATTGAAAAACCCTATGCAGGATCTTTATTATCAGACGATAGATCATATTTCATTGACTACGAACGAAAAATTCTCTGTTACTACACGTATACTTAAAACTTATCACCATTGTACGCTTTTGAAGATAATATAAAATGTTATAAAAGAATCCCTATGTTCTACAAAAATAAAGTGTATTTTGATCATACTTTTTCAAGACGTACAACTTTTTGAGATACAGCTGTCCCATGTGGCACTGAAAATAGCCACAATGTAATACAGTTAAACCCAAACGAGGATAAATATTATCTTATAACTCCATACCCTACTCTCATTCCACCATAAAAAAAATTCTCTCCAGAAAGTACAAAAGCAATTGCTCGTAACCCAAATATAGACTTACAATCGATAGATATATCCTCAAGATCAGATATACAACATCACATTCGAACACAACAATTTCAAGGTCTCCTCACTAAAATGATGCCCATGAAGAAAGTGTGCCGCGTATTTGACATTCAGAAGAACAACTTGATTGAGAACGACTTCACAGGAGTTCCAGATAGGGACATGCGAGCGTGTTTTAACCAATCGACGCGGAGGCCAGCAATGAACATGCAGCAGCCGCCGCTCAGGATAGGCACAAACAACGTCTCCAGGAGCTCAGACGAAGAAAAAGCGCAGTGGGAGTCGATGATGGTATGCCTATTCACTACGCTATTGCAGAAGTTGAAGAGCGCGGTACTGACTTTTTGCACCATACCGGTGAACACGAGGACGCTATCGCCTATTGGAATATGGCAAAATGAAAGGCTCATCAGATGGAATAACAAATCTGGCAAGTCGCAATGCTGCACGAATGATCTTGATGGACTTAGAAAATGAGCTGAGAGCTATGGATCAGGCCAGATTCACCACTGATGGGATATATTTTGACAGCATAGAAGGACAAGGCTGGATGATTCGTGTCTTCCAGGAGCTATTAGATGAGTTGCAGGTCTTGGGGTTTCCTGAGCAGACTCAGGGAGCCTACAAGGGCGGAAGATGCAGTGTGGTCAGCAATAAAAGACAGTTTGGAAGCAATGGGCGATATAATGGATGTGTTGAAAGAAGGCGCATTCCCGAAAAAAACACCAAATATGTATTCCCGTTGTCTCCGAGATAGGCACATCTCCCGGATGGTATGAAGTTATTGTATGCAAAATCTTACGAGTTGCAATGTAAAATGTTTGCCGCAGTTCCGGGAAGAGCCAAAAATGAGTTAGAGCCCTTTCTGGGAAACAAATTCATGGGATATGCTAGTGGGAAAATATGCGACTTCGAAAGTCACAAGCAAAAAGGATCAGCAGCAACATATTTTAATGCAGTAGACGATAGTGACGAAATCCACCGAGTAATGATGGAAGTAAAACCACTGTTGGAGGCGTCAGGAAAACGAATTTGGACGAACATCATTTTGACACATGATGAGTTCATATGCCATTAATTGACACAAACATGGTAATGTCCTGGGCAAAGTAATCTGGGGTTGAGCAGGGACTCTGGAGATCAATTTTCAACAGTCTCAAATTAATCAACAAGTTTGATTAATTAGCAGAACCGTTACTAAAATACCTACTGGCTTATGCTACATCTAATTTTGAAGTTGGAAAAATAAATTCACCATCACACCTACCTCATAAACCTGATGCAGTTTTTAAAAAGCAGCAAGCAAGTAAAGTACCAATTCGCTTACAAGACAAATTAAATAGATTACAAGACATTCTGGAACAATATGAAATTATCTCACCAGTAATTAGAGAAGTACAACCAAAAAGACACACTTTCATGAACCCTGTAACCGTTCGCGCTGAAGCAGAATCACTGAAAATTGTTTTAGACGCAAGATTTCTCAATTCACTAATTGATGAATCTAAATGTAATTGGCCCATAGAACCAATCCAGGTAATTTTAATTAAAATAATTAGACAATATTATATGACAGCTGACATGAACAGCGCTTTTAATCAAATGCAATTAGATGAACAATCACAACGCCTACCTCAGTTCGTTATTGGAAACCAACAAAACGAAGTTAGTAGAAAATTTGATGGAAATTTCATAGGACGAGCTGCTTTTTCAGCCTTTATGTTCAAAATTTTCCGACCACTCATTCTCAGTAAGAATGTTATCACATATATAGACGATGTTTTTATACAATCACAAACAAAACACGAAATGTTTGAATATTAGATCAATATCCAGACACACTTAGTCGAAACACACCACTTGAACTACTAACAAGGAAAACAACCGTATAAATACCAGAAAATATAAAGTTTTCCTTGTAAAAGACGTTACATCACCACGATTGGAATGCAAATATGCAATAAAAACCGATCCTGACAACACACAAAATTTAATTTGACTTGTAACCGAAAACATAATGGTTTAATTCTTTTATAACTTGATTGCCAAAATAAACTTTACGAATTAGCTCTATTAGGAAAATCTACATTTAAACCAATACCATACTCATCATGGATCAAAAACAACTCACACCAAAACTCACCTAAGCTAAAATTATAAAGGATAAACCTATTCACTTTAATAGAAAATAAAAACTAAACAGAAAGTATAAATTTAACAGGTTCTTCAGATTTAAATTTGAAATACACTATAAACAAAAAAAATGTTATTTAAAAGACCCCTTAGATAAATTACTTCTCTCAAAAATCGAAACTCAAAACATTTTTCTACCAGTTACAGGAAAAAAACACTAGAATTATTTCAAAATTACCAAAACTTTGACCCTGTAATTAGACAACTTGAATCTTGGCATAAGTATTAAACAAAACCTACATTAGCAGATATCACAATTTAAGGTAATAAAACACTCCGATGAAATACAGAAAATGTGATCCAGAAGACGACTGATGCCATAGTTTAGAGCCAACATGACTACGAAGGAATCATTCTCTGGTACTACATGTATACTAAAAACTTATCATCAGTGTACGTTTTTGAAGATAATACAAAATGTTATAAAAGAAACTCTATGTTCTACAATTGTATTTTGATCATACTTTTTCAAGACGTACAACTTTTTGATATACAGCTGTCCCATGTGGCACTAAAAATAGCCACAATGTAATACAGTTAAACCCAAACGAGGATAAATATTATCTTATAACTCCATACCCTACTCTCATTCCACCATAAAAAAAATCTCACCAGAAAGTACAAAAGCAATTGCTCGTAACCCAAATATAGACTAACAATCGATAGATATATCCTCAAGATCAGACATACAACATCACATTCGAACACAACAATTTCAAGGTCTCCTCACTAAAATGATGCCCATGAAGAAAGTGTCCCGCGTATTTGACATACAGAAGAACAACTTGATTGAGAACGACTTCACAGGAGTTCCAGATAGGGACATGCGAGCGTGTTTTAACCAATCGACGCGGAGTCCAGCAATGAACTTGCAGCAACCGCCGCTCGGGATAGGCACAAACAACGTCTCCAGGAGCTCAGACGAAGAAGAAGCGCAGTGGGAGTCGATGATGGTATGACTATTCACCACGCTATGGCAGAAGTTTAAGAGCGATGTACTTACCATTTGCACCATACCGGTGAGCACGAGGACGCTATCGTCTATTGGAAGATGGCAAAATGAAAAGGTCATCAGATGGAATAACATTCTGCGCGAAATCTTGCAAGTCGCAATGCTGGACAAATGATCTTGATGGACTTAGAACATGAGCTGAGAGCTATGGATCAGGCCAGATTCACCACTGATGGGATAAACTTTGACAGCATAGAAGGACAAGGCTGGATGATTCGTGTCTTCCAGGAGCTATTAGATGAGTTGCAGGTCGAATTCTTTGATATAGGAGTACTTAGAGTGGAAGAAGCCACGAACGTGCCGGCAATCTCGACCTTCGTGCCTCCTAATCTGGAGACACAACTTGGATCAGTCCCAGCAGTGCCACAGCACAGGTGCCTCAGAGCTCGAGCGAACAAAGGCAGAGGTCAGACATGTTTGATCGACTAAGCGAAGCACCAGTGAGGAGGACCATTCATCCTCGACGGAGATTGGGACCCATCAATCCAATAGCGGGGAGGAACGCCGTCCTGACAGAATTTCTTTGATGTGCTCGAGACCCATACCTTCCCCTGGCACGTTTATAAACAAAACCTGATGAAGTTGAACATCAAACAAAAAAATTTGCATCCAATGTGATGAGGATGTTGAAAATGGGACAAAACTCTCCGTGAACGGACTTTACTCGATGTTGGGAGTGGACTGGTTGGTAGCAGCCGGAATCAACTTTAGCTCCAATACAGCATTATGCTTACAGGACGTACGAATGAACCATGGCAAACAAAATAGAGAAGAGAGGCCACGAAGATTTCTGACATTTAGAGCACCAATAGGACAACATGTGAAGATGTATAGCTCACGTGAAAGAAAGAGCTTATCCAAAATCAGTGGCCCAAGAAGCTGATGTCGAAAGATACGGCGGGCTGAGATTTCGAATAGACGAGACTCATTATCTTCGCGGCATATGACAAGGTAGAAATGAAGAAAACTAAGATATTAGTGGTTGCGAGCTCCGACTTTGTGCATACTTCTTAGTCCTTTTTTTGGCCTCACGTAATAATGCTGGCGGGAACTGACCTGAATTTGATTCAGTCTGTATCAATGCCGATCGGAGTTCAACGACAAACTGAAATGAACCCGATAACAATCGTGTTCTCGCCGGTATAAAAACAATCACTTGCGTAGTAGGGGTTCCCTGAGCAGACTCAGGGAGCCTTCAAGGGCGGGAGATGCAGTGTGGCTAGCAATAAAAGACATTTTGGAAGCAATAGGCGATATAATGGTTGTATTGAAAGAAGGCGCATTCCCGAAAAAAAAAACACCAAAAGCCGTATTCCCGTTGTCTCCGAGATAGGCACATCAGTAGTATATGTTGGGGAAGTTCAGCCGGGGGGGGGGGTTGCGGACCCCCATGTATTAACATAGGCTATAGAGTATCCGGTCCGCACCCTATGTATTAACATAGGCTATAGTTTTCCCAATGTATTAAGATAGGGAATAGATTTCCTATGTATTAAGATAGGGAATAGGTTTACCATTATTAAGATGGTAAGGTTTCAGATGGTTTCTGAAACTTACCATCTGAAACCTTACCATCTTAATAATGGTAAACCTATTCCCTATCTTAATACATAGGAAATCTATTCCCTATCTTAATACATTGGGAAAACTATAGCCTATGTTAATACATAGGGTGCGGACCGGATACTCTATAGCCTATGTTAATACATGGGGGTCCGCACCCCCCCCCCCGGCTGAACTGCCCCAACATATACTACTCACATCTCCCGGATGGTATGAAATTTGTGTATGCAAAATCTTGCGAGTTGCTATGTAAAATGTTTGCCGCAGTTCCCGGAAGAACCAAAAATGAGTTAGAACCGATTCTGGGAAACAAGTTCATGGGATATGCTAGTGGGAAAATATGCGATTTTGAAAGTCACTAGCAAAAAGGATCAGCGAAATCCACCGAGTAATGATGGAAGTAGAACCATGTCGGAGGCGTCAAGAAAACGAATTTGGACAAACATCATTTTGACACATGATGAGTTCACATGCCATTAATTGCCACAAACATGGTGATGTCTTTAGAACTTCTAAACGATGCAGATCAAAAGAAAGAAATGAACGAAGAAGTAAATAAGAAGATAAGTTTGAATTGTTTTGTGTGAGAAAAACTCAAATGAGAAACCAAGCAACTAAGCTTGCAATTGAAACTGAATAAAAGAAAAACTTTTGGTTGATTTTTGATTTTGAGAATTTGTAGCATTTTTATATTTATTTTGTAATTTTAATTAGTGGCTCTAGAGACACCGAATGTTTGTTTAGAGAGGCTTGATTGAGAAGTATATTAAATATTCTAGCCTGCATGATTGTTTTTAATCAACTAAGATGACTGATCACTTTGTGGTGATATGAAGGTCTTGAGTAATCTCTTGAAGAAGGAGGTTATTTCATTGTTCCTTCTAGCCACCGAATTTCTTAATTATTTTATTCAGGACCAAAAACAACTAAATTTTCGAAGAGAGGAAGGATAGTAGGAAAATTTTAGTTTGTTGGTTGGCAGGATTGTCCTGCGTCCCAACACCTTTTAAACCTAGGAGAAGAAGTATTAAATCAAGATCATGGTACTAAAACTCAAAAAAAATGTGTTATCTTGAATCACATCCTCAAAAAGCAGACTAGTGAATAAAGATAGAAGGCTATAACAATGTAGTATGATGCCATTTGTGTTCTGCAGTTTCTCGATTTGATGTGGATAAAAGTGATTTCATGCATTTTGTGAATTCTGTTCGATGGCACAGTACCATTTTAATGAATACCACGAAACTCAATGAGGACATTGACCGGGCTCTCCGGGGAGCATGTGACATTTGATCAGAATGGCGCCAAAATGCATGGCAGGATCGATTTTTTATTGTGACGTCGGAGTGGGAAAATTGGCAGTTTTGATAAATTTACTGTGCTAAACGTACAATTTGACGAAACAGGAAAGGTCAATTTGAAGTGACAAATAAATTTTAATAGTTCGTTCTGAAATAAAGACACGTCAGGATCTTGAAACTTTGCATTAAATGAAAATGTGCGAAAGACATAACGAAGATTTTCGCAAATAGAGCAGAACAGAAAGTATTTCACGAAGACACAACAGTATTAACGATTGAGATTACAAATGAAGCTGTCCGAATTGTAACGATTGTAGCTGTACAAGCGTTACCGAACAATTCCCGAGACTCCGGAAGGGTATTGGGAGGATTTTACCACCCTTTCAGAAGGACGGCAAGACCGCTCTTCATCCGGATTGCAGAAATCCGGAAGGGTCTCGGGAAGGAAACTGAAACTGTATTTTAACAATTTTTAGCTTCCGGATATGTCCTGAAATGAATTAAATAACATCAGAATCGGGAAGGGTATCGGGAGGATTTTACCACCCTTCCAGAAGGACGACAAGACCGCTCTTCATCCGGATTCCAGAAAGCCGGAAGGGTCTGGGGAAGGAAACAAACTGAAACTGTATTTCATCAACTTTTAGCTTCCGGATATGCACTGAATTGAAATAAATAACATCAAATTTCGAGAATCTAGGAGTTGAGGGAAAAGGTTGATTCATTTTTGATGGAAATGATGATTTTCATCTACGGAACAAAAACGATTGTAATATAACAAAAAAGTAGTAGCCCTGTTTTTAGGAGTGACCTCGTGGTCTGAGGATACTGAGACCCAGCCAAGAGCTCATTATTTTGCATGTAACTAAGTTAATCTGCGCGTTCTGGCCGATAGACCAAAAAGAATAATGATTTTGTCGACTCGATGTATAAGGAACACACTTAGAACTGGCTTTGGTAGAGACGGTTAAAAGCATGTGAAGCTGTGTTTAGACCCTAGCCAGTCGTTTCATAACCTAGCTTCATTTTCCGTCGATGTGTACTTCCGGGCGAATGTCACAATTTGTCTGTTTGTCCCTGCCAACATGATCTGGTTTGCGATCTGAGAACAAGGTAAAATTAGTCTACACAGCAAGTTATTGCAGAAAGTCATCAGAAAGATCATATTCTGCCAGCGTCGTCAAGTCATACAATAACATATCAGCGAAATTGGATTTGGATGTCTTCTCAAAATGTTTTTCACTCAAAACCAAGCTGAAGCAATTTTTCTTTCACTAAATCTAATTAGCCTAATTGTTGTGAGAAACTTAATAAATAGTTTCATGCGATATGATACGCTCATAACGGTACGCTTGCAAGAAGAAGGCCCGGTACGGGATTTTAGAGACACGCTCGACAAGCAGCGACACTCTCCCTCTACCCGAAAGTCCCCGCCGGAACCTCCACTCATAAAAAAACAGATTGTATTGCTTTCACTTTTTTTGTTATTTGTTTTTTTTTTAAATCTATTTCTCTACAATCCATTTACACTCTCTTCTTTCTCTGGTTTTGCTTCTTTTGTACCCTGTTTAGTGAATGACCGTGCCGAAGTACAGGCCGAAGTGGCTACCCAAGTGGAGCAGGAAACTGGTAATAGGAACCTCAAGGACCAAGTACTGCAGCCCCAAAGATGTCGGAGCCACGGTTCACTCGTACGGAGGTGCAAAACTAGCCTACCTTGCCGCTACTGTCTCGCGCTAACCCTCGCAGAAACTAAACTGTGTTACTATAGTAGCCGGATTTAATGATAACTCATCTACGGTTTCAGACTTTGCTAATGATTGGAGATTCTTAATAATTTTGGTAATTCATAAGTTTAACCTAATTGTGCTAATTATCCCCAAAATCATCCTCTCTGCGAATAATGTCTTCACAAACAGAAAACTTGGTGCTCCAACTAACATTTTGTTTCGCCTTATTAGTACATTTTACCACTCAAGAATCCGAATTTTTCCCCCATTCTAAACGTTGATTTTAGTGCTAATATGTTTTGTAAAGATGGTATTCATTTTTCTTTTTATGGTAATAAAATCTTCAGTTTATTGCTCGCTCAGCTAACTTGTATATATTCACCATTATATTCACCACCTCCTCGCTGCCAAATTATGCCCGATCAAACGCACTGCCATATTTGCAAAAGCCACCTCCAAAAAGGAGGCATATGGTGTATCATTTGAAAAGCTTACATCCATGTCTCATGTGGCGAGCTACAGAGCAGCAAATTTTATTACGATGAGTTCTCTTGCATACAATGCACCCACGAGAACTTTGCAAAGAGCCCGAAAACGCACGGAAGCCACGGTCCCTCAGGTCTAGATGCGTGAGATTGGAGAAGGATATTAACTCACTTCAACCAGACATCCATTGAGCTTTGCAAAACAATTACTAAACTATCCTATACAATAGCAACTAAAGTTCTCCCCAATGAAAACCTAGCGGCGTACAACTCGTGTCGCTTGATATCTCTGTATAAAAATCTAGAGGTAAGTCCCATTGGTATAGGCGAAGTCCTGAGAAGAATAATTGGCAAAACCATCACCATATGTATAAAATCAGACCTTAAAAATATCGAAAACATTTCCATCTCTGCTTAGGCCAGAAATGTGGAATCCAATATGCTGTCCACAGCTTGAGGAACGAGTTTGAGAAACCGGAAACGGACGCCATACTACTTATTGATGCAGAAAATGCCTTCAACTCGCTCAATAGAGAACTTGCTCTAAAAAATGTAGAAAACCTTTGTCCGGCGCTACATCATGCGCTGGCCAACTCATATAAACAACCCTCAAATCTATATGTCAATAACACAGTTTTGACATCTACCGAAGGCACAACGCAAGGTGATCCTTTCGAAATGGCTATGTACGGAATTAGGATAATCCCACTGATTGAGCTCCTGTTAAAGCCAAATGTTACCCAAAAATGATACGCAGATAATGGAAGCGTTGAAGGTGCTCTTAACTGTCTCCGCGCAATACTGAACAACCTGGAAAGGCTTTCAGATACAATGTGAAGCCTTCCAAGTGTCAACTCATAGTAAAAAAAACCGTAGTGACAGCGCCATAAAAGTATTCGAAGGCACAAATATTACAATGGTAGACGGTTTTAGAGTCCTTGGATCGGTTTTAGGAACACCATCAGCATGCGATAAATACATGGAAAGCAAAATTGAAAAGACAGCTACCTTAACTGAAACGTTTTCAAAAATAGCTAAATCATCCCCACAAAATGCGTACTCCGTCTACACAAAAGGAGTTCCAAATAACTTAAGCTTTCTAACCAGAACAACTCCGGAAAGCATTTAGGAAAATGGATGAAATTAAGAAAAATGTCAGACATCAGCAACTGGAAAACGAATTTGAACGAACATCATTTTGACACATGATGAGTTCACATGCCATTAATTGCCACAAACATGGTGATGTCCTGGGCAAAGTAATCTGGGGTTGAGCAGGGACTCTGGAGAGCTGCTCTCCATGGGTTTACCAGATTCATCACAGCCCATAACAATAGTGATAGTTGGAGTTATGATGGCGATTGAAAGGCTGGAAGCTCATCTTAAAGAGAACAATCGACAGGAGGTACCGACCAAAGATCTTTTTGAGAAAATGTGAAAAATCTTGAACATTCCGATGAAATACAGAAAATATGGTCCAGAAGACGACTGATGCCATAGTTTAGAGCCAACATGACTACGAAGGAAACATTCTCTGGTACTACATGTATACTAAAAACTTATCATCAGTGTACGTTTTTGAAGATAATATAAAATGTTATAAAAGAAACCCTATGTTCTACAAAAATAAATTGTATTTTGATCATACTTTTTCAAGACGTACAACTTTTTGATATACAGCTGTCCCATGTGGCACTGAAAATAGCCACAATGTAATACAGTTAAACCCAAACGAGGATAAAGAATATCTTATAACTCCATACCCTACTCTCATTCCACCATAAAAGAAATTCTCACCAGAAAGTACAAAAGCAATTGCTCGTAACCCTAATATAGACTTACAATCGATAGATATATCCTCAAGATCAGACATACAACATCACATTCGAACACAACAATTTCAAGGTCTCCTCACTAAAATGATGCCCATGAAGAAAGTGTCCCGCGTATTTGACATACAGAAGAACAACTTGATTGAGAACGACTTCACAGGAGTTCCAGATAGGGACATGCGAGCGTGTTTTAACCAATCGACGCGGATTCCAGCAATGTACTTGCAGCAACCGCCGCTCGGGATAGGCACAAACAACGTCTCCAGGAGCTCAGACGAAGAAGAAGCGCAGTGGGAGTCGATGATGTTATGACTATTCACCACGCTATGGCAGAAGTTTAAGAGCAATGTACTTACCATTTGCACCATACCGGTGAGCACGAGGACGCTATCGTCTATTGGAAGATGGCAAAATGAAAGGGTCATCAGATGGAATAACATTATGCGCGAAATCTTGCAAGTCGCAATGCTGGACAAATGATCTTCATGGACTTAGAACATGAGCTGAGAGCTATGGATCAGGCCAGATTCACCACTGATGGGATAAACTTTGACAGCATAGAAGGACAAGGCTGGATGATTCGTGTCTTCCAGGAGCTATTAGATGAGCTGCAGGTCGAATTCTTTGATATAGGAGTACTTAGAGTGGAAGAAGCCACGAACGTGCCGGCAATCTCGACCTTCGTGCCTCCTAATCTGGAGACACAACTTGGATCAGTCCCAGCAGTGCCACAGGTGCCTCAGAGCTCGAGCGAACAAAGGCAGAGGTCAGACATATTTGATCGACTAAGCGAAGCACCAGTGAGGAGGACCATTCATCCTCGACGGAGATTGGGACCCATCAATCCAATAGCGGGGAGGAACGACGTCCTGGCAGAAGTTCTTTGATGTGGTCGAGACCCATACCTTCCCCTGGCACGTTTATAAACAAGACCTGATGAAGTTGAACATCAAACAAAAAAATTTGCATCCAATGTGATGAGGATGTTGAATATGGGGCAAAACTCTCCGTGAACGGACTTTACTCGATGTTGGGAGTGGACTGGTTGGTAGCAGCCGGAATCAACTTTAGCTCCAAAACAGCATTATGATTTGCCGACCTTGAGGGACTGCCCTTAAATAACACCATGGGTCCAGTAAATGCCTTACCCTTACAGGACGTACGAATGAACCATGGCAAACATAATAGAGAAGAGAGGCCACGAAGATTTCTGACATTTAGAGCACCAATAGGAAAACATGTGAGGATGTATAGCTCACGTGAAAGAAAGAGCTTATCCAAAATCAGTGGCCCAAGAAGCTGATGTCGAAAGATACGGCGGGCTGAGATTTCGAATAGACGAGACTCATTATCTTCGCGGCATATGACAAGGTAGAAATGAAGAAAACTAAGATATTAGTGGTTGCGAGCTCCGACTTTGTGCATACTTCTTAGTCCTTTTTTTGGCCTCACGTAATAATGCTGGCGGGAACTGACCTGAATTTGATTCAGTCTGTATCAATGCCGATCGGAGTTCAACGACAAACCGAAATGAACCCGATAACAATCGTGTTCTCGCCGGTATAAAAACGATCACTTGCGTAGTAGGGGTTCCCTGAGCAGACTCAGGGAGCCTTCAAGGGCGGGAGATGCAGTGTGGCCAGCAATAAAAGACATTTTGGAAGCAATAGGCGATATAATGGATGTATTGAAAGAAGGCGCATTCCCGAAAAAAAAAACACCAAAAGCCGTATTTCCGTTGTCTCCGAGATAGGCACATCAGTAGTATATGTTGGGGAAGTTCAGCCGGGGGGGGGGGGTTGCGGACCCCCATGTATTAACATAGGCTATAGAGTATCCGGTCCGCACCCTATGTATTAACATAGGCTATAGTTTTCCCAATGTATTAAGATAGGGAATAGATTTCCTATGTATTAAGATAGGGAATAGGTTTACCATTATTAAGATGGTAAGGTTTCAGATGGTAAGTTTCAGAAAAATTTTTGGCGCCCGATCTTACCATGTTTTAAGATAGTGTTTAGGTTTCCAATGTATTAAGATAGTGTATAGAAATCCCTATGTATAAGGATTAGAAATTCCTTGTATTAACATAGGGAATAGATTTCCCAATGTATTAAGATAGGGAATGGTAAGGTTTCAGTGTGATGGTAAGAAAATGGTAAGAAAAACGGTATTTTTTGGATTTTGTGTGGAAATGTCTAGTTTTTTCGCAAAAACCTCGGCATGCGTTATGTAATTCTTGAGTGTTACATGTAGAATGTGCAATGAAGAGAATATGTTTATTGGTTGATGGTAAGTCCATGGTAAGATGTGCAAAAATTTGGAAATGCTTATAAAAAAATTGATATTTTTTCAAAAAACTTCAAAACACGATATGATTTGATATAATTTGACTTAATAACTATTTTATTAGATGATCCTCTTTTAGAAACTGTACTCAATCTAGCTTAAACTATGCTGAAACCTACTGAAACCTTAAAAAATTTTCAAGTTTTTGGAAAAAAATGCAAAAATTTCAAGTTTTTGGAGAAAACTGCCAAAATTTCAAAGTTTTCGGAAAAATTTCAAGTTCTGAAAAAATTGCAAAAGTTTCAAAACTTTTGGAACAAACTGCAAATTTTTGGAAAGAACTGCAAAAGTATCAAGATTTTGGCTAGTTTTTTGTTGCTTCTGATCTAATTCAATAAAAAGTAAATACGTTTAGAGTTTAAAATTAAGCTCAAATTGTATTTCAATTGGCATCATGTTGAGACACTGATACAAAACTTTGAATAGACATATGGAATTTTCCAAATTTTTCTCACAAAAATTGAAATACGATAAATTTAAGCATTATTCGAGTAACAAAGTGGGTTATATAATGCCCTCAACATTAACAAGAAAGCTCATAAAAGTTGAATCGAAATTGAAACTTGTGGAAGGTAGTGAAAATAACCGTAATTTTTGAGAAGGTAAAATAAAAATTATTCAAATTTATTAAAAATTGTCCATTTACAACCTTTTAATTGGATATTTAACTAATTTTTTGTCCAATTCAGGGAGAATTGAAATAGGACTCTCAATACAAATGAACATTAAGAGCAATATTCCATAAAATTTCTAAATTTTTGCTCAATGAATAACCCAAATTTGTACAAAAATTACAAATTCAGAGAAGTTATTCACCTTAATAGTACAGAATTTCAGATCAATGATGAAAACTGAACAGTTAATAGCTAAAATTGACTAAAAACGAGATAAATTTTTCTTAAAAATTTATTCGATATTTGCTCAAATTCAACAAAATCTTCTTCATAACTGATGATTATCTCTTTGTTGCTTCTGCAACATAATTTCACAATTTTCCGTAGAAATGGTCTATTCTTAAAGGTTATTCTTACTTTCTGCTTAATACATGATTCCGCTTTTTAACACACTTTGCAAGAAAAATTAGTCAGAACTGGAGAATTTAGGGAGAAAATAGTATCAATCGAACGAACAATTTGCTAGCAGAGATGAAATTAGAACTGATACCGTCTGATTATTATGATAAAAATTGTAAATGTCTGCCTCAAGTTTCCCTTGTTAGGTGCTACAGTAAACTATTTAAGCAAAAATACAACTTTTGGGATAAATATCTATCAATTTTCTGGAAAAATAGTCATTTTTTTAATGATTTTCTGTAGAAATGCTATATGTTTTAAGGTTATTCCTGCTTTCTGCTTATTGCATGTTTTCGCTATTGAACACATTTTGCAAGAAAATGTAGTCAGAACTGGAGAATTTAGGAGGAAAATGGTATCAATTGAACGAACAATTTGCTGGCAAAGATGAAATTAGAACTGATACCGTCTGATTATTACGATAAAAATTGTAAATGTCTTCCTCAAGTTTCCCTTGTTAGGTGCTACAGTAAACTATTTAAGCAAAAATACTACTTTTGGGATAAATATCTATTACTTTTCTGGAAAAGTAAACATTTTTTTATGATTTTCTGTAGAAATGCTCTATGTTTTAAGGTTACTCCTGCTTTCTGCTTATTGCATGTTTTCGCTATTGAACACACTTTGCAAGAAAATTTAGTCAGAACTGTAGAGTTTAGTCGGAAAAAAGTATCATTTGAACAAACAATTTTCTGGCAAAGATGAAGTTAGAACTGATACCGTCTGATTATAACGATAAAAATTGTAAATGTCTTCCTCAAGGTTCCATTGATAGGCGGTACAGTAAATTATTTCATTAAAATTACAATTTTTTGGTCAATAACTATCGATTTTCTTGCAAAATAAACATTAAATAGCTTTTTTTCTTATTTAAAAGGGAAGTCTCCTCGAAAATATTGAAGTGAGAAAGAATCGGTGCTGGTTAAAACATTAAAAAAAACATGTAAAAAAGGAGAATATAAATGTATTTTTACAATTTAAGAACAAATTAGGAGCAGCTCTATTAGTTATATTCTGAAAACCTCCGGAAATACGCAAGGGAACCTAGTTCCTAACATCTACATTATCTAAAAACTTCTAAAAGAGCGCGTCTCAAAAAATTGATTTAGCAAAGGAAATCAAGATGCAAACTGGAACAACTGTGTAATTTTCGGATTTTTATTTAGCAAAAGAAAACTCTATATAGTTAAAAAAAAACAATGAAATGTAGATCTTGAAAGCTGTTTTTGCTTTATGCTTCAAGTATCTTCTTCCAAAAGATGTCGGATTGAGTTTACTTTACAAAAATTATCCTCAAAACATCTGATTTTTCATAAAAAGTTACCTTATATATCAAAGGATAACAAACTTTTCTAACGAATTACACATAAATACCAACCTTTGACACTTTTTATGTTGGAGTTTTTCTCAAAAGGCTGGCGATTGAAAGGCTGGAAGCTCATCTTAAAGAGAACAATCGACAGGAGGTACCGACCAAAGATCTTTTTGAGAAAATGTGAAAAATCTTGAACATTCCGATGAAATACAGAAAATATGGTCCAGAAGACGACTGATGCCATAGTTTAGAGCCAACATGACTACGAAGGAAACATTCTCTGGTACTACATGTATACTAAAAACTTATCATCAGTGTACGTTTTTGAAGATAATATAAAATGTTATAAAAGAAACCCTATGTTCTACAAAAATAAATTGTATTTTGATCATACTTTTTCAAGACGTACAACTTTTTGATATACAGCTGTCCCATGTGGCACTGAAAATAGCCACAATGTAATACAGTTAAACCCAAACGAGGATAAAGAATATCTTATAACTCCATACCCTACTCTCATTCCACCATAAAAGAAATTCTCACCAGAAAGTACAAAAGCAATTGCTCGTAACCCTAATATAGACTTACAATCGATAGATATATCCTCAAGATCAGACATACAACATCACATTCGAACACAATAATTTCAAGGTCTCCTCACTAAAATGATGCCCATGAAGAAAGTGTCCCGCGTATTTGACATACAGAAGATCAACTTGATTGAGAACGACTTCACAGGAGTTCCAGATAGGGACATGCGAGCGTGTTTTAACCAATCGACGCGGATTCCAGCAATGTACTTGCAGCAACCGCCGCTCGGGATAGGCACAAACAACGTCTCCAGGAGCTCAGACGAAGAAGAAGTGCAGTGGGAGACGATGATGTTATGACTATTCACCACGCTATGGCAGAAGTTTAAGAGCGATGTACTTACCATTTGCACCATACCGGTGAGCACGAGGACGCTATCGTCTATTGGAAGATGGCAAAATGAAATGGTCATCAGATGGAATAACATTATGCGCGAAATCTTGCAAGTCGCAATGCTGGACAAATGATCTTCATGGACTTAGAACATGAGCTGAGAGCTATGGATCAGGCCAGATTCACCACTGATGGGATAAACTTTGACAGCATAGAAGGACAAGGCTGGATGATTCGTGTCTTCCAGGAGCTATTAGATGAGCTGCAGGTCGAATTCTTTGATATAGGAGTACTTAGAGTGGAAGAAGCCACGAACGTGCCGGCAATCTCGACCTTCGTGCCTCCTAATCTGGAGACACAACTTGGATCAGTCCCAGCAGTGCCACAGGTGCCTCAGAGCTCGAGCGAACGAAGGCAGAGGTCAGACATATTTGATCGACTAAGCGAAGCACCAGTGAGGAGGACCATTCATCCTCGACGGAGATTGGGACCCATCAATCCAATAGCGGGGAGGAACGACGTCCTGGCAGAAGTTCTTTGATGTGGTCGAGACCCATACCTTCCCCTGGCACGTTTATAAACAAGACCTGATGAAGTTGAACATCAAACAAAAAAATTTGCATCCAATGTGATGAGGATGTTGAATATGGGGCAAAACTCTCCGTGAACGGACTTTACTCGATGTTGGGAGTGGACTGGTTGGTAGCAGCCGGAATCAACTTTAGCTCCAAAACAGCATTATGATTTGCCGACCTTGAGGGACTGCCCTTAAATAACACCATGGGTCCAGTAAATGCCTTACCCTTACAGGACGTACGAATGAACCATGGCAAACAAAATAGAGAAGAGAGGCCACGAAGATTTCTGACATTTAGAGCACCAATAGGAAAACATGTGAGGATGTATAGCTCACGTGAAAGAAAGAGCTTATCCAAAATCAGTGGCCCAAGAAGCTGATGTCGAAAGATACGGCGGGCTGAGATTTCGAATAGACGCGACTCATTATCTTCGCGGCATATGACAAGGTAGAAATGAAGAAAACTAAGATATTAGTGGTTGCGAGCTCCGACTTTGTGCATACTTCTTAGTCCTTTTTTTGGCCTCACGTAATAATGCTGGCGGGAACTGACCTGAATTTGATTCAGTCTGTATCAATGCCGATCGGAGTTCAACGACAAACCGAAATGAACCCGATAACAATCGTGTTCTCGCCGGTATAAAAACGATCACTTGCGTAGTAGGGGTTCCCTGAGCAGACTCAGGGAGCCTTCAAGGGCGGGAGATGCAGTGTGGCCAGCAATAAAAGACATTTTGGAAGCAATAGGCGATATAATGGATGTATTGAAAGAAGGCGCATTCCCGAAAAAAAAACACCAAAAGCCGTATTTCCGTTGTCTCCGAGATAGGCACATCAGTAGTATATGTTGGGGAAGTTCAGCCGGGGGGGGGGGTTGCGGACCCCCATGTATTAACATAGGCTATAGAGTATCCGGTCCGCACCCTATGTATTAACATAGGCTATAGTTTTCCCAATGTATTAAGATAGGGAATAGATTTCCTATGTACTAAGATAGGGAATAGGTTTACCATTATTAAGCTGGTAAGGTTTCAGATGGTAAGTTTCAGAAAAATTTTTGGCGCCCGATCTTACCATGTTTTAAGATAGTGTTTAGGTTTCCCATGTATTAAGATAGTGTATAGAAATCCCTATGTATAAGGATTAGGAATTCCTTGTATTAACATAGGGAATAGATTTCCCAATGTATTAAGATAGGGAATGGTAAGGTTTCAGTGTGATGGTAAGAAAATGGTAAGAAAAACGGTATTTTTTGGATTTTGTGTGGAAATGTCTAGTTTTTTCGCAAAAACCTCGGCATGCGTTATGTAATTCTTGAGTGTTACATGTAGAATGTGCAATGAAGAGAATATGTTTATTGGTTGATGGTATGTCCATGGTAAGATGTGCAAAAATTTGGAAATGCTTATAAAAAAATTGATATTTTTTCAAAAAACTTCAAAACACGATATGATTTGATATAATTTGACTTAATAACTATTTTATTAGATGATCCTTTTTTAGAAACTGTACTCAATCTAGCTTAAACTATGCTGAAACCTACTGAAACCTTAAAAAATTTTCAAGTTTTTGGAAAAAAATGCAAAAATTTCAAGTTTTTGGAGAAAACTGCCAAAATTTCAAAGTTTTCGGAAAAATTTCAAGTTCTGAAAAAATTGCAAAAGTTTCAAAACTTTTGGAACAAACTGCAAATTTTTGGAAAGAACTGCAAAAGTATCAAGATTTTGGCTAGTTTTTTGTTGCTTCTGATCTAATTAAATAAAAAGTAAATACGTTTAGAGTTTAAAATTAAGCTCAAATTGTATTTCAATTGGCATCATGTTGAGACACTGATACAAAACTTTGAATAGACATATGGAATTTTCCAAATTTTTCTCACAAAAATTGAAATACGATAAATTTAAGCATTATTCGAGTAACAAAGTGGGTTATATAATGCCCTCAACATTAACAAGAAAGCTCATAAAAGTTGAATCGAAATTGAAACTTGTGGAAGGTAGTGAAAATAACCGTAATTTTTGAGAAGGTAAAATAAAAATTATTCAAATTTATTAAAAATTGTCCATTTACAACCTTTTAATTGGATATTTAACTAATTTTTTGTCCAATTCAGGGAGAATTGAAATAGGACTCTCAATACAAATGAACATTAAGAGCAATATTCCATAAAATTTCTAGATTTTTGCTCAATGAATAACCCAAATTTGTACAAAAATTACAAATTCAGAGAAGTTATTCACCTTAATAGTACAGAATTTCAGATCAATGATGAAAACTGAACAGTTAATAGCTAAAATTGACTAAAAACGAGATAAATTTTTCTTAAAAATTTATTCGATATTTGCTCAAATTCAACAAAATCTTCTTCATAACTGATGATTATCTCTTTGTTGCTTCTGCAACATAATTTCACAATTTTCCGTAGAAATGGTCTATTCTTAAAGGTTATTCTTACTTTCTGCTTAATACATGATTCCGCTTTTTAACACACTTTGCAAGAAAAATTAGTCAGAACTGGAGAATTTAGGGAGAAAATAGTATCAATCGAACAAACAATTTGCTAGCAGAGATGAAATTAGAACTGATACCGTCTGATTATTATGATAAAAATTGTAAATGTCTGCCTCAAGTTTCCCTTGTGAGGTGCTACAGTAAACTATTTAAGCAAAAATACAACTTTTGGGATAAATATCTATCAATTTTCTGGAAAAATAGTCATTTTTTTAATGATTTTCTCTAGAAATGCTATATGTTTTAAGGTTATTCCTGCTTTCTGCTTATTGCATGTTTTCGCTATTGAACACATTTTGCAAGAAAATTTAGTCAGAACTGGAGAATTTAGGAGGAAAATGGTATCAATTGAACGAACAATTTGCTGGCAAAGATGAAATTAGAACTGATACCGTCTGATTATTACGATAAAAATTGTAAATGTCTTCCTCAAGTTTCCCTTGTTAGGTGCTACAGTAAACTATTTAAGCAAAAATACTACTTTTGGGATAAATATCTATTACTTTTCTGGAAAAGTAGTCATTTTTTTATGATTTTCTGAAGAAATGCTCTATGTTTTAAGGTTACTCCTGCTTTCTGCTTATTGCATGTTTTCGCTATTGAACACACTTTGCAAGAAAATTTAGTCAGAACTGTAGAGTTTAGTCGGAAAAAAGTATCATTTGAACAAACAATTTTCTGGCAAAGATGAAGTTAGAACTGATACCGTCTGATTATAACGATAAAAATTGTAAATGTCTTCCTCAAGGTTCCATTGATAGGCGGTACAGTAAATAATTTCATTAAAATTACAATTTTTTGGTCAATAACTATCGATTTTCTTGCAAAATAAACATTAAATAGCTTTTTTTCTTATTTAAAAGGGAAGTCTCCTCAAAAATATCGAAGTGAGAAAGAATCGGTGCTGGTTAAAACATTTAAAAAAACATGTAAAAAAGGAAAATATAAATGTATTTTCACAATTTAAGAACAAATTAGGAGCAGCTCTATTAGTTATATTCTGAAAACCTCCGGAAATACGCAAGGGAACCTAGTTCCTAACATCTACATTATCTAAAAACTTCTAAAAGAGCGCGTCTCAAAAAATTGATTTAGCAAAGGAAATCAAGGTGCAAACTGGAACAACTGCGTAATTTTCGGATTTTTATTTAGCAAAAGAAAACTCTATATAGTTAAAAAAATAATGAAATGTAGATCTTGAAAGCTGTTTTTGCTTTATGCTTCAAGTATCTTCTTCCAAAAGGTGTCGGATTGAGTTTACTTTACAAAAACTATCCTCAAAACATCTGTTTTTCATAAAAAGTTACCTTATAGATCAAAGGATAACAAACTTTTCTAACGAATTACACATAAATACCAACCCTTGATACTTTTTATATTGGAGATTTTCTAAATTTTAGTAAAGTTATCTCAAAACTCCTAATGAATTCAATTGAGTTTCTATCTCATTTTCTCAGTTTCTGCTTCATTTTCTATCTATTAAACTAATCCAATTTGAACAAAAAATTTTATTTGAAAATTGAACTTTTGATGGAAAAATGAATCTTTTCAACGAAAGTTCAACAATCCGAAGCTGAATGAATACCACGAATCCTTTGCTAAACGTCTTCAAATGATTTTCTCTACTTGATAATTTTATATTGCTGTTTCAACTCTGAATTTCTGTTTTGAAGTAAAGTTTTGGTTGAGAATGATGTATATTATTATCTTAAAATTTTCAAATGTTAGCAGAAGATACATTTTTCAGGACAGCTATCAATTTTTTTCTGAATCGTAGACAAAAAAGCAAAAGAAAACCATAATTCTTAGTAAACCAATCCCCAATATCTGCTACGCACTATTCTATGATTACTCTTACAATCACTAAGCAAGGAAAACTTTAAAATGGTTACTAGGTAAAACCTTTCAATAAATCAATGTTTTTATAAATATCCAGTTTTTTATAGTTTTTCAACAAATACTTAAGCACTCCTTAGCGTATGTGATTCACTTTTACTACAAATTTATTGCAACAAAATCTCCGCAAGCTTGCAACCAATGGAGTTTTTACTGTAGGTTAAAGATTTTCGGATTGATTTTCGTCGAAAGTTTCACGACAATTTGAACTCGATTGTTGCTGGTTTTACCATCAATCAGAACCTTTGAATATGACAGAACAAGAATAAGGACAAAAAACTGTAATTTTTTTACCAAAAAAATTTCAAATATAGTGTATAGACTTTTCAGACAAGGTAAAATTTTTTTATTCAATGTATTTACTACTATGTTTTTCTTAAAAATATATCAATTTTATCTTCTCTTGGAGTGTTTTTTGAGACTGCCGAGCACATACTTTAACATTATATTGACACTGCTTCTTCTTGATATGATTAGAAAGTTCCTCGCTGCGAAATGTATAAAAGTTACAATTGGAACACTTTAAAACGTCACAGTGATTTCGATGTCTTGACGCATCTTTACGTGTGTATTCTCTTCCACATTCAAGAAATGCAATTCTTTTGTTTCTATTAGGTAACGGCATCTCAATAGGAGGAAAATGAAAAAGAAAAAAAAATGGGAGATTTAGAATGTCCCAAATTTTCAGAAAAGAAAAGTTGAATAGGCTCAAAAAATGAATAAAAGTGAATAAAAACAGCAAATTTCTTGAACAATTGTTTTTGACGTGAAAGAAAATCAGAATAGATACGCTATTTAGCCTAGCTGAAATGAAAATCATCCAATCTAACCATGGAGTTTTCAAAAATTTGCTATCAACCAATCAGAATCGAGCATTCATTTTAAGGAAATTTTTAATTTTTTCTGATACCAACCAATCATAATCGAGCTTCAATGGTCATGGAATTTTTAATAGAGTTTATGTCAACCAATCGAAACTGATTTCTACTTCTCATGGGTTTTTCAACAGTTTTGATATCGTTTGTAGATATCAAGGATTTCTTCACAGGTAGTATTTGTGATAATAACCAATCAGAATGAAGTATTCACAGATTTTAAAATACTTTGTAGATCAGAACCAAACTATGTTTATGAAACTTCCCAATCAATCAATTTAATTGAATTTTTCTAACATAACTAATGTATAAAATTTGATACCTTAGAGAGATAAATGAGATTTCTGGTCTGGTTTATACTGCTTTTTCGATGCTGAATTCAAAATTTGAAATTTCAATCAAAATTTTTTCGATTTGTTCTATTTCTTACCAGTGAAAAGAGAAATTACCGATATATACATTTTTGTTGTTTTCTTTCTTTTGTCACTTATATCAGCAATATTTCTTTTTTTTTACTGCAAACAACTTTTGGTCATTTATTTTTTGCAATTGCATTTGTGTATATTTTTACTTATTTGGAAGATTTGAGTCCTTGAACATTTCTCTGATTGGATACGACAACTGGAACAAAATGAACGTTTTTGTGATTGGATACGACAAAATCCAAAATGGAGCTTTGTTTCCGATTAGATACGACTTTTATCCAAGAATCCCATAAAAGGAAGCTGAAATCTGATTGGACACGACTACAATCCAAATAAGGAAAATCAATTCTGATTGGTTAAACCTACACAGTCGAGTTGAAGGTACCCGTAACTCCTAACTAAAACTCATTTTATTCTCAACTTAAATACCGTCAACTACCTCCTCTCTCAGCTCTAAATACCTTAATTTCAACTTATCTTCCGTCAACTTCCCCTCTCTCATCTCTTTCTAATTTTTACTCTTGTACTCAATTTATTGCTCAAAATGATCTTCTCAGTGCAAAACAGCAACCTCATGTACTCTGTAGAATTTTTGCCTGATCTAGTACAAATTCAAGTGCGAGAAACAGTCTCTGGAGTTTTTCTGGCACGAATGGACATCCCAATCCAAGTCTGGCACATGGTGGAAGTGATGCGAAGGGGTTTCAACGAACATCATATGTTGCAAGTTCCCATCACAGAGAACCAACTTGGAACAATGCAAATGATGGGGGAAATTTCTGATCATGTGGGAATGAACTATCCCGAGATTACGGACTCAAGATTTGTGGCTCAACCAGTCGACGACTTCCTCTTTCCTTGGGAGGAGGACGGATCAGTCGAAAACCCCATCACAATAGATGAAGATGAGGGATTCTCAGAAACAATGACACCTCCAGTTCCACAACAACCACCAGCAATGGAACCTCGTTCAGCTCTGCATTCTATAGAGAACCTACAGAACTCTTCTGCTGCTCGACAGCTCTTTGATTAAATGTTTTTGTAAATAATTGTTGTTTGGTATTATTTTTGTTCTTTGTAATTTATTTCTTCAATTTCATTTTAATTATGAGAATAGATGAGAGGTTCAAGGTAAACCATTGAAAAACAATTAGAACTTAGTTAAGTGCTCCGAACTCTCACACATGTTAAAAAATTTGATTAATTTTTGCACAAAAATTCGGAAAAACACTAGAAAAACTGTTACACAAGTAAAAAGTTACCTAATGGTTTTTGCATCCTGTACACACTTTTAGCCTTTTGTAGAAAAAATTGAAACACTTTAGCATTTTGTCGCAAAAAAAGTAAGACACTTTTCGCATTTTGTCGAAAAAATTGAAACACTTTTCGCATTTTATCAAAAAAGTAAAATATTTTTCGCATTTTGTCAAAAAAATTGAAACACTTTTCGTATTTTATCGAAAAAAGTAAAACACTTTTCGCATTTTGTCAAAAAAATTGAAACACTCTTCGCATTTTATCGAAAAAAGTAAAACAGTTTTCGCATTTTGTCGAAAAAAGTAAAACACTTTTCGCATTTGTAGGAAAAAAGTGAAACACTTTTCGAATCTTGTCAAAAAAAAATGAAACATTTTTCGCATTTTGTCAAAAAAATTTAAAAACTTTTCGCATTTTGTCAAAAAAATTGAAACATTTTTTGCATTTTGTTAAAAAAATTAAAACACTTTTCGCATTTTGTCTCAAAAATTGAAACAATTTTCGCATTTGTACAAAAAAAGTGAAACAATTTTCCTATACGCTTCAAAAAATTGAAACACTTTTCCCATCTTGCCGAAATAAATTATTACAATTTTTCTTGCACAGTTAATTGCTAATCTTTATGAAATTTTTATTCAAAAATAAATCCTTCAGAAAACTATTTTTTGCATGTCTGTTGATCAGAAACAATTGAAAACCAAGGTATTAGAAGTTTTCTAAGCAATAAGTCAACATGCTTTTTACATCAAAGTTTTGCGTTTTTTGCCTTATCATTTTAGAAATGAAAAAAAATTTAACATAATTTTTGAAAAAACCAAAAAAAAACGTGTATTTTACCAAAAAAAAATTCTTAGATATGTATACGTAAAAAAAAATTATTTTTATTTATATGTTAAAAACTGTTCAGGCTAGAAAAAATTATTTTTGACAAAATTTTTGTAACAAATATTCAATTATCTTAAGAAAAGCTATTTGAAAAAGCCACTCAGAGGGTCTGACATGATTCCTCAACAAAGCTAGGAAAGTGTCTTTTGAATTATTTAGGTAATAAAAAAGTAATTCCACCTGAGAAAATGACGTCATTACACTTTAACTTTTATAGAACAGTAAAAGTTATGGAATATTTCCACCAGAGAAATTGACGTCATTATTCATTAAATTCTAGAATCTTCTAATTTTTAGAATCTACAGATGAAATCCTTGAATTGTATAAAAAGTCATTACATATTAACATCTACATTTTCCTCAATCTTCTAAATTCTAGAAATAATCACTAAAATTTAACCAATCACAGTTCCAGAACTAACTCTAAAGTGATGACGTTGATGAAAAAAATTTGTGGATTTTAGTTATTTTGCTAGTTTTTTAAATCTAAATAAAGATACGCAACCAGGGTTGTAAATAATAGGAATAGTTTTCAATGAAATTCTTCCCTTTTGAAAAATCTTAGTCAACAAAAAATTCTTATTTTACAAAATCCTTTATAAACAATTAAAGTCAATCAAGTGTTGCAAAATTTTTGGAGTTCAGTTTTTCCACAGTCAAAATCTACAGGTGAAAAAATATATATTTCATTTCATTAGAAAATCTCCCACAAATCAGTTCATTTTACCGACATGAGAAAAATTTTTAGAAGAAACGGAAATCTATCTCAAACTTTGAAACCAATCATAATAGAACGAGCGAGTTACTGCATCCAGTTTGAAATTGTCACCGAAACTATCAAGATTCTCAAATTTAATAAAATGTCCCACGCTAATGAGCAAATTATCATAGATCTTTCGTAATGGAGAGAACTCGAGAGTAGAAGAGTTAGGGAATTTGGAAAAGAATTGGCTATGTCTAAATCATCTTCGAGAAAAAAGTACGGGTTTTCATATGATTCAAATGAAAAATATTTTGCTGAAGTTGTGGATCTGGGATACGGAAAAAATTTTCATTTGCTTACAAGTGAATATTTACTACAAATGACTATTTTTAAAAAATGGTTGAATTTGACATCTTCTACAGAGATCTGAAGAAGTGTTTCAGTCCCTTAAGAATTTCCCTACATGATTGGCGAAAAATTGAAACAATTCGTGATAGAAGGTACAAGAAAGAAAAATTGAAGGTTCAACAGGATAACTTA
The DNA here is from genome assembly GCF_963678635.1 of Symsagittifera roscoffensis. Classification (NCBI taxonomy): domain Eukaryota; kingdom Metazoa; phylum Xenacoelomorpha; order Acoela; family Convolutidae; genus Symsagittifera; species Symsagittifera roscoffensis. Next base: position 36,798,779 of record NC_087063.1, on the reverse strand, counting down.
GCTCTGTTTAGAAGGAAACACGGTGTGCACATGAAGAAGAAAGTGACAAGGAACTCAAAAATTAACTCATTTTTTGATTTTTTACACATTTTTTTAAGTTTCCCATTGAATTGTAAATTGGTTTTTTTTATCATTTGAATAAAGTGCTCCTGAACCAAAGCTTTGTTTTTAAAGATTTATCAATGTAAACTTTTAAGAGCACATTTGAAAACAATTGATTATTTTATCACAAAGCTTAGATAATCACTATGCACAGAACCATGACAATCAATAAAGCAATCAATAATCTTGAACAAATCAGGTTCATAATTTGAGTTTTGAATTTTTCGAATTCTATCCAGATACGCTGAACCAAGAGTTTGTGTGGAAGCCAGTTTCTGGTTGGAACATAAATAATGTCTCTTGAATTTTTTCCGAATTAGTCGTTTCTTTGCAATACTAGGCATCTTTTCGACTCCTCTCCATCGTAAATTATGTTGAACAGCTCATCTAAGCTGATTGAACACTTCTCCGCTTGACGTAACAATACTTGAATAGAATCTGTGTTTGAAAAAAGTGTAAAGACAGTCAATTTCTTGATATATGTATACATATTTATCTAATCTCTGAAAAATTTGGCTAAGAGATATTCCTATTAAAACCAAATGGAACTTACAATTTTCCAAAGAACATAAAGAATTGTGGGTAGAGACACAATAATCCTGTGTTACTATGTATTTTTCGTAAAAATCACTGAAAACGGAAATAAATAGTGATTTTTTACAATAATCTGATTAAAAGCTGGGAAGAGCTTGACACATAGCAGCAGCCATTTGGAAGAATGATTTTTGCTGAGAATTGTGGATTTATATAGGAGAAGTCACGCCTACGTGATTTCGGTATATGTAAATTTCATACAAAACCTTCCTTATTTGATATTACTTCCATAAATGGAAATCATGATGAGTCATACATTTTACTTCAATTTTCAATAAATCTCAAAATCATTTTTCTGATTTCTGTTGATCTGATCAGTCTGTTCTTCAAAATTCTCAAGAAAAGACACTAGTCCCAATTATATTGGTTTTTTAAAAAATCTAACAAGAGTTGGGAGATTTGTTTGGTTCCAAAAATCCTACAAAGGGAAATTTTATTTTGAGCCCTGCTTTCAACTATTAAAAATTAACGATTTGGGACAATTTGAAAAGTCCCAACAAGTCTATCTTAGTGAAAAAGAAGGTGAAGCATTATCGACAATCCGGAATACTGTTATTCACGATGCTGAAAACCTTGGACTCGTACCTATATATGAAGCCAAACCTGGCAAAGAATCAACGATGGATCAGGAGCTGGAGATCTGTAATAGAGTATATGAAATAGCAACATACAACATGACGAGGGTGTGTGTCACAATCAAGAAGTACAGTGTGAACAAGCCACCCTACATTCAGATTCGACTCTTTACTGCAAAAGAGAATGAAGCAATGAAACAAGTTGCCTATGTCAACTATACTTTGAACGAATTCAAAGAACTGTCCCAAATTTTGGGAGACTTTTTGTTTGTTGATAATGGTAAGCCTCATTAATGCTTTGTGATGTTTTGTATGTTGGTTAATTGAAAAATTGTTGGTTCAAAACTATCTTCTGTCACTGAAGTTCACATTTAGAGCTGGGATATCTGAGGAAAAGTCAGACAAAACATGAAAATTTAATCAAAATTGACATAAAGCTCTATCCAATCAACAATAGATTTTCCACTATTTGTTTAAAACTTTACAAAAAAAATTATTTAATTAATGCTTTTATCAATCAAAAGTTGAGTAAAAATTGTCTTATTTGAACAACATTACAAACAAAATGTATAGTTAGTTGTAACATTATCATTACTTTTCGAAATTCTGAATTTCATTGGTTGTTTTCAATTGCCTTAGTTTGAGGTTTTGATTGGCTACATGAATTAGCTTAAAAATAAACAGTCTCTAAATAAGGGAAATACACTTTATGTTGATTACCAAATAAGTAAAAATGGTTCAACAATTCGAGTTTTTTCAAGTTTCTTTGTTAATTTCAGTAAGAAATATGTTTCTATCAAAATCGTTTTCAATGTCTGAAATGAACATTTATCAGATTTTAAGGTTGAACTACTACAAAAAACAAAAAGAGTGGTGGACAGATGACGTCGATGGAGATCGTATTAGTTTTAACTTGTATAGAAACACAGAAAGTTCAATAATTCTGTTAAAAAGATGGAGAGGAGATTTCAGAAAAGAAGAGTACTGCCAAATTTATCAATAATGTTTTTATTTAGAAGAACTAACTCAAATTGAGTGGTCAATCAGTAAAAAACAAAAAAATGGAAGATTCTATGAAGCAAATATTGAAGATAAGGAACATCATTTCGATTACTGTTTTGAATTTGATACAAATCTAGAGTTGTCAGATTATCTTTTAATCGACTATCCAAATTAAAAAACTTCCGGTTGTTTTTTTTACAATATACCAGAAAGAAAACAACAAAAATCTATATATCGGTAATTTCTCTTTTCACTGGTTAGAAATAGAACAAATCGAAAAAATTTTGATTGAAATTTCAAATTTTGAATTCAGCATCGAAAAAGCAGTATAAACCAGACCAGAAATCTCATTTATCTCTCTAAGGTATCAAATTTTATACATTAGTTATGTTAGAAAAATTCAATTAAATTGATTGATTGGGAAGTTTCATAAACATAGTTTGGTTCTGATCTACAAAGTATTTTAAAATCTGTGAATACTTCATTCTGATTGGTTATTATCACAAATACTACCTGTAAAGAAATCCTTGATATCTACAAACGATATCAAAACTGTTGAAAAACCCATGAGAAGTAAAAATCAATTTCGATTGGTTGACATAAACTCTATTAAAAATTCCATGACCATTGAAGCTCGATTATGATTGGTTGGTATCAGAAAAAATTAAAAATTTCCTTAAAATGAATGCTCGATTCTGATTGGTTGATAGCAAATAGCAAGTTTTTGAAAACTCCATGGTTAGATTGGATGATTTTCATTTCAGCTAGGCTAAATAGCGTATCTATTCTGATTTTATTTCACGTCAAAAACAATTGTTCAAGAAATTTGCTGTTTTTATTCACTTTTATTCATTTTTTGAGCCTATTCAACTTTTCTTTTCTGAAAATTTGGGACATTCTAAATCTCCAATTTTTTTTTCTCTTTCTTTTTTTTTTTATTGAGATGCCGTTACCTAATGGAAACAAAAGAATTGCATTTCTTGAATGTGGAAGAGAATACACACGTAAAGATGCGTCAAGACATCGAAATCACTGTGACGTTTTAAAGTGTTCCAATTGTAACTTTTATACATTTAGCAGCGAGGAACTTACTAATCATATCAAGAAGAAGCAGTGTCAATATAATGTTAAAGTATGTGCTCGGAAGTCTCAAAAAACTGATTGAGAGGTAAGGTAAAATTGATATATTTTTAAGAAAAACATAGTAGTAAATACAATCAATAAAAAATTTTACCTTGTCTGAAAAGTCTATACAATATATTTGAAATTTTTTTAGTAAAAAATTTACAGTTTTTGTCCTTATTCTTGTTCTGTCATATTCAAAGGTTCTGATTGATGGTAAAACCAGCAACAATCGAGTTCAAATTGTCGTGAAACTTTCGACGAAAATCAATCCGAAAATCTTTAACCTACAGTAAAAACTCCATTGGTTGCAAGCTTGCGGAGATTTTGTTGCAATAAGTTTGTAGTAAAAGTGAATCACATACGCTAAGGAGTGCTTAAGTATTTGTTGAAAAACTATAAAAAACTGGATATTTATAAAAACATTGATTTATTGAAAGGTTTTACTTAGTAACCATTTTAAAGTTTTCCTTGCTTAGTGATTGTAAGAGTAATCATAGAATAGTGCGTAGCAGATATTGGGGATTGATTTACTAAGAATTATGGTTTTCTTTTGCTTTTTTGTCTACAATTCAGAAGAAAAATTGATAGCTGTCCTGGAAAATGTATCTTCTGCTAACATTTGAAAAATTTAAGATAATAATATACATCATTCTCAACCAAAAATTTACTTCAAAACAGAAATTCAGAGTTGAAACAGCAATATAAAATTATCAAGTAGAGAAAATCATTTAAAGACGTTTAGCAAAGGATTCATGGTATTCATTCAGCTTCGGATTGTTGAACGTTTGTTGAAAAGATTCATTTTTCCATCAAAATTTCAATTTTCAAATAAAATTTTTTGTTCAAATTGGATTAGTTTGATAGATAAAAGATGAAGCAGAAACTGAGAAAATGAGATAGAAACTCAATTTAATTCACTAGGAGTTTTGAGATAACTTTACTAAAATTTAGATTATAAACCATATTTTGAGAAAATCTCCAATATAAAAAGTATCAAGGGTTGGTATTTATGTGTAATTCGTTAGAAAAGTTTGTTATCCTTTGATCTATAAGGTAACTTTTTATGAAAAACAGATGTTTTGAGGATAGTTTTTGTAAAGTAAACTCAATCCGACACCTTTTGGAAGAAGATACTTGAAGCATAAAGCAAAAACAGCTTTCAAGATCTACATTTCATTATTTTTTTAACTATATAGAGTTTTCTTTTGCTAAATAAAAATCCGAAAATTACGCAGTTGTTCCAGTTTGCACCTTGATTTCCTTTGCTAAATCAATTTTTTGAGACGCGCTCTTTTAGAAGTTTTTAGATAATGTAGATGTTAGGAACTAGGTTCCCTTGCGTATTTCCGGAGGTTTTCAGAATATAACTAATAGAGCTCCTCCTAATTTGTTCTTAAATTGTAAAAATACATTTATACTATCCTTTTTTACATGTTTTTTTTAATGTTTTAACCAGCACCGATTCTTTCTCACTTCAATATTTTTGAGGAGACTTCCCTTTTAAGTAAGAAAAAAAGCTATTTAATATTTATTTTGCAACAAAATCGATAGTTATTGACCAAAAATTTGTAATTTTGCTGAAATAATTTACTGTACCGCCTATCAATGGAACCTTGAGGAAGACATTTACAATTTTTATCGTTATAAACAGACGGTATCAGTTCTAACTTCATCTTTGCCAGCAAATTGTTCGTTCAATTGATAGATTTTCCGACTAAACTCTACAGTTCTGACTAAATTTTCTTGCAAAGTGTGTTCAATAGCGAAAACATGCAATAAGCAGAAAGCAGGAATAACCTTAAAACAAAGAGCATTTCTACAGAAAATCATAAAAAAATGACTACTTTTCACTATCTTCCACAAGTTTCAATTTCGATTCAGCTTTTATGAGCTTTCTTGTTAATGTTGAGAGCATTATATAACCCGCTTTGTTACTCAAATAATGCTTAAATTTATCGTATTTCAATTTTTTGTGAGAAAAATTTGGAAAATTCCATATGTCTATTCAAAGTTTTGTATCAGTGTCTCAACATGATGCCAATTGAAATACAATTTGAGCTTAATTTTAAACTCTAAACGTATTTACTTTTTATTGAATTAGATCAGAAGCAAAAAAAAACTAGCCAAAATCTTGATATTTTTGCAGTTCTTTCCAAAAATTTGCAGTTTGTTCCAAAAACTTTGAAACTTTTGCAATTTTTTCAGAACTTGAAGTTTTTCCAAAAACTTTGAAATTTTGGCAGTTTTCTCCAAAAAATTGAAATTTTTGCAATTTTTTCCAAAAACTTGAAAATTTTTTAAGGTTTCAGTAGGTTTCAGCATAGTTTAAGCTAGATTGAGTACAGTTTTTAAAAAAGGATCATCTAATAAAATAGTTATTAAGTCAAAATATATCAAATCATATCGTGTTTTGAAGTTTTTTGAAAAAATATCAATTTTTTTTTATAAGCATTTCCAAATTTTTGCACATCTTACCATGGACTTACCATCAACCAATAAACATATTCTCTTCATTGCACATTCTACATGTAACACTCAAGAATTACATAACGCATGCCGAGATTTTTGCGAAAAAACTAGACATTTCCACACAAAATCCAAAAAATACCGTTTTTCTTACTATTTTCTTACCATCACACTGAAACCTTACCATTCCCTATCTTAATACTTTGGGAAATCTATTCCCTATGTTAATACAAGGAATTTCTAATCCTTATACATAGGGATATCTATACACTATCTTAATACATGGGAAATCTAAACACTATCTTAAAAAATGGTAAGATCAGGCGCCAAACATTTTTCTGAAACTTACCATCTGAAACCTTACCATCTTAATACATGGTAAACCTATTCCCTATCTTAATACATAGGAAATCTATTCCCTATCTTAATACATTGGGAAAATTATAGCCTATGTTAATACATAGGGTGCGGACCGGATACTCTATAGCCTATGTTACTACATGGGGGTCCGCACCCCCCCCCCCGGCTGAACTGCCCCAACATATACTACTCACATCTCCCGGATGGTATGAAATTTGTGTATGCAAAATGTTGCGAGTTGCTATGGAAAATGTTTGCCGCAGTTCCCGGAAGAACCAAAAATGAGTTAGAACCGATTCTGGGAAACAAGTTCATGGGATATGCTAGTGGGAAAATATGCGACTTTGAAAGTCACTAGCAAAAAGGATCAGCAGCAACAGATTTTAATGCAATAGACGAGAGTGACGAAATCCACCGAGTAATGATGGAAGTAGAACCATGTCGGAGGCGTCAAGAAAACGAATTTGGACGAACATCATTTTGACACATGATGAGTTCACATGCCATTAATTGCCACAAACATGGTGATGTCTTTAGAACTTCTAAACGATGCAGATCAAAAGAAAGAAATGAACGAAGAAGTAAATAAGAAGATAATGTTGAATTGTTTTGTTTGAGAAAAACTCACATGAGAAACCAAGCAACTAAGCTTGCAATTGAAACTGAATAAAAGAAAAAATTTTGGTTGATTTTGATTTTGAGAATTTGTAGCATTTTTATATTTAAATTGTAATTTTAATTAGTGGCTCTAGAGACACCTAATGTTTGTTTAGAGAGGCTTGATTGAGAAGTATATTAAATATTCTAGCCTGCATGATTGTTTTTAATCAACTAAGATGACTGATCACTTTGTGGTGATATGAAGGTCTTGAGTAATCTCTTGAAGAAGGAGGGTTATTTCATTGTTCCTTCTAGCCACCGAATTTCTTAATTGTTTTATTCTGGACCAAAAACAACTAAATTTTCGAAGAGAGGAAGGATAGTAACAAAATTTTAGTTTGTTGGTTGGCAGGATTGTCCTGCGTCCCAACACCTTTTAAACCTAGAAGAAGAAGTATTAAATCAAGATCATGGTACTAAAACTCAAAAAAAAATGTGTTATCTTGAATCACATCCTCAAAAAGCAGACTAGTGAACAAAGATAGAAGGCTATAACAATGTAGTATGATGCCATTTGTGTTCTGCAGTTTCTCGATTTGATGTGGATAAAAGTGATTTCATGCATTTTGTGAATTCTGTTCGATGGCACAGTACCATTTTAATGAATACCACGAAACTCAATGAGGACATTGACCGGGCTCTCCGGGGAGCATGTGACATTTGATCAGAATGGCGCCAAAATGCATGGCAGGATCGATTTTTTATTGTGACGTCGGAGTGGGAAAATTGGCAGTTTTGATAAATTTACTGTGCTAAACGTACAATTTGACGAAACAGGAAAGGTCAATTTGAAGTGACAAATAAATTTTAATAGTTCGTTCTGAAATAAAGACACGTCAGGATCTTGAAACTTTGCATTAAATGAAAATGTGCGAAAGACATAACGAAGATTTTCGCAAATAGAGCAGAACAGAAAGTATTTCACGAAGACACAACAGTATTAACGATTGAGATTACAAATGAAGCTGTCCGAATTGTAACGATTGTAGCTGTACAAGCGTTACCGAACAATTCCCGAGACTCCGGAAGGGTATTGGGAGGATTTTACCACCCTTTCAGAAGGACGGCAAGACCGCTCTTCATCCGGATTGCAGAAATCCGGAAGGGTCTCGGGAAGGAAACTGAAACTGTATTTTAACAATTTTTAGCTTCCGGATATGTCCTGAAATGAATTAAATAACATCAGAATCGGGAAGGGTACCGGGAGGATTTTACCACCCTTCCAGAAGGACGACAAGACCGCTCTTCATCCGGATTCCAGAAATCCGGAAGGGTCTCGGGAAGGACACTGAAACTGTATTTTATCAACTTTTAGCTTCCGGATATGCACTGAATTGAAATAAATAACATCAAATTTCGAGAATCTAGGAGTTGAGGGAAAGGGTTGATTCATTTTCGATGGAAATGATGATTTTTATCTACGGAACAAAAACAATTGTAATATAACAAAAAAGTAGTAGCCCTGTTTTTAGGAGTGACCTCGTGGTCTGAGGATACTGAGACCCAGCCATGAGCTCATTATTTTGCATGTAACTAAGTTAATCTGCGCGTTCTGGCCGATAGACCGAAAAGAATAATGATTTTGTCGACTCGATGTATAAGGAACACACTTATAACTGGCTTTGGTAGAGACGGTTAAAAGCATGTGAAGCTGTGTTTAGACCCTAGCCAGTCGTTTCATAACCTAGCTTCGTTTTCTGTCGATATGTACTTCCAGGCGAATGTCACAAATTTTCTGTCTGTCCCTGCCAACATGATCTGGTTTGCGATCTGAGAACAAGGTAAAATTAGTCTACACAGCAAGTTATTGCAGAAAGTCATCAGAAAGATCATATTCTGCCAGCGTCGTCAAGTCATACAATAACATATCAGCGAAATTGGATTTGGATGTCTTCTCAAAAGGTTTTTCGTTCAAAACTAAGCTGAAGCAATTTTCTTTCACTAAATCTAATTAGCCTAATTGTTGTGATAAACTTAATAAATAGTTTCATGCGATATGATACGCTCATAATGGTACGCTTGCAAGAAGAAGGCCCGGTACGGGATTTTAGAGATAAGCTCGACAAGCAGCGATACTCTCCCTCTACCCGGACATCCCCGCCGGAACCTCCACTCATAAAAAACCAGGTTGTATTGCTTTCTTTTTTTTGTTATTTTTTTTTAAATCTATTTTTCTACAATCCATTTACACTCTCTTCTTTCTCTTGTTTTGCCTCTTTTGTACCCTGTTTAGTGAATGACCGTGCCGAAGTACAGGCCGAAGTGGCTACCCAAGTGGAGCAGGAAACTGGTAATAGGAACCTCAAGGACCAAGTACTGCAGCCCCAAAGATGTCGGAGCCACGGTCCCTCAGGTCTAGATGCGTGAGATTGGAGAAGGATATTAACTCACTTCAACCAGACATCCATTGAGCTTTGCAAAACATTTACTAAACTATCCTATACAATAGCAACTAAAGTTCTCCCCAATGAAAACATAGCGGCGTACAACTCTCGTGTCGTACAACAAAAATCTAGAGGTAAGTCCCATTGGTATAGGCGAAGTCCTGAGAAGAATAATTGGCAAAACCATCACCATATGTATAAAATCAGACCTTAAAAATATCGGAAAACATTTCCATCTCTGCTTAGGCCAGAAATGTGGAATCCAATATGCTGTCCACAGCTTGAGGAACGAGTTTGAGAAACCGGAAACGGACGCCATACTACTTATTGATGCAGAAAATGCCTTCAACTCGCTCAATAGAGAACTTGCTCTAAAAAATGTAGAAATCCTTTGTCCGGCGCTACATCATGCGCTGGCCAACTCATATAAACAACCCTCAAATCTATATGTCAATAACACAGTTTTGACATCTACGGAAGGCACAACGCAAGGTGATCCCCTCGAAATGGCTATGTACGGAATTAGGATAATCCCACTGATTGAGCTCCTGTTAAAGCCAAATGTCACCCAAAAACGATACGCAGATGATGGAAGCGCTGAAGGTGCTCTTAACAGTCTCCGCGCAATACTGAACATCCTGGAAAGGCTTTCAGATACAATGTGAAGCCTTCCAAGTGTCAACTCATAGTAAAAAAAACCGTCGTGACAGCGCCATAAAAGTATTCGAAGGCACAAATATTACAATGGTAGACGGTTTTAGAGTCCTTGGTTTGGTTATAGGAACACCATCAGCATGCGATAAATACATGGAAAGCAAAATTGAAGAGACAGCTACCCTAACTGAAACGTTTTCAAAAATAGCTAAATCATCCCCACAAAATGCGTACTCCGTCTACACAAAGGGAGTTCAAAATAATTTAAGCTTTCTAACCAGAACAACTCCGCAAAGCATTTAGGAAAATGGATGAAATTAAGAAAAATGTAAGACATCAGCAACTTCCTAGTAATACTGGTAAAAACCGTATAACCGATGAAAATCGCAACCTTTTTGCACTACCACTGAGAATGGGAGGAGTAGACCTCCTCGGTACACGGTTTTTTTCCAGAAATTATGAGTGGTCACAAGCCATTTGTGATCCGTTAGAAAACAGTGATCCAGAAATAGCTGAAACGGAACAAACTCGTAAAAATAGAAACATCAAAACTGAGAGACAGAATATCACACTCTCAAAAAAGGCTAAAGTTAAGGAAAACTGCTCATCAGAAAAAAAACTGACAATAAATCTAGCGTCACAGAAAGGAGCATGGAATTGACTAAGCGTGCTATTCTTAAAAAGATACAATTTTCCCCTCAACAAATCAGAGTTTAAAGATGGATTACATCTGAGATATGGATGGGAACCACCAAACACCGCACATTCATGCCCGTGTGGACAACCGTTCACACCGATTCACTCCCTACACTGTCCCAAAGGTGGATACACTCACCTAAGACATAATGAAATTCGCGATACCTTTGTGACACTCCTGGACGAAGCATGTCATCATGTTGAAATAGAGCCGAAACTTCAATCGTTTGAAGGCGAAAGCTTACACAACAAAACAGCCACTACTGAAGTTGACGCTCAACTTGACATCAAGTCAAATGGCTTCTGGGGAGGCCGATTCAGTCGAACCTTTTTTCGATGTAAAAATTTTCAACCCACATGCTAAATCCTGCCCCAACAATATATCTGACGCCTACAAATGTCATCAGATTGTCAAAACATTAAAATAGTAACAAAGAATTCTGGATGTGGAACACAGCAGCTTTGTTCCACTAATTTTTGCGTGTACCGGAGGAGCAACACCAGGCTCTACAAAAACCATCCAGAAACTAGCAGAGAAACTAAGCGAGAAATGGAACGAATCATACTCGGACATAATTAACTTTATAAGAACAAAAATTAGTTTTGTACTTCTGAGGAGTGCATTCCTCTGCTTTAGGGGGTGCAAAAATCTTTAACATACATCCAAGATAGACAATTCTATCTGTGCTATAATCGAGGAGGGTAAATTTTAATTGACAATTCTCTTGATGCATTAATATTGACTTGATTTATTCATTAAATTTGGCCGATGTATATATATAGCCAAACTTAAATACATCGGCTCTCCTCGATTATAACACAGATTAAATTTATCAACTGTCACGGAGCTGGTTAGTGGAGAAATCTTTTTAGTTGAAAAATCTTTTTACATTTTACCATGTTAGAATTGAAATGTTCTACATTGTAGCGGCTGGCTCCCTCTACCACAGCCTGGAACAACTTAGCAACCCGGAAAAAGAACAATTTCTGCCCAAAATTTTGGCTTTTCTGGGACTTTATTTAAACTCGAACACCACGAACCCACAGAAGAACCTCCCAAGCCTACTCTGCAGGGCACCTTTAGCAGAAAAACGTCAAGTGGTGGTGTGGCGCGACATCATCAATAATTTTATCAACAGCCACCGCACAAACAACAATTACAGAGCTTGCACTGCAGATGAATTGACAGAAATCCTGAAGACACTGACAAATATCAGCTCAATTGTATACTGTCAGAGAAACGGTACACCGGATATCAGGAACCAGCTGATCAGCTCGGGTATTCTTGTCATTCCTATTACAAAGTGTCTCATTTCAAAGAGGAAGAGAAGAACGGAGCTGGTCAACGAATATCAGGCACTGCACCAGGACGTCCAGCTGGAGCTAAAGTCTTTGCGGATTGTGTTCGAACACCAAGACAACCTGCCAGCTGTCTTGTCCAAGCTTCGTTCAAACACTAAAAAAGAAATCTCAATCGAGAAGGAGGGCGGAGAACAGAAGACTGGTGAACATAGGCGAGGAAACTGTTGGTCCAACTGACGAAGAGGCTTCAACAGAGAGGTTGAGTTAAGCTTGGGTTATTTGAAATGCTTTGTGTCACGTGAGGTTTATTACTCGTGGCCTGCAAACCAATGAGCACAGTTGTACTCCCACCTCCAATCTTGATTTGGACTTTAAAAAACAAACTCATTTGGAAATTAGTCCGTGATTATGCGTCCATATATGTTAAATTTATCAACTGTCATCAACGTGTTAAATTTTTGAGAGTTTGTCTAGAAAAAGACATTATACCTGATTTTTTGAGGCTCAGGGTACCGGAAAATGGGGTGTTTTCGAACCAAGCGGTACACAGTTTTCAGACAAATCTTTTAAGAACGGAGAAAAACAAGGCAAGGACAGATGAGAAAAACGTTGAAGTCAAACTAGAAAGGGAGAGAGGCGTAGTACAGAGCGGTGTAGATGAGAAGTTTTGGCCTTCGGTAATTAAATATTTAAGTCTTAGGGGACAAAGACAGACAGCAACACTCAAAGAGACCCATCAGAAGAAGCTAATGAAACTATCAGAAAGGCAAGACCGAGTTCTAGGGAAGCAAGGTGAGGGTTCGGTAAGATGATGTTGAATTACCAAATTGGGTACAACAAGTGCTGGCATTAGGGCCGAAGCATCCCGTCAGGGATAAACTTAATGAGACACACTTTCTCGCCGACATTAACATCTTTCTATTGGATCTCAAAAATCATAAAGTCCCCGGGGAGGCCCTTTGGGAGATCGAAGCTGTGGCAAAATCCTGTGCTAAAAGGGTGAAACAAACACCATCTGACAAAAGCATTGAGAAGGCCCGAAAGTATCTGAAGAGTAATGGATTAGTTGCGGTACCGTATGACAAATGCTTGGGTTTTTGTGTAATGAGAAAGGACACCTATGAGATCAAGTTGTCGGATACATTAGATTCAAATCATTTCAGCAAAAATAAAGGAACAAGTGATGCGATTGTTTTGAAGATAGAAAGAGACATCAATAAGGAGATGTTGGCTATAAGCAAAAAAGATGAAACAAGGAAGAGTCTCTACACAAGGATGAGGTCTACTGTGAGGCAGCCCGCCAGGCTTTATGGGTTGGCGAAAGTGCATCAAGTGAACACCCCATTAAGACCGGTCCTCTCTTTGCCTGGTAGCTCCTATTATAACTTGAAAAAGGTTCTTGCAAAATGTTTCGAGAAAAATGAGGGCGCAAACATCGAAACCAACTCACTAGATGCGAGAGAAATCTTAGAGAGCACTAATCTTGAGCCCAATGAAAATTTGATATCTCTAGATGTGAAGTGTTTGTACACAAATGTTCCACTGAAAGAAGCAATAGATATAGCTCTGAGAAAACTGTATGAGCAAGATGAAACACCATCAATTGCTAGGAAAACCATGAAGAGACTGTTGAATATGGCAGTTAGTCAAGTCCATTTCAAGTGCAATGGAACATGGTACGTTCAGAAAGATGATGGTATGGCATTGGGGACATCTCTTGCCGTTATTTTAGCAAATCTTTGGCTGAAGCAGTACAAAACTGCACTATCGAGTGATATTCCCGAAATGTTTTTGCCCGAGAAAGATCTTAACGGAACATGTCCCGAGTGCAATAAGAAAGTCACGTACAGGTCAAAAGGTGTAGAATGTGATTGCTGTTTGAACTGGTATCACGTAAAATGCGGTGATATATCAGATGATGAGTATTTAAGTGAAACCGTCTGGAACTGTAGAAAATGCATCGCAATCAGAGAGAAAAATAAATCAGTGCAGCAAGCTAAGTTATTTCTCCGTTACGTTGACGATATAGTGAGAACATTGAAGGGTGATCCCGAAAAAGTGCTACGGGCTGCAAACTTACTACATCCAAATTTACAGTTCACAATAGAGACACCAAACACAAACGGAAATTTGGCATTTTTGGGTTTACAAATAAGTATTGACAAAAGCAGGAAAATTAGCTGTGGGTGGTATCAAAAACCAACAGATACAGGTACCATACTAAATTTTAGAAGCTGCGCCCCCCTTCAGTACAAGAGAAGTGTGATTGAAGGAACTGTTCACTGGGTTTTCCGCAGTACGTCAACATGGGAAGAATATGATAAAGCTATGAAAATCAACCGTGAGCAGTGGTTGGCTAACCAATATCTGGAAAGTTGGTCGTCGCGGGTTGCATCCCATGCCCTTGAAAATATCATCAACGAGGGCAAAAACAAAAAGAACATGGCTGAGAAAAAAAAGCCCTGTAATTATAGCAGTGATCACCACCCATCTTGATGGTCCAATATAGAGGGAATCACAGTCAGACATTAGCAAAAAAAAGCTGATAATATTCTCGACGAGGAAAATGAAAACTTGTATGCCCCCTCTAAAATCCTCCTTTTCCAGTGCACAACCCTCGGAATAGTCTATGTATAACATGGCTAAAAGTTAAAAACTTGACATGTCAGAATCAAAAATACTCCCAAATCGAAATTTTATAACTATGAAAGAACAAAAAACTAAAAAATCTCAGAAATTTATAGGAAAACGTTATTCATGATTACGTAATCATAATATGTAATTACAATTGCTCAAATTTGATTGGTTAAAAAGCTTTAGAGCCTTTTTAGACATGTTTCTCAATTTTCAGATCATTGATCGGTTTGTAAATATTGTAAAAATTTTTAATCCTGATGATGCACAAAAAAAGCGAAAACGTTTGAATTAACATTTTAAATTTCTTATAACCATTTTTGTTAAATTCTAACCCTTTTTGGCGATAAGCTATAAGCAAACTGTTATATTCCTTTAAGGAAAACAGTCATTAGTTCGAAAAAAATTTTTTCTCTATTTGTACAGAATTTTATTACCATTTTTTGGTCATAATGACAGTAGTGTTTGAGTTAAAGTTTCGATGATTGTAGTTGCCAGCTCCCTTTATCACAGCCTGAAAGATCTTGAGCAAGAGGAACGGAGAGAGACGCAGCAGAAGGTCTACGCAGTCCCCGGCCTTTCTTTGAACCCCAATACCTTGAACAGGGGGAAGGATTTACGAGTGTTATTGGAACTGCAACCTCTGGCCAGTAAGCAGAATTTTATCTGGCACGACGTGCTGAACAATCACATCGCACAAAAAATTATACGCCCTGCCCACTTGATGAACTACTGGCGTATTTACAATCAAAGCGAAGACAAATTAGTGGCATTGTCTACTGCAGGAGAACGGGCACTCCCGATATTTTTGAGGATCTGCGGAAGACAGAGATAATCGTCATAAAAAAAATTGGTAGCCTTATCTCTAGAAGGAAGAGACAGAATCCTGCGGTCCTCAGTGAATGTTTTCAACTGCACCAGTCAAGTGAATTGGAGTTGAAGTCACTACGGGTGCTGCTGTTCTATCGAGACCACCTGCCAGGCAATTTCTCAAGGATACGGGCCCAGACCAAGAAACCATCGCAGGGGCGCCGCAGGGCAAGGGCGCGGAGAGCGGAGGTGTTGGCTGGGGACCTCCAGCCGGAACCGAATGACCAATAATTGGTAAGATTTTGTTGTGACAGTTTTTTTTTGCTGAGTGCCACATGAGTTTAAGTGCTCGTGGCCTGCAAAGAACAGATGACCGCAATTTTGCTGCCACCACCACTCCTTAAATTGGTCCTGAAAATAAAACTCACTTGGAAACTTGTATTAGATTATTTAAAAGTTTTTTATAAAATTAATAGCAGTTTTCTGAGAATTAACTTTCTGAGATGAGAAAATGTCTCCATAACGACATTATACCAGACTTTTTACGGTTTCGCGTGCCCGATAACGGTGTTGTTTCGAATCAAGCGGTGCAAAGCTTCCAACTGAGACTCTTGAGATCTGAGATAAGCCAGGCAAATGCGGATAGGGTCAAGGCATCGGGTAACCTAGTAAAAGCAAGAGAGGTAGTGAGAAGGGGTATAGATTAAAAGTGGTGGCCTTCGGTTAAATTCTATCTGAACCAGCAAGCAAGGTGTATTGTCAATAACCTGATAAGCCGACTCAAGAGAAAGCTTGAAAAACTTTGGGAAAGACAGGATAGACCATTAAAAAACTTGGATGAAAGGTCAGTTAGAATTTTAGATGAAGTGATTTTGCCGCTTTGGTGCGGGAAGTCTTAAGTTTTGGACCAAAACATCCGGTACGAGACAAATTCAATAAAATTCACTTCCTTGCTGACATGGATAGTTTTTTGTCTGAACTGAAGATAAATAGAGTACCCGGAGAAAAATTATGTGAGGTTGAAGCAGCTGCAAAGAGATATGCTAAGAATGTGAAACAGACCCCCTCTGACAAAGTTGTTGAAAAAGCCAAAAAGTAATTGAAGGACAACGTTCTTCTGGCAGTGCCGTTTGATAGGGAGGTGGGTTTTTGTGTAATGGAAAAGGAGACATATGAGAAAAAACTGAAAGATTCATTACAGGCAGAACAATTTAGTTAGAGGTAGAATCTGACAGACAGCGTGATTATGAAATTTGAAAAAGACATAAACAAAGAATTACTCGACATGAAAAAGAAGGACGAGATTACCGAAGCGATGTATAATAGGTTGAGATCAACGGGAGCGCAGCCGGCTAGGCTAAATGGATTAGCAAAAGTACACAAACAAGGCACACCACTTCGTCCCGTCCTTTTTTTTACCTGGTAGCTCATATGACAACCTAAATAAAAGATTGGCAAATTACTTTGATGAAATTGAGGGGTCAAACATAGAAACGAACACTCAAATGGCCAGGGAGATCTTGGAGAAAACTGAGTTAAACTCTGACGAGAGTATAATCTCCCTTGATGTAAAGAGTTTGCACACTAATGTGCCGCTCAAGGAAGCGCTTGAAATAGTCCTGAGGAGATTATATGAGCAAGTCAACCCTCCGGAAACATCTCGCAAGACTTTGAAAAAACTACTGAATTTGGCAGTGAGTAAAATACACTTTAAATGCAATGGTTTGTGCTATGTACAAAAAGACGGTTTAGCAATGGGCGCCTCCCTTGCAGTAATATTGGCCAATTTGTGGCTCAAAGAATACGAACCTGCATTATAGAAAGAAGTCTCAAAATTGACTTTGCTAAGTGAGGGTAACAAGGAAGTGTGCCCTAGATGTCAGAAAAAGGTGACATATCGGACAAAAGGGGTAGAATGCAAAGCTTGTTTGAAT
Organism: Symsagittifera roscoffensis; assembly: GCF_963678635.1. Taxonomy (NCBI): domain Eukaryota; kingdom Metazoa; phylum Xenacoelomorpha; order Acoela; family Convolutidae; genus Symsagittifera; species Symsagittifera roscoffensis. Next base: position 36,781,481 of record NC_087063.1, on the reverse strand, counting down.
GGGCACCACTTAGGGCGTGGTAACATATCGGAATCCGAATTCCGAATACGCAGACATCGCTGAAACAATTTGGTATTGCATGACTTGCAAAAAACAACAGGAAGCAGATCGGACTGTGAATGGTGTTAAAGTTTATATAAGATATGTGGACGACATAGTTAGAACGGTCAAGGGCGATCCTGGGTTAATTTTCGAGGCTGCCAATAAGTTGCATCCGAACTTGCAGTTCACCATAGAAGAACTTGATAGTAACGGTAATTTGGCCTTTTTGGACTTAAATGTCAACGTGGATTGAGCAAAAGGTCACATGTGGTTGGTACCAAAAACCCACTGAAACCGGCACCATTCTAAATTTCAGAGGCTGCGAACCGTTGCAGTATAAAAGAAACGTTATTGGTTTTCAGAAGTACCTCAACATGGGAATATTTTGACCAGGCATTGGAACCAAATCGGAAGCAATGGATTGAAAATCAATATCCAAAAAATTGGTCTGACAGGGTAGTGTTTGAAATTTTTAACAAAATCATTGAGGGAAAGAAAAATTTAGAGGTGAAGGCATCAGAACCGGGAAATGAAAAATGGTTGAAAGACTCACCCCCCTTCTTACAATGCAATATCGAGGCAATCCATCTCAATTAGCTGCAAAGGTTCGGCTATTATCCGGGGCACAAATGATTTTTACAACAAGAAAATTGAAAAATGCTTGCCATCCTTCAAAACTTCCTTTGCTCGTGAACTGAGATCCAAAGTGGTGTACAAGCTTATATGTAGTGGATGTAACTCCACCTATGTCGGCCAGACAGTACGACATTTAGCCACGAGGGTCGATGAACACCGCAAAGGGAACTCCCCAGTAGGACAACACTTGTTAGAATGTAATAAGGAGGTAGGCGGTACTGCTGAGCTGAAGTCAGAGATTATAGACCAAACAGCCAACACCCATAAGCTACTGACACTAGAGGCCTTGCATATTTGGAGGTAGATGCCGAAGATCAACACACGCGATGAATTCAGGAGCCGGGAGTTAACACCAAAATTATAGTCTATGTAAAACATGGCTAAAAGTTAAAAAACTGACATGTCAGAATCAAAAAATATTCCCAAATCGAAATTTTATAACCATGAAAGAACAAAAAACTAAAAAAATCTCAGAAATTTACACGAAAAAGTTATTCATGATTACGTAATCATATTATGTAATTACAGTTGTTCAAATTTGATTGGTTTAAAAGTTTTAGAGCCCTTTTAGACAGGCTTCTCATTTTTCAGATCTTTGATCGTTTTGTAAGTATTGTAAAAAATTTTAATCCTGATGATGCACAAAATGTTCGAAAACGTTTGAATTATCATTTCAAATTTCTTATGAAATCAAAAGTGGTGTACAGACTTGAATGTTGAGGGTGCATATCCATCTTTGTTGGCCAGACGGTCCGACATCTCACCACAAGAAAAGAGGATACCCCAGTTGGACAGCATATAAGGCAGTTTGGTAGTGAGAGTGGTAAGTCTGAAATTAAATGGAAAATAATCGACAGGCGTCCAGCAGCATCAAGTTACTTACATTAGAGGCGCTGCACATTAGGAAAGAGAGACCGGCAATTAACACAAGCGACGAGTTTAGAAGAAGGGAGCTGACACTAAAGCTATAGTTCCAGAATCGAAAAATTCTGGCTAAAACAAATTTTGAAATAATGATGTGTATGACACTTTTTATGATCTTTGATCATTTTGTACAGATAGTTTAGAATTTTCAAAACCTGAAGATGCACAAAAATGTGCGAAAACGTTTGTTTGAATTTACAATTTTAAAGCATTCTCAAAATTTTTATATAGCGTTGGTACGGTCCTATCCAACTTGTGCACGTACCGTCGCATGACGAAAGGCCCATGTTAATTGACTTTTTCACTAAACCCGAGACATATACTCAGATGATGCTAGCACATGGCTCAAAAACAAGTGATTACCTAAACTAAATTACTATATTCATTGTTGATTTATTCCCTAACCGGGTAATTGAAGTCTTTTGTTGAACAAACTAATTGTTGTTGTTGTTGTTGTTGTTGGGGATTCACAGCACTGCTGTTGGGATTCTTGGTCCCGGCGTCTTCTCTAAAACAATGTCCACTTGTTTCTGCACGTGATACAATCACAGAATAATTGCCACGTGCACGTTGTCATTTCTGAAAATCTCTCGTTTACAAATTTCCACATCGTGATTAAAATTCTCGTCTTGAGGCCGATTCGTTTATCAAAATAAATATATGTTTCTAATCGATTTACAATGCTACTGGTTCTGAAAACAAATTCGTTTCTCGCTTTTTCCGTTCTCACTTTTCGCATCTCAAAAATTTCTGTATTTCTAGCCCGTGTGGTTCGCCTGTTTAAAACTATTTCATTTCGTTCATTAGAATCAAGACTGGCAAGAAGTAAGATGTTATTTAGCTGGATGAACATGGGCAGGGGTAAAATGTTTAGCAAGCGTAGTTCGTTGATGTACACTCCCGTTTTATTTCCAGTGATCCATCGGATTACTTTCTTTTGAAATCGCTCCAACTGCAATTGATCCCCCCTCGATATATGTGTACATGAGAGTCCGTATAATAACACTGGGAGCATCAAGTTACTTACATTAGAGGCGCTGCACATTAGGAAAGAGAGACCGGCAATTAACACAAGCGACGAGTTTAGAAGAAGGGAGCTGACACTAAAGCTATAGTTCCAGAATCGAAAAATTCTGGCTAAAACAACAAAATTTTGAAACAACTTACACGTTAGCTTAAAAGTTAGCGACAAAACGAAATTTTGAAAACAAAAAGTATGAAAACTCTCAAAAATTTGGGACAAAATGCTTAAAAATGTTACATAATAGTTGTTACATAATTTCAGTGATATTTGTAAAGTTTTGATTGGTTGAATTCTTACAAATTTTGAAATAATGATGTGTATGACACTTTTTATGATCTTTGATCATTTTGTACAGATAGTTTAGAATTTTCAAAACCTGAAGATGCACAAAAATGTGCGAAAACGTTTGTTTGAATTTACAATTTTAAAGCATTCTCAAAATTTTTATATAGCGTTGGTACGGTCCTATCCAACTTGTGCACGTACCGTCGCATGACGAAAGGCCCATGTTAATTGACTTTTTCACTAAACCCGAGACATATACTCAGATGATGCTAGCACATGGCTCAAAAACAAGTGATTACCTAAACTAAATTACTATATTCATTGTTGATTTATTCCCTAACCGGGTAATTGAAGTCTTTTGTTGAACAAACTAATTGTTGTTGTTGTTGTTGTTGTTGGGGATTCACAGCACTGCTGTTGGGATTCTTGGTCCCGGCGTCTTCTCTAAAACAATGTCCACTTGTTTCTGCACGTGATACAATCACAGAATAATTGCCACGTGCACGTTGTCATTTCTGAAAATCTCTCGTTTACAAATTTCCACATCGTGATTAAAATTCTCGTCTTGAGGCCGATTCGTTTATCAAAATAAATATATGGTTCTAATCGATTTACAATGCTACTGGTTCTGAAAACAAATTCGTTTCTCGCTTTTTCCGTTCTCACTTTTCGCATCTCAAAAATTTCTGTATTTCTAGCCCGTGTGGTTCGCCTGTTTAAAACTATTTCATTTCGTTCATTAGAATCAAGACTGGCAAGAAGTAAGATGTTATTTAGCTGGATGAACATGGGCAGGGGTAAAATGTTTAGCAAGCGTAGTTCGTTGATGTACACTCCCGTTTTATTTCCAGTGATCCATCGGATTACTTTCTTTTGAAATCGCTCCAACTGCAATTGATCCCCCCTCGATATATGTGTACATGAGAGTCCGTATAATAACACTGGGAGTATTAGTGACTTATACAGGCCTAAATTTACAAACGTATTTATCTTTGCTGATAGGTTTCTTCTCAGGAGGTACAGTACTTGGTTTGCCTTCTTTAATCTTGTTTCAATGTGTACCTTCCAACTTAAATCGCCCGACACAAAAATTCCCAGATCTTTCACAACCATCGATGTTCCAAGCACTACACCAAAAAGCATAAAGTTAGCGTCTCCGCCCCTAAAACTTACTTTTGCACATTTATCTAGTGCTAATTCCATTTTGTTTTCAGTTACCCACTGCTGAATTTTGTCCATATCTTCTTGAATTTCAATTGATGTTTTTTTGATGGAAAGTAGTTTAAGATCATCCGCAAAAATATATGGTTCAGAGAATTTGAGTACTTCAGGTAGGTCGTTAATAAAAATGCAAAAGAGCAGTGGTCCTAAAAGTGATCCTTGGGGAACACCACTAGTGACTTCTAAAACTTTTGAGCTGATATTGTCTACTCGTACAAACTGTTTCCTGTTTTTCAAATAGTCATAGAGTACCTCTAACATGCAGCCTCCTATTCCTATAAGTGCAACTTTCTTAAGTAGATCAAAATGCGGAACTTTATCAAAGGCTTTTGCAAAGTCAGTGTAGAATGCTACAATTTCTGCGTTAGAGTCATTGTCAAGCGCTTCATATATTTCTTTCAGGAAAGAGAGCATGTTTGTCAAAACTGATCTACCTTTAGTAAAACCGTGTTGATGTTTCGTCAAATACCAGGCAAAGTAAGGGTACAGGTCTTTGTATATACATTTTTCAAGGACTTTGCTGTCAATATTTAATAGCGATACTGGTCGATAGTTGTTCACCATTTTTCGGTCACCTTTTTTGTGAACAGGAGTAACTGCAGCTGTTTTCCATGAATCAGGTATTTTTCGTAGGCGTTTTACGTTTCTCAAAAGTTTGTTCATCGGTTTGCATATATTGCGGTTCGTTTTCTGAAAAAAGCTAGGTGGCAACCCATTGTTGCGTCCAGAGTTGATAAAATCTCACTTACTGTCTTTTTCGATATATCAAAATTCGTGAACAAGGTATTTTCAAATTGAATATCTCTAATACTAAAACTTTCTTTAGGATTAAAAACTGAATGAAAGAAGTCGTCTAGCATGTTGACTTGTTCGTTTGGATTTGTGCTTTCAACTTCATCTTTTATGAGTAACTTAGGAAGACTTGTATGTTTATTCAAGTTCTTTAGGTGTTTAAAAATTACATTAGTGTTCCGTGTTCTAAACAATTCCTCTTGGTAGTTTTTCCTGTCCAATTCCGATGATTCAGTTACTAAATTTTCAAACAGTTTAACTTGTTGTCTTCTGTAGTTGGTCGGTTTGAGTATACATGATTGCCGTTTTGTTTGTAATTTTTTGATCAAATTTGAAGTGCTACTTGTTATCCAAGGTGGAAGTGATTTCCTATGTCTTGTTCTGAGAGGCACAAAACTCTTAATGATTTCATCCAAATATTGGGTGTACTCATCATGCATTTTGTTAATGTTTGTGTGGCATACTGGTTCAAATGGGTTCTCGTTTATAAAATTGTTTATTCCTTCAAAATCGGCATTTCCAAAACTTCTAAAATTTTCCAAGTATGGTTTCGGCTCTGATACCGTGCATTCAATAGACAATATTATGGCATTGTGATCTGAGCAGTCATAAATTTTGGAAACGTTAAAATCTTGTTCGGCACTTGTATAGCAATTCCGATAAAAGGCTACGTCTAGTATGTTCTTCACACATGTTGGGAAATCTATCGCCTGCCTAAAGAGTCCATTTTCAAAAATTTGCAGTATTTGGTTTTCTTCCTCGTCAGTACTGGTGAGGGTGTTCCAGTTTGTTTCTGGGAAATTTAAATCCCCACATAAGAGAAGCGGTTTGTTTTTAGGAATGGCTTTGATCAGTTGTTCAAATTCATGCACTTTGTATCTGTAATTACTGTTTTTTGGCGGATTGTAGAATGAGCCAATTATCATTTCAGTTTGATGAAGTTTTATACTACATAGCACACATGAATCAGGAATGTCATGTTTGGTGGATAAGTCCTCGGTAATTAGACTATTCTTGACAGCTATTAGGCTGCCTCCGTGACAGTTTTTACCACTCACAATAGCTCTATCAGATCTATAGATGTTATATTCACTTAGAAAAAGCTCTGATGATTGAATATTCTCGTTAAGCCAAGTTTCGCTTAAGCATATGACATTAAAATTTCCAACTGCAATTGCATTTGCTAGCTTAGTTCTTCTATCTATGTTGATTAGGCTTCTAGTATTTAGTTGCAGAATGTTGAGGAATCCTAGTCAATGCTGGGGTTCCTGAACTTCAGTGTCAATAGTTACTTTCACACCATCATTGAACAATTCTAAATTCCTTATTTTCAGCTTTTCGCGAGGAACGCCTTCATCTAGTAGTTGTCTTCGTTTCTTAAGGATTTCGTTCTCTTTAATTGCACTCTCTTTGGTCAATGCTGGTAGCAGGTAGACCTCTTTTTCGACCAATTGTTCTCGCTTTTCTCGGCTTTTTGCTAGTACTAGTCGTGCTTCATGTTCGCTAGGTACAGTTACCAGCAGTGTTCTTGGCTTCATTCGATTACGATCAAATTTTCCCAGTCGTTTTAGTTCTATTATTTTCGGCTTCACTCCAATTATGTCTAGTATTTCGTTTAGTTCGTCATTTGTTGGGACAAGGTTTTCTCCTTTTGTTTTCTCAGGGTCCTCTTTGACCCCTTGTATCCTAAAACTTTGATTTTTGTTGTGATCAGAGTTAGATCTGGCAGCATGTTGAGGGGTTTGAGCTTGATTTATCCGGGTGGTGGTTTCAGCAGCTACAACGGCACTATAAGTTTTTTCCACTTTATCGCATGTCGTTTTCATTGCATTTCCAATTTTTTGATCTACTAAATCGGTAAGTCTTCTTTCCATGCTTTTAAGGCTTTCAGTTACATCAATGTTTGAGAGCTTCTCGTCTATGTTGGCCAGGGTTTTGCATCTTATAAAGTTGTCTCGTTCATTATTTTGCACACAAGTATTACAAAGCAAAATGACATTCGGCCCTAGTTCTTTTATTCCATTTATGGCCACTAGAGACAACCCAACACAAGTTGGTTCCAAATGCATTTGAGCGTTGCATGCGACACAAGTGTATGTTTTCTCGTTGCCGGCAAAGCCTCTTTTACATGTTTTGCAGTTTTTGCCCATTTTTGCTTATACTATGGATAGAAAAACAGTTAAACCTCGTGGTTCCCGAAAAGGGGAGGCCTGTGGCTCACTCAGGGGAAAAAGAAGAAATAGACAAACCTGGTGGTTCCCGAAAAGGGGAGGCCTGCGGTTCACTATTTCTACTTACGTTAATAGGGGCACTGACAGTTCTTGAAACGACACTCGTAATATACCAGATGTCCTTCTGTATTGCAGATGTTCGAATGTTTATCGTATAAGATTTTATTCTTGAGAATACTTTTAATGCCCTTCAGACCTTCTTCACTGAGGTGCACTTCGTCAGTTTTCAAATGATATGAGCTGTGGATTTTTTAACTCATTCCTCTAAACTTCCAAGTTCCTTTTATCTTTCTTAGGAATTCGTTTATTTTTGCAGATCGAGCTCGGTTCTCACTACGATGAGGGATTCCGATGACGAAAACTTTTTCGGGCCCCAGGTAGGGACAAGATATTGAAATTTGGAAAATCAAGATGGCGTGCTTGAGAATCCGCAATCAGGAGCTTTTTTGAAGATGATGTCTTGAGCAAGTGATATCTTCTGTCGGACATTTTATCGCGGGGCAACCATTGCTACCCCGGTAAACATTTCAAGTATCTGAAACTATTTAATAATTGAGTTAAAGCTAATTACTTAAACTTCCAGAATTATCTTAGTTGAATTATTTACGAGCCTAGATTCATGTCTACGTGTGAGTATTGTTGAGATAAGGCGGGTCTTAGCTTGATCCATCTGAAATGGATCAAAGTTCCACTGTCCTATAAAAACTAATGGTATACTTGAGTTTCTAACCCTGTTTTTAACGGCGTTCGAGTGTTTTAGGTATTTAGCCATGGGGACCTAGCCATGGGGACGTTCTTATTTCTAGAGTGGTGGGGGTGTATTTTGGTAGTGGCCTTTAAGTTGTAACACGATTTTGTAGTCCCATGTCTTAAGCGAGCCGAATTGGCTCCTACAGAATGAGGTGCAAAAACACAAATGATAGTGTCCTTGAGCCAATGGTTATAGGGCCTATTCTTCTTAACCTCATATGTGACATAAGGGGACGATTGTTATAGATGAAACCGGTTCCCTCCAAATTAATTCTTTCATTGTTTTTCATTAAGAAACATTTTATTTGAACGTATACTGCCCACTTCGTTTCAAATTATATTTCTTTATTTTTTGATGTTTTTTTTTTGATTGAAAATGTTAATTTCTGCATCTGGAAAGCGAAAAAAGAATCCTGATGAAGATTCAGCGAAGAAACAAAAGATTGACAAAACATCAACAGTAGAGGATGATGTCGCCGATATTGACAAGAATGAAGCAGATTGTTTAGCTGAACTTAGAAGTAGAGAAATATACAAGGAAGATGCCCTGTATCGAAAGTTCTTCCGAGGTTCGTTAACTGCATTTGAAACAGATCAAGTGAAAACCGTTTCTAATAAAGCAGTCATCAATGGAGATGAGGACCACCAAAAGAAAAATTTCAATAGTCAATCACTTTTGCCGCGTCTTAAAAAAATGTTTACTGGAAATTTTGGGGATCTAACTGGGTTGCAAAACCGTATAATGAAAGTGCTCGTAGATTATTCGGATTTTCGGAGCTCATTGATTACTTCAAACAATCTGCAAGAAATACAAAGGGTCGTTAGTCTCCACATATTGAATCATGTTTTAAAATCGCGTACAATTGTCTTGCAGAATAACAGGGAATTGAAGAGAGCGAGCGAACAGCAGATTGAATACCAACCTGATGACTATAGGGATCAATGTATAACCAGGCCTTCATGCTTAATTTTGACACCCTTCAGGAACTCTGCATACAATATTATTAAAGTTTTCTTCCGCTTATTTGAAGATAGTAAAAAGCATAAAATCACCAAGAAAAAGCGTTTTGAGATAGATTATGGACCGGATGGCCATGAACCTATCAGCGAGTACAGAGCGCAAGACTATCTGGATATGATGTATGGAAATACTGACGAGGATTTTAAATTTGGGCTGAGTGTATCTCCTGTGCAGATACGTCTCTACTCTCACTTTTATCGCTCTGATATAATCGTCGCATCGCCCCTTGGTCTATTTCAAATTGTGGGAGATATAAAAGACAAACACGGAGACAAAGATTTTCTTTCAAGCATTCAAGTTTTGTACCTTGATCAGGCAGATGTGTTGATGATGCAGAATTGGTCCCATGTAATTTCAATTTTCGAAATTATTAACAAAAAACCTACGGAAGCGCACGAAGCTAATTTTGCTCGTGTTCACGAATGGTGTCTTGACGAGCAAATGAAATATTTTCGGCAAAACATAATTACTTCGAGATTTAAGGCACCTGAGTTTAACTCGATTAGCTCCAAATTCTGCCATAACATTTCGGGAATTGTTGAAGAAAAAATAAGCAACGTGGGTAAAGGTCAGCTAAATCGCGTTGTTAGTCAAATTGTCCATGTGTTCAGAAGATTTGCTGCAAGTTCTTGCTCTGAGCAGGATAATGAACGATTTGGTTTTTTCTGCAATCACATTTTGAAGGAATTTCGTGAGCTTCATAAATGCAAAATAGTCATTTACATACCAGATTATTACGACTTTGTCAAAGTAAGAAACCATTTGAGGCGTAATAAGTATGATTTCGTTCCCATTTCTGAATATGACACGTACAAAAAAGCTAGAGATAGAATGAAAAAATTCCGCAAAGGCGAAGTGAAGTTCTTGCTGATGACTGAAAGATTCCATTTTTATAACCGGTTGTTCTTCAAGGGAATTGAACGACTATTTTTCTACCAACTGCCGAGATATGACCATTTCTACTCCGAGCTGTGCAATATGATCGGAATCGGGGCAAACAGTGATTCGGTTGAGTTGTCTTGTAGTACTATATTTTGCCAGTACGATGCATTGCGGTTGCTACCAATTGTTAACGAAGAAAACTGTAAGAAGTTGATAAATTCATCCAATTTGACACACATGTTTATAACTGGTGGTAATTAACGTATTTCGAAGTGGTAAGGTGTTTAACTTTGGTAAGGTGTTTAACTTTGCGATTAGCAAGTCCCCTGAAATCGAGCACTGAGCGATGTTCTGACATTTATATCTTGTTGATATTTTTGTTTCATGGGAAAGTCTTTATCTTTGCAATATTCTTACAGTTTTCAACAGGGTACTAGACTTTTGACCGTAAATGATTTTACACACAGGATGCTAGAATTTAGTCATGCTAGGCAAATTAAGTCATCACTTCATGCTAGGCAAATTAAGTCATCACTGTGTTTGACATCCATTTGTGTTTCCTAATCACTGTACCTGATGCAACTGAAATTGCAAAAAATTGCAGCAGAAAATAGATGTTTTTTGTCGGCAGTTTGAATTCGGCCTTATTTTTGTCGCTTTACTTGCTCGCATTTTGCTGATTTACTAGCGTTTTAACAGTTTTTCGAAAACTAATTTCATTTTTGTAAATTTAATTCTAATCAATTCAGTTTAAATGTAATTCCCAAGGTTGTTAATTTTTGTGTCCTCCAAAAGTTTCTGTTAAAGCGAAAAAGATTTGAAGTAGATGCCAGGCTTTTTAAGCTTTTGTTTAGTTTTTTGTAGTCTCAAATTGGAGGTAGCCTCAAGAAATTAAGCATTTTTATTCTCGTATGGCTCGAGAAATTTCAATGTAAGTCGATAAGGTGAAAACGATTCGAATGGTTTGAAATTTAGCTGCAGTTTTTTTAAATGAAAATCCAAAGTTTTCTGGAAATTACTCACTTATTATTTCTAAGTTGTAATCTGAAGATTTTTTCTGATCGGTTTTGAACGAAGAGCTGTCAAAGGCTTTTAGTGAAAAGCAATAGATTCAAAAGTGTTTTCCCCCAGTTGTCTGTGATTGGCTGTAGTTGACTTTTTTCGCCAAAGGTTTTGATCAGTTTATTGTCTATAGGTTATTTAGTTGGCGTTTCACTGGACACATGTTTAAGAAGTCTCTATGTCGACATGTTTAAGCTTTCTTAACGTAGTACTTTTTGCATATTTCACGAAAGAATTTTTGCATATTTAAGCTATTTCGTATATTGTAATGTTTTAAATTTTTTGGCTTATGTCTATGAAGTCGTTATGTTGGTCTGCTAAAAGGCCAAAACATTGCAAGGTTTGAATTGTTTACTCAAGTCGACGTTGGAGTCAAATCTGTTGGAACGTGAATGCTTTAACTTTTTTTTTCTCCTTTATTCACAACGTAAATTTTTTGTTTTCAAAATTTATTTAATTAAGTTCTCAACCCTATAGTGGGCTGATGTCAGGCTACGCTCAGGGGTTGCAAAGCTGGCGTCAAAATATGACTGCTCAAATCTTTTTGTTTTCGAGATATGGTGTTTTTTATGATGGTTTCAATTTGTTTTCAGAAAACTTAGTTATAAAAAACTGACCGAATTTGAAGTTCTCAACCCCATAATGGGATGGTGCCAGGGTACACTCAGGAGTTGCAAATATGGCTTACTAGCATGACTGCTCAAAGCGTTTTTTATGATTTTTTTTTCAAAAAAATTTACGAGATAGAAAAAAACTAACCGAACTTGAATTTCTGAAACTTATAGTGGGGTATTGTCATGGAATAGTCAGGGGTTGCAAAGCTGGCGTCCAAATATAACTGCTCAAATCGTTTTGATTTTCGAGATTTGGTGCTTTTTAAGATATGTTTAAGTTATTTTTCAAAAATTTGAATGAAAAACTAACCGAACTAGAAACTTTTCAACCCAATTGTGGGGTGCTGTCAGCGTACCCTCAGTGGTTGCAAATCTGGTGTCCAAGTTTGGTTGCTCAAATCATCTTGGTTTTCGAGATATGGGTTCTTTCAAAAAAACTTGGATATAAAAAAAATTAATAGAACTTGAAATTCTCAATCATATGGTGGCGTGCTGTCAGGGTACGTTCAGTTGCAACTTTTCTTCGGGCTCCTGTCAGTTACTCATCGGCGTTGCCAATCTGTTCTCTAATTATGACTCTCAATTTTGCTGTTTTTAGGTGCAAAAGCTTGAAGTTTGCTGTTTTTCAGCTCTAGAAATGTTCTGAAGCTGATTTAGGCTTAACACAAGCCCAACTGAGCTTCATAGAAGGAATTAGAATCTCTTTTTTGCTTTCCGAGAGGTGATATTTTTTAAATGATTTTTCTTTTAAAAAAAGTGAAAAACTAACCGATCTTGAAATTCTCAACCTTAACGGTGGGGTTCTGTCAAGGTACATTCAGGGGAAACTCTCAGGGTGCAAATCTGGCCTTTAACTTTTTCTGCTCAAAACTTTTGTTCAGATATAGCGTTTCTCAAGATTTGTTCAATACTTTTTCAATGGAAAAATTTAGGTTTACAGAAACAAGTAATAAAAATTGAAATATAAGTTTGAATTCGGCCTTATTTTTGTCGCTTTACTTGCTCGCTTTTTGCTGCTTTACTAGCGTTTTAATAGTTTTTCGAAAACTAATTTCATTTTAGTAAATTTACTTCTAATCAATTCAGTTCAAATGTAATTCCTAAGGTTGTTAGTTTTTGTGCCCTCCAAAAGTTTCTGTTAAAACGAAAAAGATTTGAAGTAGATGCCAGGCATTTTAAGCTTCTGGTTAGTTTTTTTAGTCCGAAATTGGAGGTAGTCTCAAGAATTTAAGCATCTTTATTCTCGTATGGCTCGAGAAATTTCATTTTAAATCGATAAAGTGAAAACGATTCGAATGGTTTGAAATTTAGCTGCAGTTTTTTTTTTTAATGAAAAGCCAAAGTTTTCTGGAAATTACTCACTTATTATTTCTCAGTTGTAATCTGAAGATTTTTAAGCTAATTTCCCAACCCTGTAGTTGTGTGCTGTCAGAGTACTTATAAAGATTGCGAATGTTGCCTTGAAATCTTGATAGTTTTCGAGATGTGAAATTTTTTCTGGTTCTCAAAAAAAAAATTTGTGGTTCTGTTTTTTAGAAAACTTAAGGTAAAGTTTCTCAAATTTGAGTTTCCCAACGTTGTAGTTGGGTTCTATAAGAGTACTCTCAAAAGTTGCAAATCTTGCGTCCAAATGCGATTGCTCAATTGCTTTTATTTTCCTAGATGTGACGTTTCTTAGTTCATTTTAAATTTTCCGAAGAACTTATATAAAACTTATATAAAACACAAAATTTTATGGTTCTTCAAAATTTGTATAAAAAACTTAACAAAAATGTAATTACCAACCTTGTAATTGGGTGCTGTCAGAGTACACTCAAAGAATGCAGATCTTATTTCTAATATATGCGGTTTAATATGAGTGCCGGAGATGCGTTACACGCTACTTTGTCTTGAATTTTTTTTTGAAAATTCGGCTTTTTTGATTTCCTTTTGTTCGGCTTAATAGGATTCGGCCAATACTATATCGGCTAAGTGGCCTCGTTTTGTTTCATTTGACGCGCTTATAATCTTTTCGTGTGAGTGTGTATGTTTGTGGCTGAGGGATACTTAATAAATTCTTTGAATGTTTTTCGGCTTAAAGGGTTTCTTCTAATGTATTTTCGGCTTTGTTACCGCTTGATAATTTTGTTTCGATGCCAATGTTATATTCAATTGACTTGGCACGTTTTTAGTTCAAAATAAACCATATTCACTCTGATAGATTTAGTTTTTCGATAGATCTCGAGTTTGTGGCTTTCTTGTTTTTTATCGCAAGTCGTGTGAAGCTCAGTTTCGCCTCGGTGTTCCGTGTAGTTTCAGTGGGTTCTTAAAAAACTTTTGTAAAAATAGTTTGTTTTTAATTTTTTTGGCTCATTCGGTGTCTGCTCAAAGATGGTCAGCTTCGTTGACACATCCCGGTTTCTTGCGCGGTGGGTGAATTTTATTCTAGTTTTAAGTGTTGTTCATTGTACTTTCAGGAGGGACTTGAACTTATTTCTCTATAAAATCTTGTTTTCGGCTCAACTGTGTCTGCTCAAAGATTGTCGGCTTTGTTTCCTGTTCGTAAGTTTTTTCCCGTTGCTAATTAAATGTTGGCATGTTTGCCTAGAATGAACGTCTATCAAGACATACGAAGGTTTATTTATTGCTACACCTAGTTTTTTCAATATTTTTCACTTTTTTTCGACTTATGTAAATTATGCTTGCTTGTTTTGTATCGCAAGTGATGCAAGCTCCGCATCGCCTCTGTATATAAAAAGTCGGCAAATAGTTTTATTATGAATGATTCAATTAATTGTTTTTTTTTACCATAATTAATAGAAACTTCCTGGTTAATCCAACTCGCACACCCTTCTTTAAATAATTCACCTTGAACATAATTCAGTTGAAATATGTTTTGAGAACGGTGCTTTTTCTTAGCTTTTCATTCAAATTTTGTTTTTTTTTCCATTACTTTCACACTCTTTGTATTTTAAGTGGCGCGAAACTCGCTTCGCCGGTTTTAACTTAATTCGCGTTCAAATTTAATTTTTTTTTGGTTTGAATCCTGATTTTTTTCCGAAAGAACATGAATTACTTGGTTCAGAGGGTGAATGTGTATTTGAAGAATTCACAGTGCGATGAAATTAATTATTCCAGTTTTGATGGCTTGGTTGCTTCTACTTGCATTTTGTGTTCGAAAAACAGTCCGATGTGTGCAGAGGATTAAATTTCGAATCTTTCACTAAAATAAACATGCTTTAACTTAATTAATGAGCTTTTTCTGAAATTTTGTGGGCTGCCATTTTTTTTTCGAAGGCAAAGAATTCAGTGAGTATTCACATACTGATTGTTTGTAGATTTTTGATGCGATGCTCGACAAGATTCAAATTAAATGGTTATCTCTTGTTGTTGGTATTTCTGCCTTTCCAACCGTGTTCATTATAAAATTCATACTCAGGCACTTGGAAGACCGAAAGGCATTAAAAGCTGTTCTCTCCCAAATCAAGGCTCTGGAAATGCCTGTGAGCAGAGGGACGTTTTACGACCTCTTTGAGAATCAGCAACACGAATTGGCAACTATAGAAGACAAGCATAAAGTGCGCGTGAAGATGGACTGCGACACCTCATCTAATAATTTTTCTGTTGCAGTTTCTGGTTTCAAAGGGTACGTTGAACCAGCTTTCGATGAGCTGAAGTTATTGCTTGCAGAGATTAGTAAAGTGGGAACGAAAGAAATATTTGTGCCAAGCCATGTAATGGAAGCACTGGATTTGAGACACTTAATTCAAAGCACTTTGGCTACTGAAAATCCAGAACTGCATGCGACAACTGAATGTTTGAATGAAAATCTATCATTAAGCGGAACTTGCTCTCAAGTTAGAAGAACAGAAGAATTTTTGCATGAACTTCTTACCAACTTTTATAGCAAAAATTTCAGTATAAAAGTTAGTTCCAAATTAGCCTCGTCCTCTGCAGGCAGTCAATTCGACGTTTATGTTTCTGCAGTTAAAGATGTGGATAGTTTCTGGGTGCAAGCGGTCGATGAAAATGCTAGTTTGTTGGATGAATTACAAGATGACCTGGCAATTAATTTCGAGAAGTTGAACCCCTTAGCCTCAATCATTAATGGCACTTTCTGTGCGGCGCCTTATTACGATGCAGGGGATTGCAACTATTTCAGAGCCAAAATATCCGACAAGGGTACGACCAATGCCAAAGAATGTTACGTGGAATACATTGATTATGGCGATGGAGCTGTGGTCCCTAGGGATGGTTTGAGAGAATTAAAACCACACCAATGTGAACTGGCAGCGCAAGCTCACAAATGTCGGTTAGCTTCTTTCGATCGGTCTTCAGGATCAGCCGTATCGAAGGTGCAGCTTGAAACATTTGAGAGACTTTGTTTGCTAAACCAATGGGTAGCTTTGAGAATGATTGTTGTGGAAAATGACGTGGATGATAATTGCCTGACTGTGCGTTTGTTCAACAAAAACTCAAATGTCGAAATCACACTAAATTTGTTATAATTTTTTTGTTCAAATGTCCTAAAGAGTCAGTAGTTATATGCCTTCACTCACTAGTCCAGGCTTACTTTTGAAAAGAAGCCGATCTAGGTTGGTTTATCGATCGAAAAGTTTTTTTGGTAACTCTTGGAAACCACTATCTAGCCTAAGTTTCCTATGGCGTTTTCTGAAAATTTGCCAGCAATAAGATTTTTTTGCTCATATTTTGCTTGTTTGGGGTCTTTAGCAAGATTTGCTGGTCGATCTGGGGCTGTGCTTAATAAAAAAAGTCTTATTTCATTGTCTTTACTTCTAAATCCTCCCATTTTTAATGTTACCTCTGTCTAGAAGCTTGGCTTGTCAGACAGTTTTCGGTTTGTGACTAGCAAGTTGGATTTCATGCTCATATGTTGAAAACTAACCTGTTTCTTGTTTTATTTCAGATTCAAAATGGTTTTGGCAGAGCTGGGCCGTAAAATAACGGGCGCTTTAAAAAGCCTGAACAGCGCAACAGTGATTGATGAACGGGCATTCCAAGACACCCTGAACTTGGTATGCAGGGCTTTGCTGGAGAGCGATGTGAATGTGAAACTGGTGCAACAGCTGAGAACCAACATCAAGGCCCAGATAGATATCGAGAACATGGCCAGTGGTCTGAACAAACGAAGGATGATTCAGGCAGCTGTTTTCAAGGAACTCGTCAAGGTATCTGGCTCTTATCAGAGTTTTTATCCACTAATCAAGGCAAACCTTAGCGGTCTTTGTTTTCATTTCAAAATAATGACAAAACATGATTGCCAAGAGAACCTTCTTTGGTTTTAGAAGATTCAAGGTCTTAGATAATTTATTTTTTTTCCAGCTCGTTGATCCGGGAGAAGACTCGTGGACACCCACGAAAGGAAAGCCGAACATCATCATGTTTGTCGGTCTGCAAGGAAGCGGCAAAACGACAACGTGTACTAAACTGGCCTATTATTACCAACGGAAGGGATTTAGAACTTGTCTGGTATGTGCTGATACTTTCCGAGCGGGTGCATTTGATCAGTTGAAGCAGAATGCGACAAAAGCGCGAATCCCTTTTTATGGAAACCAAGTCGAAACCGATCCAGCTGTGATTGCCAAAGAAGGAGTGGATCGATTTAAAGAAGAGAATTTTGAAATAATTATTGTTGATACGAGCGGACGACACAAACAGCAAGAGTCTCTTTTCGAGGAAATGTTGCAAGTGAACAATGCTGTCGAGCCAGATCAGGTTATTTTTGTCATGGACGCCTCAATCGGTCAAGCTTGCGAAGGTCAGGCAGCAGCTTTCAAAAAGCACGTGAACATCGGCTCCGTTATCATTACAAAACTGGACGGCCATGCGAAAGGTGGAGGTGCTCTGTCAGCTGTTGCTGCGACGAAGTCTCCGATTGTTTTTATCGGAACTGGTGAACATATCGATGACTTGGAACCATTCAAAACTCAAGCGTTCATTCAAAAACTACTGGGAATGGGTGATTTGAACTCTCTCTTCGAGAAAGTGACAGAACTTAAACTAGATGACAACGAGGAGCTAATGACGAAGTTACATAAAGGACAGTTTACGCTGCGAGACATGTACGAGCAGTTCCAAAACATCATGAAGATGGGTCCGTTTGGGCAGATAATGAATATGATTCCTGGTTTCAGTCAGGACTTCATGAACAAATCTACCGAGCAAGAGTCGATGGCGAGACTGAAGAAAATGATGACTATTATGGACAGCATGAACGACCAAGAGTTGGATAGCTTAGAAGGTGCCAAAATCTTCTCCAGACAACCGGGCCGAGTATCACGTGTCGCTAGGGGAGCTGGAGTTTCCAACCGGGATGTGCAAGAACTGCTCACGCAATACGGCAAATTCGCTCAGATGGTGCGCAAAATGGGAGGAATCAAAGGTCTATTTGGTAAGAATGGAGACATAAATCCCAAGAATCTGAACCAAGGTCAAATGGCAAAGCTAAATACGGAAATGGCGAGAATGATGGATCCCAGAGTGTTGCAGAAGATGGGTGGCATGGGTGGACTGCAGAATATGATGAAGCAATTTTCCAGCACTCAGAAAGGAGGGGGAGGCGGACAAGGTCCTGGAGGAGGACCGAACTTTGGTTTCATGTGAAAACTTTTTTGATCTAGTGTAATTATGTCGCAATTTCTGACGAGAACTCATATATTGTTCAGAACTTTTTTTTACATTTGGTGACAGAAATTATAATTCTTAGTAGTCTGAGCAATAATTTCCTGTCAAGAAACAAACGCAACTACGGCGTCGTAATTTTATTGGGTTGATTTCTTTTTCCTAATTAGTATTTCAAATTCTGTAGGTTATATGAAGCGTGAATTTATGGGGAAGTTGCAGCATATCTAATGTATAAAATTGATATTTAACTTATCTGTTTTTAATGCTAGTTCACAGCATTACACGAGGAGCCGGTATGAGTTAGATTTTAGAAGAAAAAAAGTACGCTTGCGCAAGTGTTATCAAATCGGAATATTGAATTTTTCTGGTTGACCAATAGTTTAACAAAGTCACTAGAACCATTTGACACACCAGTTTATGTTAATGAAACTAAAGGTGTTAATCCGCACTCGGCAGCTGGTAGAAAGGTCCGGGGTTTGATACAGTCAGGAACTTTTTTTCAATAAATAGCCTTGTGACAGAAATTTTTAATCGTGCTTTGTTTGTCGGCTTGGTTGCTACTGCACAAAATTAGCCAATCATTTTCGACTTTTTACTCAAGAGTCACTGAACATAGTGAAGACTCATAGATACCCCTTGCTGATTTTTGTTGGTTTTTTTTTCTCGGGAAAACGTCTTAAAATCCTCTAATAACTACAGATCTGCATTAAAACATATTAATGCATTTATGAATGCACTTAGGTATATATGCACTTTTGAGTTAAGTTCTTAAATTGCGCTCTCTCAATACGAACGTGGAAATGATGCGAAAAGTTGTGTACGCCTTCTAATGGATTTTTACGTATAAATTTTCCAGCGGACTCAAAACTTTAGTTATTGATCCGGTTTTCTCAAAATGAGTTATTTTATCAAAATATTGTCAATCATAATTTTTTTCAAAGGGCATGATTTTAAGAGTCGTTGAACGTAAATCAGACTCTTCTATAAGTCGTGAGTTTTCCTTGTTTTTTTTTCTAGGCTGACTTATGCTAATTTGATTTTTCGCGGTTTTACTTTTGATTTCTTTCAACTTTCAGTTCATTTCCTTTCTTAAAAGGAAGGCAGACTACTTAATCGAACAGCGAAAGTGTAAAGGCTACAAAAATTGTCAGATTTCCCTGCGAAACAAAATTCTTACCTATTGATCCAGTTTTCTCAAATTGGGTTAATTTTACAAAAAAAATTATCAATCACAAGTTTTTTCTGGAAATTCAAAGAGCATTAAGGCCTTATAGTTTTTACTTTGAAGCTCGAAAGTTCATTTTTTTTGAAAAAATTAGGTCAGTTTTTTCTTGTTGCCTTGCGTTCATCGACTCTTTTCCAACTGTCTGTTAGCTACGTAGTTCCGAAGTAATTGCGTTCCGAGCAATACCGCCTACAATAAATACCTCCAAAAGTTTTCTTCTTAACAATTTTTTTTGCCAGAGTTGAATTTGCCAAGTGACCTCAGATTAATCATAAGGGGTAGAAAATGCCTAGATCTTACGTAATTTTTGAAGTCTTTGATTGCGTGAAAATGTGAAATTTATGTTGCTGTTTTTACAGTAAACGTTTACCCTGAAGATGTAGAACCTATTGTTGAATCGCAGTTAGTGTGAAACTCTGCTTTGCCCATTTGTAAAAGTTCCTTTGAAAGAATGTGAAATTGTGAATAGATATTGAATATTAGATGAGATAATTTGTGATGTAATCAGGTCTTAAATTTAAACAAGCGAGCCCGTATAAAGTGTTTCACAAGCCAGATTGTTTGAAGGATCGTGACACCTGGTTTGATTCACGTAGAGGGCAGTTATTTTTCAAAACTATAGCGGCTTCAAAATTGTCAGCGGCTTAAATTGGATGTTAAACACTTAGGTTGACCCAGAGCTCACTTAACTGGAGCACCTTACGCTATGACTTAGTTGCAAGAGCTTTCTTCGGAAATGGCAGCCAGCGCGCGTGCGATGTGAACACGCACTCAGATGATTTCTGGGCGCCATCCACTGCCGGAGCGCCAAAATGTTCGCAATCTTTGCAAAGGCAGATTATTGGTCCACTTTCTTCGGAAGAGTTAATTTGATGAAAACCTTTATTCATGTGATGCTTCTATGTGAGTTTATCATTATTGTAATGCTTGCTATTTCTAGCGGATTAAAATCAATCTAGTAGATGCGTTCTAATATAGTTTGCTATTACGAATATTTGCAGGGAATATATCATTTTTGGCTGCGGTGTTTCTGCTTATTTTTATTGGATTGGTTTCCAATGGATGGACTTTTATTTAAGCTACTATTTTAACAGCATTATTTAGCAGTTGTTTCACTTGAGTCAAGTCTAAGTAGTCCCTGTGCTGATTTGTCAAATTGACAAAATTTTGCAAAGCTGAAAATATCCACGAAGTCATCTACGGTTTTCAACACACATAACGAGGCAAAGCTGTTTTTTTTTGTGAATTGTAAGCGGATTCCGCAACAAGGACGCTCTATTTGTTTTTATTTTGTTCTTTCGTTTTCTTTGATTGTTCAGACAAAATTTTAACATGTTGAAAGATTTATCTCTGGAATTCAGGAACTTAGAGACACAAAATTGTGCACCTATCCAGTGCAAAGTGCCTCGTAATGTACATCTGTTGGAGTGCGAATGCTTCAATCTTACAGCTGTTTTTGCTTTTTCGCTATCTTAACATTCAAAGATTGATTTTTGAGTGTTTTTATCACAAATTTTGAAAAAAGCAACGGTATGATGTGTGCTATCAGGGTTATATTATATTAGGAGTTGAGACACCGGTTTCAAAATCTGGCTGCTCAAATCTTTTAGTGTAAAACATATGATGATTTTTGTATTTTTTTTCTGCAAAAACAGGCTGATTGATGTCAAGTACTAATGCTTGCTTAAAGAATTCCTGACAGCAACTGACATGCGTTCGGGCGAATAAGATGAAATGATCAAGTTAAACAAGAATATCAGTGAAGAAATTAAAGTAACTATTCAATTTAAAATTTTGAATCTAAAATCTGGAAAGCGCTGTGGTGGGGTGTCATCTTTTTAGGGTCTCATTTCTGTGTTAAAAATAAAAAGATAGAAATTCCAGTTGTCTCAGACATAAACATATAGGTAAAGTTTTGGAAGTTTCCTAAAGGACCTGTCTCTAGTTATACACCATATAAGTAAAAAAAAATAGGCAAATCATTATTTTGTTTTTGATATTGATAATGAAGTAGAAAAAAATCATTCCAAGTCGGGAACCTCAAACTTTGATTTATTTGGTTCGTAAATAGTTTGAATTTGAAAGTAAAAACTTTGCTTGATGCTACCAGCCTCCACATCAAGACATATAATATAAGGTTAGATTTTGAAGCTTTAACAAGCAGTCGGCTAAGTGGAATGATTTTTCATTTATATGTGTTAATGAACTTTGCGATAAGCTAGGGTAATGGAATAGGGTAATAGACTTTTTTCCGTAAAAAGTTTGGTCACAGGGCCCATTCCTGGACTCATTGACTTCATTGTCCTCTCTGTTGCAAATACTAGTCCTCTCTGTTGCAAATACAGAGCTTGTTATTGAGCTCTTTAGGATTTTAAGTATCCGTTTTTTCGACATTTTTGAAAAAAATAGTTTGTAATTTTACTAATTCGATTTGTTAAATTAATTTTTTTGTTCTTGTTTATTTTTTTTCCACTCTATAAAATAGTTTTGACCTCTTATAAAATAGCATTGACGATATAAAATAGTTAGTTTCAATTTTTTTGTTTTTTTTAGGCTGATTTACCAATTATTTTTTTCCTGCAAGCTCTCGGTATGATATATGAAAGCGATAAGACTGTGGCGCCATTTTTTTATGCTCAAAATCAGCAGCATTTGGACCTCTTTAAAAAATTACATAATTTTCTATTTTTTTTCGTTCTCCTTCGTTTTTTTTTCAAGGGTAACATCTTTCGAACTCCTCTTTGCTAGTTTGTGAGCGCCATCCTGTTTTAACCCTGTAATTGTTGTATCGAAAGTGGTGCGAAGCTCAGCTTCGCCTCTGTGTAATAAATATTCTTCAACGTAGAAATCTAGCTTTCTTTGTTTTCCTCCAAGTTATTGAATTGTTAGATGCTTCCAGAATTTAATTTGGCCGTCCCTTTTTAAGTTGGAAGATGGAGATCCATTCAACTTAATTCATGCTAAGGTTCATTGTTTTCAGTTTTCAGATATGGTTGTCTTGCTACCAGATCTTTTCGAGAGAGTCTAGTAATTTCAGGAATTCGTTCATTTTATCGAAACGATTCAGAAAAAAATGTTGTTTTTTGAGTTTTGAAGCGGAAGTTAGTGCAGCAACATAACAAAGTGTTTATTACTTATTCAATTTACAAAGAAGAAATCGCAGTTGGCTGCCCCCAGCCTAGTTTTTTTGGTTGCATTCAATTCTGTTGATTCACTTATATGTTTTAGGAAGCAATTGCCACGATAAATGGTGGAGCACCGTAAACACGAATCTAGCGCTAGTTCAAAATTCCCAAATGTTTATTTTTCAAGTAAGCACTTACGTTTTTTGTGTTTAGTCTACTTATTTCTTACTGGTTTTTCTTTTCGGCGTTTTTGTTTCCGGTTTTCTTTCAGAATTCTTTGGCTTAAATGGTTTCAACTTATGTTTTATCGGTTTATTCGCTTCATAATATGGCGCTTGAGGGGCGTAATTTTTATCTGTGCGTTAATTTTGTGATGGGGGCATAAAGTTTTCAGAGTTGCTTATAGATCATTTTATGCAGTTTCTTTGTCTGTCCAGATTTTTTCACTAGAAGGGATGTTAGGGCTCATTTTCAGTATCTACGTACTGCCTCGGTGTATTAGCCTCATGTTTTTCCGCACTTTTTGATGCCTGGTATTTAGGAGGCAGTGAGAGCTTTTATAGTGTAGCGAAATTGGCAAGGTATAGGACATCGAAATAAGAAGTTGAATATTTTGAGCGAAACTGAATTGATAACAGTTTATGTTGGAAAAATGTAATTGCATTGTAAAAATGTTTTTGTTCACAAATTGAAGGACAATCAGGGGTGGATCTAGGAGGATTTTCTCGAGGGGGGGGCGGATTTTCAAAAAATTGTCGAAAACTCTGACGACCTTTTTTTAGCTGACCAATTTGATTTTTCGAGCTCTCCTAAAGCACTAAAAACACTATGTTTTGGTCAAGTTTTCAGCGCCGCAGGCAGGGGTGGATCTAAGATTTTCTCGAGGGGGGGGGGGGGCGGATTTTCAAAAAAAGTTCGAAAATTTTGACAACCTTTTTTTTTTTAGGTCGATCAAATTGATTTTTCGAGCTCTCCCAAAGCACTGTTTTGCCCCTATTTTGGCTAAATTTTCTGCGCCGCAGGCAAATTTTTGAAAAAACAGTCAAAAAAGCTGTTTTTGGGCACTTTTGAAAAATTTTGACAAAAAAATCGCGTTTTTTTTTGGCGCGCGCTCCCCCTCAAAAAATAGTATATATTGGCGCCAAAGGCGCCTTTAGAAAAATTTAGGGTCGGTCGGCCAAAAATGGATTTCTGAAAAAGTATCAAAGGGGGGACCCTTTGGATCAGCAGAGGGTCGAATCCCTGAGGGGGGGCGTCCGCCCCTGGCCGCAGGCAAATTTTTGAAAAAACGGGTCAAAGAAGCCGTTTTTGGGCACAAAAAAATTTTGACAAAAAATCGCGTTTTTTGGCGCGCGCTCCCCCTCAAAAAACAGTATATATTGGCTCCGAAGGCGCCTTTAGAAAAATTTAGGGTCGATTGGCCAAAAATGGATTGCTGATAAAGTACCAAAGGGGGGACGAAGCGTCCGCCCCCCCCCCCCCCCCCCCCCCAAATCCGCCCCTGAGGACAATTATATAGTTGGTAACTTGCGTAAAGAAAAAAATGCTTGTTTCATCTGTCAGCAGAAAAATGTAGTTGTCTAAAAACTTGTTGTGAAATATCTAGGAAGACTTAAAACGTTTTTTTTCCGACTTTTTGATTTGAAACCGTGTGGTTGCATGTTACCTGACGCATGGGTGAGACTGCAAGTTCAACCCCAGAATATAGATTATCAGAACCTTGTGGCTTTCGAGAAATAATGTTTGAGGGTGACTTTGTATTTGAATATGACTTCAGGTTGACTTTGAGCTCAGAAACTCAAACTCCTAGTATATACCTAAAAATCCAGTTTTGGTTGTTTGATATTGAGATTTCTCCTTGAAAATATTAACAACCAACAATAATAAATGATTTTTAAAAATTATTATTATGATTAATATTTGAATTTCTTGTTTGCTTGAAAATTGTTAGTGGTATCAATTTTTTTAAAACACTTGTTTTTCTTCATACGATACATGAGGAAAAAGAGGAAATAAAATGTGTGTTGTATTTTTTTAAATTTTTTTTGAGGAAAAGAGGAAATAAAATGTGTGTTGTATTTTTTTTTTATTTTTTTTTTGCAATAAAAATGCTGTGTGCTGTCAATCTTAGTTTAAATGATCAAGGCAGAGATTATATAGGCATGGTATATGCCTTTCTTCTATCCCCCTTACTTTCAAATTAAGTAATTGTTGATATTAATTTAGTGAGATTTGATTTGATTTTCGAGAATTATATTTTCTTTCTTCGTATAAGGCTCTGAATCTGTATGTCGGAGATTCGAATCCCATAGGCAGAAAATTCTTTTACTTCTCAAAGCTTGCTTTTCACGCATTCGATATACAAGCGTCCACAAAACGGAACGTAAAATTTTTTTTCTATGTAAACAGCTTGTCTAACTGAGTCATTCAATTATTTCGGATGCTTAGTTAGAGTTAAGTTCAAAGTCTATCTTCTTCAGCGCGCTTGACCTAGCCTTTGACGTCTATCTTCAGACTAACGCGAATTCGTACGCAGACTATCGCTCTTCGGTTTCAGGCTATACCGTAGCTCATTTTTTCAGATGATATATACACCTTGCTATGTGTTAACCTACCTAATATGTGTGCGTTCTTTAAGCACGAGTTGCAGGGGCATAATCTGTTTCCTCAGAAAGGCACCCTCCGTTATTTTTGTTACCAGGCAATTGAAAGCAAAATTTTTCTATTTTTCCAAAAGACTTAGGGTGCAAATCTGTACCATATTCAAACCTGTGTATTATTTTAAAAAATATTTAGAAATGATAAAAATATGTGAACGACTTTTTCCCTTAAACTTCGTCAATCCTCAGATTCGCCCTCTGGTGCTACTGCCGAAAACACGGGCGTATTTGATCATTACGACGCATCCTTCAAAAATGTTTTTCAAGCCAAGTGGGAACAGCTTTGTATTCGAGTACTTTTCTCATTGAAATTCTGAAACCACAGAGACGTGTCGTACGAGGCCAAGTGATGGATCATCTTGAAAATTTTTTAGACGTGATGCGGACTACAGTCAAAAAGTTGGCTCGGTTTTGAGAAAAAATGTCCGAATATGTTGTTTTCAAGCCACTGTCGTATTTTACAATTGTAAGCAAAAATGAAAGCAACGTAGTTCCATACGTCAATTAAACTATACTGGCTTAGGTTGGTTTCAGGAGACACTATACTTTACAAGGTTTGGTTTCAGGCAAAGCCTCCCCTCCTATTAAAAAATTTAAAAGTTCAATGCAAATATAAGTACGGCGCGAAGAATTCTGTGCTGTTTGCACAACGACCAAATGTTCTTACTTTAGTTTGAAAATGACAATATCAGCACATTGTTCATTGTTGAACTGGATTCCCAAGTTAGACTCCAATCTTCGAGTCAAGTTCAAAAAAGACGACAGCTACAAAATAATCCGAATATCCGCCTCTAAATCTAAATGTAATGAGAATGAAGTCTGCGAGTTCATTTCGTTCCTTTCGAAAACAGTCGAAAATATTCGGAATTTACGATGTGTCGCCGCAGTCATGAAGCAGTTTCCCAAATTAGGGGTCCTCCAAATGGAACTCTTGAACTATCCTCATTTGCTGCAGAATCCTCGTTTGCAGATGGAATTTGCGAAGCTCCTCAATGCGTATCTTAATAACAAAAGTGACCATCCAAAAACTGCTGAGTTAGTTAAGTTTTGGTGTTTCCAAAATTTCAAAAAGTTGATTTTGATTGCTGCAGTACGCGAGCAAGAGGAAATAAGCTCTGAAGATTCAATCAAACTTGAGGCAATTGACGATGAAATGTTAGAAAATATTATTTGTAATTTTTTGAGGCCACAAAACGTGAATAATGTTATTAGAAGTACACTTTTAAAAATTCTAGTTTTGTTTCTGAATACGTTTGAGTACAGAAACAAAATCAGATTCACTTTCCTGTTGGCAGCAATAGAAAAGGCTATTTCTCAATGCAACTTGGCACTGCAAAGAGAGCTGTTTACTCTTAGCTCAAACGACTGCCTTACCTTTCCGGCGAGCCTCGTTGGAGAGAAACTTTTCGAGTCCATCATCGCTGACATAAATTCAGAAATAACTATGGAAGCAAAAGTGCCGCGTCTTCTGTTGGCTGTAAAAAATGTCAGATTTCAGGAGCATGAAACGCTGCTGTTAGTTATCAAAAGCTTGTTGTTTTATATTCAAGGCTGTAAGGAAACCATGAAAAAGTATTTAGCTAATTTCACAATTCAGAGGATTTGGTTTAGTGATGACAAAGGAGCCAACTACAAATTAGATCTATCGATAGCTCTCGAAGTTGACGAGATATCAGCTTGTGCAATCTATACTTTCTTAGCCATTTGCCCTTTCGATATGCCTCAAGAAGAAGCGATTCATTACTTGCACGGTCTGGCGAGCGAGTTCCTAAAAGTAGCGGAAGACAATAAGGCTCGACATTTCTTGCTCATATGGGCCTTTTGGATAATTGAAACTCAACTTGCTCGTCCAGAAATATTCAAAGAAAACTACAAAGCTAACTTGACTAATATTTTGACCACCGATGTATTTCTGAGGCATGAAAGAGAATTAATGAATTTTTTAAAGGCAAACAACATCTCATCGAAAGAATCAAATGAAGACATGGTCGACTTTCATCTCGGTATAACAGAGCTTTAATTTCAGCGAATGGTTGGTTTTTGATTTGATCTGCATATTTATTTGAAGTTTGATATTGTTTTTGTTTTGACTATCGAAACAGGTATTTAGAAAATTCTTTTTGTTGTAAGTTTTCTTTCGGTATTGAAATATGGAGATGCCGCGTAAGATCTGAGCGACTTCTAATTCAATATGAATTTAAATTTTCATAATTTCTGGCGCAAAAAGAAAATTTACCTATTGATCCTAAATTCTCAAACTGGCTCAATTTTGTTTTGAAATAAAAAAGTGTTCAATCTTCAATTGTTTTGGAGTTTGAAGCACTTATTGTTTGATGACAGTTCAGCTATAATCACGATCGGTAGCATTGGAAATTTCATATTGTATTTTATTTCATTTATATGTGGCTAGTGGGTTGATGTATTAAGATTCGGTGGCTGAGTGGTTAGTGCGTGAGACTCTCTAGGTTGCAGGTCGAACCCAAGACGAAGCCGAGTTTTTACTGATTCGAGGCTTATTTCTTCTTTTTATTGCACTTTATAGAGCTGCTTTTTGCCGTAATCTCGCTAGTGTTTGCGAAGCGCAGCTTCGCCTTTGTAATTTTTTTTGCTTAAACAAATGGCGAAAGTAGTTTCGATATACAACTATTAACGAAATTTTAACATCATTCAGTGTTACAGAAAATTGGCGCTAGTGATGGTGCCCAGCAAGCATATGGTTGCTGGTTCGAATTGCACGGGCTCTGCAATTTGTCAGGTGAGCTCTCGCAAATTAGTCATAACTTAACGGGTGCTGATTATGGTTGAAACTGAAAACTTTTTTCTGGGAAAATTGAATTGTCGGATGTTGAATTGACGTTTTTTTTTTGTTTTTTATTCCAGCTGAGGCTTTTCCTGGTGGATAAAAGAGATGTCGTTCATTTTGCCGCAGCCGGTCCCACCTTGAGGCGGCTAACACTGAGACCCCTCCAACCGGACTTTCTCTTGTCGACTTAGTTGACACATCACTGATTTTGCTTCAGCTGTAAGCAATTTCCATTGTAGTTGAAGTTTTTGTTGTTTTACTGCTGTAAACTATAAAGTTACTGACCCGGATTTTGCGATTTTGTATATTTTCTTTTTGCTTTTTTTTCGTTAGTGGTTTCGGCTCAGATTTCATCGTCTTAGTCTTTTTATTTTGTGGTGTAGTTTGAAAGGCAATAATTGAATTATAAACATAACTCTGATTTTGTAGATATGTGAAAATCAGAAGTGAAAAATAATCAGTGTTTTTTATAATTAATTCAGCGCGTGTTTTGTAAACTACTGTTTTGACATGTTTTTTTTTCCGTCTCATTTTCTATTTGCCAGCTTGGAATGCTACCCTTGTGATGTATCGCAAAGGATGCGAAGCTCCGTTTCGCCTCTGTGTTTGAAAATCCTTTGCATCTTTAATTATGTATATTCTTTTCTTTTTGAATTTTTTTCAGTTACGTATGAATACACTTTTTAGAATAAATGTGAAAAGGCGTTTTGTTGGTCTACTCTTTGTATCTTTGTCTTTTTCTACTTTTGTGTCTGGGTTCAAAATATGCCAGTTACAAAAATTTCGGATAAGCCTCTTTTTTAATTGTTCGATTTAGAAAAAAGTGTTAATTTTCATCAAATTGCAGAGTCAAATGTCCTCATGAAATTGAGACGCCGTCAAATTATGTTTTATTATGTCAAAAAATTTTGATCAGTTACTAACAGACACAACGTACAGTTTCACTTCATTTTAACTAAAATGGGTGTAATTTAGATGAAGAGTTCATCTAGTGTCCTGGGCTACTTATTGCTCAGGTTATTATGAATTGCATTGCTTAGATTTCCTGTCAACTTGACGATGTTGATTAACTCAAAGAAGTTTCATAGGAGATATCAAGCGAGTTTTTTTCAGTTGGCTTAACTTAGATCTATTCTTTCTGAACTGAAACGCTTGCTGAAAAAACCTCGTCATAATTAAAAAGAACTTAATTTTAAAAGTTTTCTTTGAAACTTTTTTCGCCGTCCATTAACATGCGCGGGATTTTTACGTATGCGATGATTGTGCTCACGACCAGCAAACCTCATCATATCGGAACATGGGCTTGTTGTTGTAAAGAAATTGTCCGACAAAAGCACTAAATCATTTTCTCAAATTGGTTCGAAGATTATATACCCGTAATAATCGATAGTTGATTTTTTAAAATCTTGGTTTTAATATTACTAACTACGGTCCGGTATAATTTCGTTTTTTTTTAAAATCAATAGTTGATTTATTTTAATCTTGGTTTTAATATTACCAACTACGGTCCGGTATAAATTCGCTTTTTTTTCGTTTTTTTTTTTTCATTTACTCGTGAAAGTTTTTTTTGGCTCAAACTCAATCGGATTATTGGCATGATATTGCATCAGTGGAGCTAATTTGAAAGTTTTTCAAAGTTTTCTAGCTTTGTTAGGAAAGCATTTTTTTGTGGCACAATTAATGCCTGCTCATAAAATTTTCGGCTATTTAACCGCTTTTTGATGCAAAGTTCCTAGCTTTCCTTGACTTTTTCAAAAAGCTTTGTTTTTCGTCTCAGTTTCTGATTGCTAGTTTGTCAAGCTATGTTTGTGTTGTATCGCAAGTGGCGAGAAGCTCTGCATCGCCTTGGTGTGATATTTTTCCAATTTCTGCGTTTTCTGCGCATGTATCGCAATAATGTAAAAAAGTTGGTCTTTTTTTTGCTTTTATGACCAATTTACAGCGCGAAAGTTTGGATGAAATAAGGGGATGTACAGGGTTTGAAATCTGAGGTTGCAGTTTTTTTTACTGAAGTATGGCTACCTTATTTCAATCCAGTCTACCTCCCAAAGAAAGCAAGACTCAGTTTAATACAATTTCTCAAATCAACCATTGCTTTTTTCTGCCTTCTTGCTACACTTGAAACCGTGATATCATGAGATATTTTGAATTAATTTTTTGGCATCATCCAGATGTGATTAATGGCAGCCATGGACTCTGCCGACTCAAATGATGACATCATAGTACTGGACCAGTACCACATGCTCATCTATTGCCTCTGCATCTGCTCAATTGCACTTTTTGTCTGGTTCCTGGTCCAGATGATAACACATCCCGAGAAGTTCATTCGGGCTCTGAATGAGAATCAGAGAATGGAGGCCGCGTTGGAGAACGAGGGGAACGTCATTCCAGGAGGCAGAGTCAGTTTCCCCAGCATGAACTATGTGGACTCCTCCTTAGACACGAATCAGTTTCATTCAGTGGATATCCCAGTCACACATGTGTCGCCACTCTTCACTGCTCAATCCCAGACAAGTGAGATGAATGTTTCAAGTTATTCTCTTCCCTTAAGTTTATATGTTTGCCTAGTACAAACATTTTGTTAAGTCACTTTTTATAGTCTGACAATTATTCAAGATTTTTTGAATCATGTAGAAAAGAAAATTAATCGAATCTAGGTACTTCCTTGCATTCATTTTTCACAGATTTTTGCGATTTCAATTTTGCTAGAAAAGCATTAAATTTTTAAAGTGAAATTATGAGTCGGATCGGTCTGATCGACCGCTCCAAAAAGTTGTATCTTTCTTTTTTTGCTGTTTCGACCACTATGGCATATACGGTGTCGAGAAAAATGGGTCTGAATTTTTCTAATTTAAGACTAGTTAAGAAGAAATTTGCCGAAAGGCTGGCTTCCTGAATTTGATGCCGCTACAAGTTGATCATTGTTGTAGCTATTATGTTTTCTCATTCTTGCAGTTTTTCATCTTATTCAGGTGTTTTGCTAAAAAGAATCTGTAAGATAGAAAGAATAGAAACAAATTTTAAAAAATATAGATTTGAAAAAATCATTTTTTTTTGCAATTAAAAAGTCTTCTTTTTTCAATACGATTCATTTTTTTATTTACTATGGTCGGAGCATTCAGTGTTTCTTGCACAGCAATCAGGGGTTAGGCACATCTCTATTAACACGAGGGTCATGCGTTCGAATCCCGCTTCGGTCACGGCTGGAGGGGTCCCAGTGTCATCCGCCTCCTCAAGGTGGGACCGGCTGCGGCAAAATGGATGACATCTCCCCCTCCCCCACGGTTGGTCCTGCACTGAGCAGGCCGGGGGCTAATAAAAAAAAAAAAAAAAGCAATCAGGGGCTCATGTTCCTTTTGAAAATGTGATTCATGTTATATTTCGATGAAATCGTAAAAAACTATCTATCATAGGCTATCAACGGCATACCATGGGAATAATTGCTGAGTGAGATCTTCAGGTTAAACCTGGCACTTTTTGGGCAACAAAATGTTATTTGAAGAATAAGTGAGTTTTTTTGGGGGGTCAATGATTTTAGATTTCAAATTGGAAGTGAACGTAAACAGGAGTGGCACAGAACAGCGTATATCAAATGCAGTATTCACAACATTGGCGGCATACAATGTGCCCATCTCAACTGTGACTAGATTCCTTCACAACTGCAGCTCCCCTCATGCCATGCAACTGTTCAACACTAATCTGCTCATCCAACCGAAAGAACATTCGGAAAATATTATGTTTGAGGTGAACATTAACCGTGACCAGCCAATTGACAGCCGATCGAGGTATCCGCTAACTGTGGTTACAATGCTGAACAACACTGCAAATACCTCACAACCTCATCAAAGAGTTCGTGGTGTTCTATCTGTTTATCACATAAAAAATGTCTCGAATACTCGGAAGTCGGCGCTGCTTCTCCAGTCTCTACTCTGTGCAGAGAATCAGCACTACCCCCTGAAGAAAGTGTACTTGGGGCAGGAGCTATGTATTGTGTGTCAGGTGGAGAAGAGTAGTGTGTGTCTTTTGCCCTGTGGACACATGTGTGTCTGTGACAGCTGCTGTTTCCTCATCAGGCTCAAATGCCCTCTCTGCAGAACAGCAGTCACAAACACTATTTTGAACTACTCACATAATGACGACATACCACAGACTAGTAATGTGCAGTCTGTGTAAAACAATCCATAGTTGCCGAGACACGTTTAGTAGCTGTTGTGAAATAAAACTTTGGTGAGCTCAATTTTTGAAATCAATGCTTACAACAGTTTTTGGTTGTATCATAGCAGAAAACAATCGTCCTGATCAGCAGGGGCGGATTTGGTGGATTCGACCCCCTCACTAACCAATGGGTCCCCCTTTGGTATTATTTTATGACATTCATTGTCGGCGGCCAACCTTAAATTTTTCTAAAGGCGCCAATAAGCCCCCTCTCTTTGTACTATACTCAACCTCGACCGCCCCGCCAGCAATGCGTGAATATTTTAAACTCTTTTAACGAGGCATTTGAAAAAGTTTATTAGAAGCAGACCATTGTGATCCTTCAACAATTTTAACCACCTAAGAGCGTTTATAAACAGCAATTTTAAAACACGCTTTTCACATTGTAGTTTTTCACATTGTAGTTGCTTTTATTGGTTACACTAGCGAACTTTTGGTGGCACCTTCACGGTTTTTTGTTAGCATGTGCTTTGAAATTCGAAGGATATTGCAATCAGGTACTAGATATTTTTTCCCGTAAAAAAAACTTTTTTAACAGATTGGTCAATATTAGAATTGGTAAATATAGGTTTAGTTCATATTGAATTCAAACTTCTCGGCCTGGACATGAAGAATACGCCTGGGACGACAATGGTTCTGGGTTCAAAGCTAACAGTACCTTTTTATCAAACAGGTAATTTTTCGTTTCAAAAAAATTCTCGGCTTATTATTTTTCTACTTTTAACTTAGTTGCCACATCGTATAATTGTTATAATTGTTTTTTTTTGCTGTACGCTTTTCACATTGTAGTTGCTTTTATTGGTTACACTAGCGACCTTTTGGTGGCACCTTCACGGTTTTTTATTAGCATGTGCTTTGACTTTCGAATTGTAATAAGTTAAGATAATTGACTCATTTTTAATTCATCAATCGAACTGGAAAAATCTATTTCTTTTAAACAACAACATTACTGAAAACTCGATTTCAGAAATTTTCTAACTCAACATATCTCACAAGTTTTTAAAATGCACGATTTTAAAATAATGTAGCTTAATGCTTTCCAATTCATAACATGCTGATTAGGGCGAGAAGCGCCTGCAGTACCGGGTCGGGGAGCTGAGCCAGCATCTCGCTGCTCACTCAGTTGGGTCCCGGACTTGAGCCTTTTTTAGTTTCTTGATGGCGGACTTGAGTTGACGACGTGTGAAATCGCTATAATTAGCCGTCTTTGTCCCATTAAAATGGCTCTTAAGGACTTTTGTGCTTCTCTGTTGACTTGTTTGTCAGTTGACAAAACAGGTCGGTTTTCCTTGTCGGAGACTGCGTCTTTTAGCCGGCTCCCTATTTCGTCTATACTAATGAGGGCCCTCGATCGCGGCCTTTTGGTTCCTCTCCTCTTAAGCACTGAGGGGGTTCACATTTGCGAAGCGAGTGTATTAGGAAGAACCTTCTTTTTTCCAGCCTAAGTCGCAAACTTTGGTGCCACTCTTGAGGCATTTTTACAGCTTTTTCATAGCATATGCTTTGACATTCGAATAGTAATAAGATGACACAGGTGATGCATTTTTAATTCATCAATCGAACCAGAAAAAGCTATTTCTTTCAAACAACATAACATTACTAAAAACTCGGTTTCAGAAATTTTTCTAGCTCAATATATCTTTTAAATTTTTGAAATGCACAATTTATAAATAATGTGGCTTTAGGTTTTCCAATTCATATCATGCAAAATTCGCGTGGATGCCTCCAGTTTGTCATATTCAGAATTTGTACTTGCAAAACTGTGTCTACACTTATTTGCTGCCACTATATCTGTATTGCATTGTTAATTTAGTAGCATAAGTAGTTGCTTTATTTATGACTAAATTTTGCCAAGTGTTAAGCCTTCGTGGCCGAGAGGGCAGGGCGTGAGACTTCAAATCTCGAGGTCACAGGCTCGAATCCGAAACGTAGCAGTTTTAACAATTTGAGGCTTTTTTCTTATTTGTCTTGTTTCACTTAATTAAGCTGTTTATTTGTCGTGCTCTCGCTAGTGTTTGCGAAGTGCAGCTTCGCCTTCTCCTGTTTGTATTTTCATGACTTCGTATGTTTTTGTTTTGATTTGCTTTAAATTTTTATTCCGCCCAAATTATTTCGTCTTATATTGTATTGGTTTGTGACCTAATTTTTTGTTGTTTCGATGTAAATATCATTTTTATGCTCACTGGATTGCACAAATTGATAAAATCTTCATCTACTATATATTTAAATGTGGGCTTTACTATCTCGCCACGCTCAAGCTTTTTCAACGTTTTATTTTAGCATGTTTAACAAAAGAATTTTTTCACGTTTAAGCTATATCGTATTCGCAATGGTTAAGATTTTCCAGTTTGATTTTTTTTATTTCATCGAGATTAAAATAAGCAGCCAAATAGTGGGATGCTGTCAGGGTTCTCCAAGGGGTTGAGAATTTGGCTTCCAAAGTCAAATCAGTAAACAGTGATTTTTTTACGATTTTTTCACAAGTTTTCAGATCTTTAGTTCGGTGCTGTCAGGGTATTCTCAAGGATTGCGATTCTTCCTTCTAAATATGACTGCTCAAATCCTTGTATTTTTTCAGTCAGATATGAGGGCACTGTGAGGGTACTCTCAGGAGTTCCAAATTGCAATTTTTGCCTTCAAATTCAACTGCTCGAATGCTCGTAGTTTGCAAGATGTTAATTTGTTATGTATTATTTTTTAAATTGTTCAAAGAACTTAGATATAAAAAATTTCACAAAACTTGAAGTTTCCATATCTATAGTTTGGCTCTGTCAGGGTACTCACAGGAGTTGCAATTTTTGCTCCTACATTTCACTGCTCAAATCTTTTTTGTTTTCAAGAAATGACGCCTTCTGTGATTTTTCAAAAAGTTTTCAAAACTTAAATCAAGTTTTTTTTTTCAAATCCAAACTTCCCAACTATGTAGCTGGGACCGTCAGAGTGCTCTCAGGGCTTGCGAATCTTGCCTCCTAAATTGACAGCTGAAATCTTTGTTGATTTCGAGATATGACGTTTTAAGTTATTTTTTTTTTTCAAAAAAAAACTTTCAGAAAGATATGAA
Organism: Symsagittifera roscoffensis; assembly: GCF_963678635.1. NCBI lineage: Eukaryota > Metazoa > Xenacoelomorpha > Acoela > Convolutidae > Symsagittifera > Symsagittifera roscoffensis. Next base: position 36,746,284 of record NC_087063.1, on the reverse strand, counting down.
GTTTTGTTTTCTATGATTTTTTCAAAAAGTTTTCTTAGAAAAGTTAAGTTAGGAAGTTTTTCAAAGTTTCAAATTCACAACACGGTAGTTGGGTACTGTATGATCACTCCCAGGAGTTGAAAATCTTGCGTCTGAATGCAATTGCATTTACTTTCCGAGATTAAAAAATTTAAAAAACTTGAATAAAAAAACATTACAAAATGTGAAATTGCGAATCCTCTAATTGCGTGCTATCAGAATACACTCAAAAGTTCCATATCTAATTTTCAATATATGCGGTTTCTTAATAAATTGTTCAAAAATCGAATCACCGGAGGTGCGTTACACGCTAGTAGAAATTATAGCTTTTGTTTTTATGACAACTTTTTTTGGCTCTTTTGGTTCTTGGTTACTTTTTTCTCGGTTTGATAGGTTTCGAGTGGAATTTATATCGGCGTAATGGCCTCATATTGCCTCTTTTGACGAGCGAACATTTTTATAATGCGTGTTTGTGTTGTGAGGGGAGGAGGGCTCGTTAGCTTTTTCAGGTCTTAAGTATCGTTGATTCTTTTTGGCTGAAAGGGTTGCTTGGAGGTTTATCCATACTTGGTACCGCTCGGTAAGTTCTCTACCAATTCGATTTCTCTTTTATTGTCCTGGCTTGTTTTGTTTCAAAACTAGCCTAATTTATTTTAATACCTAATTTATTTTATTTTGCACTTAGCGGCTTTCTGGTTTTGTATTGCAAGAGGTGTGAAGCGCTGCTTTGCCTCTGCGTGAGAAATAATCACACCAATCGAGTGCAAAGTTCACCTCTAAGGACCCCCAGAAGTTACAAAAACAGAACAAACACTACAACGCTTGATGAGGCATACGCTTGCCCGAATAAGACTAGGATACAGCCCCTACCTAAATACTTAATTGATTAAGATAGACCAAAATCTTACTCCAAACTGTCTTTCTGACCTTCACCCCACACAGCGTTACTACTATTTGTTTGTCCCCAAAATAGAACGAACCTGACGCCAATAGACTTGTGGCTTCGGCCGACGGAGGTCGCAATGTCCCTTGAAGTGAACGAGAGTATGCCGGACGCGCCCCCAAACAAACAACAACTACAATAGCAGCGTCAATAAATGCTTATTTTGAAGGGTACCGCGAGCTGAAAACAACTCAATTTTTTGGTCAAAAATATTCCAAGAAGTGCCCAAAAACCGCATTACCTTTCACCTCTTTCTTCTTCAAAAATTGAAATTTGTCAAAATGGAGTCTTTTTAGTGTTCTGTTAGCGCTCAGAAAATCAATTTTGCCGACCTGAAAAAAGTTCGAACTATTTTCCGAAAGCCCTCTGTCGTCCATCCCCTACCCCCCTCCCCCTCAAAAAAATCATAAATCCGCTCCTGATGACCAGAGTGTTCTACAGGTTGCCGCTCATGAAATAGTGTATAAATTAAAGTTCTACATTTTTTAAACTAACGAAAAAAATACACATGTGTTATAGAACAGTCGGCTGATACGATAAGAAGTTAGTTTACTTGCGGAAATACACTATTTTTCGATAAACATCTTTCTTTTTAATACGTAGGCAACCGGCAGCTTCGAACGCCTACTAGTGCGATTTTTAAACAGTCATATACAGGCATGGCTGCTTGATTCATAGTCCATACTAGTTTTGTTTTTGACAGATAGACAAAAAAATGTTTTTTATTTTCGGCTTTGTGGTTTGCGTTCTATTTAGTAAGTAATTGCTATAATAAAAATAATAATAATATTGTGGCTTCTCGGCCCAAGCTAAAAGCTGGAACCGAAGTGCGCGTTGCCCAAAACAAATATAATACATAGCAACATCTCACGATCCATTACAGTTGGGATAAAAGCACAATAGTCTCCAGGTGCAAGGTCTGTCCGTGGAACAAGTATTAACAAAATAGCTCCTGTAGTGTTTTTTTTTCAGTCTAGGTTTTAGCCCAATAGAGTTGTGGAAGTCAATGCAATTGTCAAGTTTGTGGGCAAGCACAGTTGTCCGGAACCAAAAGTTTCCATTAATTTTATGAATATTGAATCCGAGTTTTAGGAATATTGAACCTGACGCCAGAACTCGTCCTCGTGTTGACATCCGCAGAGTAGGAGATGAAGTCTTCCCAGTTGAAGTCATATCTACCAGCGATGACATTTGAGAGATACAATAAATCGTGCGTTTCGTTCTAAAGAGTAATAGGAAGTAAACTAAGAAAGACTAAGCGTTGCTTATAACTTGGTAGCTGGTAGTTGAGTATCCAACTCGTGGCCATTTTTTGTATTTTTTCCAGAGTAGACGTGTGTCCTTTATTTGGGTACCAAACTTGCGAAGCATAAACTAAAATAGGAACAATCATGCCGCAGTAGAGGTTGAGCTTAATGGACCAGCTGATGGTTGGTGAGCAGTCTCTTTTAAGTAGAAAAAACGCTTTGAGTGCTTTCTGAGTTCTAAAATTGACGTGTTCACTCCAAGTCAATCGCGAGTTCCCCATTACCCCGAGGTCTTTTTCACAACTCGAAAATTCTATTTTTGAACCACAGAGCAAAAAATCAGTAGAGGAACCTTTTAACGTAAGCGCTTTTCATTTCTGAATTTTGATAGACATACGATGCTCTAGGCACCACTTGTTTACTTTGTGAAGGTCTTCCACGAGGCCGACCTTGTTGTTGGTGTTGAAGACTTTAAACCATCTGCAAACATCGAGGTAGTCGAGTTGGTGGCAGGGTGACCACTTCGGGCGTGAAAAAATACAGACTAGCCTGAATACGCAGCGAAAACTAGTATTCCACAAAAAATTTATTTCGAATGATAGTTTAAATTACAACAAAAAAGAACAAAATGATTATTTCAAGATCACGTTTACAATCTTCGCTGAAATGTCATCTGATCGGGAATTAATTCCCCTTTGTTCGTTTTGGAGTCGCTCTTTCTTCTCCTTGATATTTTGAAGGACTTTTTCGGCTTCTGCCAATTCTTTTTCTGTTTCTGACAGTTCGCGCTTGAGGACTTTTGACGATCTCCGTTGGTAAATACCAATTTGCCGACGCAACTCGTTGCTTTTCACTTTGAATTTGTCTTCCTCTCTCATGCGCTGCTTCTCAGATTCCTTATAAAGATGGCTTGCTGCAGACATCTGATTCAGAAGAATTTGGGACGGAATGTATTTCTCAAAGGACTCTCTGTCGAAGAAATCAGAAACAAATCTTAAACTGTCGTAAAGATAGTCTGAGAGAAGACACATGGCATATCTGAAACATATTTAACATTGGTAGGAACCCTGATTAAAGCAGAATGTCAATGAAAACTTTGCCCAGCAATAAAATACAGACCAATGTAAAAAAAAAACAGACTTTTTACAGACTTTACAGACCGGTCTGTAATTACAGACCAAGTGGTCACCCTGGTTGGTGATGCAGTTGGGAAGATCATTGATGTATATGAGGAATAGAAGCGGCCCAAGAATCGACCCCTGTGGACCTCCACTACCTACTTCGAGTTCGCATGATATTTCCCCACCAATGCGAACTCTTTGTCTTCTCTGTGTCAGATAGCTTTTTAGCAGCCGATAAACGCTTCCTTTGATACACATATCAAAAACGTTTCGCAGTAGATTATCATGTGCAACCATGTCAAACGTTTTCTCAAAATCGACATAGATGGCGGAAAGTTCAGAGACAGAGTGGTCGTCAAGGCCCTTGTAAACAGCATCTTGTTTAACTAACAACTGGTTTATAGCGGAGCGTCGTCTACGGAAACCAAACTAAACAGTGTAGCAACGGCTGTACTTTCTCATAAATTGCATCGAAAATAATTTTCTCAAAAACTTTTGAATCGTTTTTTTTAGAAGTGAGATGGGTCTATATTTCTTCACTAGTGTGCGATCTTCAGCTTTGAACACTAGAATATTTTCCGATGTTTTCCATCTCTCTGGGTATACACATTTACAAATACTTGTTCTAAAAATAATCTGAAGTGACGGCGCCAGAGCTTCAGCTAGGTTTTTCAGGAATAAATTTGGAAGCTCATCTGGTCCTCTAGCCTTCGAAGAGCTCAAGCCTCGCAGAGTTTTTGCTAGGTTTCCGCGAGTCGGATTCAGCCGCAAATCATTTTGTGGATCATCATTGGTATGGGGAGTGACCCACTCCGCAGACTTGTTGTTGAAAACGCTCTGAAAGAACTTGTTGAAAAGCTCGGCCTTCTCAAAGTTTGTTTGGGCTTTTTCCTCATGATGCATTATGGCAAGTATACCTTGTGGTTGCTTGACGCATTTGAAGTATTTAAAAATTTTGTCAAACTGTCGAGAATTGAAGACTTTGTCTTCATAAATTGAGTGTTCGTTGTGTACTGCTTGTTTCAATTTTCTCTCAGCTACGTCAATTTTGACTCCGATCGAAGGCTTCGCTGTTTTGTTGAATTTGTTCCGCAAGGAAGACAGCTGTTTCGTCAAATGAGAAGTGTTTGATGAAACCCTGAAAGGGAGATCCCGTCTATGTTTAGTCCGTTTTTCTACATTAATTTCCAGGATTTTCGCAATCCAGTCATACCACGAAGTTGTCAGGACATCTACATTGCTAAAACATCTCGGCAGAAAAGGGTTTTCCACGATGTATTTTGTGGCCTCGTCCCAGTCCACTCGAGCGAACGAATAACTCTTAGTCAGTTCACGTTTATTCACGGGCAATCCATGGGAGAGTTGTATCAAGTACGGCTTGTGGTTGGAACGCGCCTTTCCCAGATTTCGATAGGCTTTGTGTAATGACTTATGTTCAACAACTTTGAGGATTGCTTCTGGATTGTTGGCGAGAAATACTGATAGCAAGTGACCGCTGTCAATGGTTCTTATGATTTGCTCAAAGTCATATATTGGACAAGCAGTTCTAACACATCTGACTCAAAGGTATCCGCTGAAGTCATGTTGTTCCAATCTGTAGACGGTAAATTGATATCACCTGTGATGATGGTGAAATGGCATCCATAGCATCTCCGAGTTCTATCTATAGAGGCCATTAAGCATTGGAATTTTTTTAGACTCCATCGATAAACACTGTTGGTGCACAGTAGACTGAGCACACGAGAAAAATAGAGTTATTTCGCTTGCAAAGAGCTGTAACGGCGTCATTGTCACTTCTTTCAGTTGGGAAAAGTTTGAGTTCAGTAGTTGAGAGTGAGTCTTCTCGAACTGCGACTAGAACACCTCCATGCTTAGTGCCGCCACTGGACGTACACTGTCTGTCGGATCTGTGGACTGCGTACCCATTGAGGAATATCCCATTTTCAGGAACATCTTCAACTAGCCACGTTTCCGAAAGACAAAGAACGTCTATTGTTGTCTGTGAGAAGAGAGCGTTCACAAAAGTTGTTCGGCGCTGTTAATCTAAAATGCTTCGAACATTGTATGATAAGATGTTAAGAAATGGCGGAGGCGTTGCTAGTCGTTGAGTTCTTAGTTAATTAGTAGTAGCGGTCCATCTTCCGTTTTCGTATGATTGTACTAAAAAGTCTCTGATTAGCAAATTTCTCTGACTTTTGCTAATCAGAGACTAAAAAGTCTCTGATTAGCAAAAGTCTCTGATTAGAATTTTCACCTTCATTGATTCGTTCCCTTGGCAGCAGTAATGCTCTATTTTCTTTTTCTTGTTCTTCTTTTGAGAGGTATCTACTATGGAAACAATCGCGTTTTTTCCAGACTTCATCACATTGTCGCTTTCATACTCTCAGAGAGTCCTAAGCCTAGATTACAATATGAGCCTTTTCTCAATACCATTGCCGATAGTTAGTAAGAGTGGCCTAGGTTGTTTTCGGTTCGCATCGTACTTTCCCACTCTCCGTATATCCTTGATTTCAGCCTCGACGTCCAAATGTTTTAATATGTTATTCATCTCGACCAGTTCGCACTTTACTCTGCCTTCATTAAATTCTTCGATACCTCGGACTCTTGTTGTAGAAGTAACTGTGCATATGAGAATAACATTGTTTCTGCTATTCTGTAATTCGCGCAGAAGAATTTCGGAGAAGCCAGTACACTACTTTGACCAATGCATTTCACTCGAGCACACTACACAATAAAATATTTTTGCATTTGTTGTTGGTGCCTTGCATGTTTTGCATGCATGCTGTCTCCCAGAGATACTGATCATAGTCGAAGAGAAATTGATGGATAGCCTGTGGTAGACGCAAACGTCCGAACTGCCACAGGTAAAGTTGCTTTGCTTGGCTACCAAGGCGTGAAGCAATTCACCGCAAGAAATTGGTCGCTCAGATTGATGGTCGCTTTCCTTCCAGGTTTTTCGCACATACACGCAATATGTGATTCGATCCTCGATGCGGTCGCACAAAATGCGCACGAATGACTTTACAGCAAATCGGCCGACAGCGATTGATTGGATGAAGGGAGTGTCAATTACCACTCCTCGAATCGATCATGTTATCTGGAACTATTTAATAAGGAATATAAATTGGTAAAATCTATATGTATTATCTAGTACAGTGCTGTTTTACAACTCAGACTACGTGGATCGTATTGCCTTCGTAATTTGTTTAGAAAGAAAACTTGATTTTGCATTTGTTTTTTTTTTAGATTTCGTCGGCTTAGTTTCTGATTAAGTCTTTTTTTTTGCAATTTCCTTCTAAATTTTTCTAGATAAACTGTACTTTACAGCAGCCTAAGGCCTCAACTTTCTGTCTGTTTTTCAGAGAACGATCGGATAATTTGTGAGATTTTTAATCCGTAGCGGATTTAGGGCGGCGGATGCCCCCACCCCCTCAGGGATTCGACCCCCTGTCGATCCAAATGGTCCCCCTTTGTACAATATCCATTTTTGGTTACGGACCCTAAAAGTTTTTTAAAGGCGCCTTTGGCGCCAATATATACCAATTTTTGAGGGGGGAGCGCGCACCGAAAAACGCGATTTTTTGGTCAAAACTTTCCAAAAAGTACCTAAAATGGCCCAGGCAATCTAAAAAGTGCCTAAGCAATCGTATCTTTTTAAGTAGGAAATTTTTTTTGCCACTTTTTTCCTTGCTCAGATCATAAACCAACAAAAAATAGCTTGAATGGTTCGACGGAAGCTGCACAAATTTCTTTGAAGAGAAAATTTAGCAATGCAAATGTCTGATTATGAAAAACTCCCTCAGAACAACGAAAATGTTCCAGTTTTGCCGAAATGTTGGTCAATTATCAACGATATGATCAAGTAGAGGTACATCTGGATGAATTCTCACTTGAAGAAGTATGCTCCCCTTAAAACAGAACATCAAAGCAGTCTACATCCATGGGTCTCCAGAAAAACATCACCTAATCAAAAAAGTCAAAACAGTGAAACAACAGCAGCAAAGACATCAAAATTTGTGCTTGACATAAAAAATATCACGCTTAGAAACCAGATTACACCAATGATTGAAATTGATCAACAGTTTGCGAAGCTATATTAGCAATTAACCGAAGTATAAAGCCGTTTTTCAAGTGTTTTAAATGAATAAGATCAAGAGTCACAAATCCCACTTTCTGTGCGATGGGGTAACATCACTGCTGATATGTTAAATCAATGCAATTTGCTTGACGCATGTTTTCATTCTGTCTTTTTTCATGTGGTTGCACAAACTTCAGTTGTCCCTGAAGTCAAGAGTGATGTTATCATAAGCCACTGCGACACATCACAACCTAGGATATTTTCCATACTGGAATCTATCGATGTCACGAATTTCAGAGGGAATGATGAACTGCCTTCTGTGTTACGCAGAAACAGCACAAATATTTCTGTTTTTTCGATAAAACTCTTCTACAAGTACGATAAAAGTTTTTGAAAGCCATTTGTTGAAAAGATTTCAGTTTGTACAAATTGATGATGTAGCATCAGAGTACTTTGTTATTACAAGCGGAGTGCCACAAGGCTCCCTTCTTGGCCCACTGCTATTTCTTCTGTACGTTTTCGACTTTGACCGTAAGATGAAATCAAAGCCTTTTATGCTTGCTGACGATGCTAAGTTATTACAATTACGCTCGATAAAGGACCCGTCAGGTCTTAGAATGATCTCGAAATCTTAGAGAATTGGTGCTTCGAAAATCAAATGTTTTTTCAACCCCGATATATGTCACTTCAATTCGTTCTAATGAAAAAGGGGAAATAAAACTACGAATTGAATCGGGAGAACTTGAACAATCACATTGCGAAAAAGACATGAGAATATTTGTTGCCGATAATTTGAAGTGGAGTGCTCATGCAAATGCAGTTTGTGGTAAAGCTATATCCTGTATTTTATTTTTGTCGTAAAGTTTCGATAATCCGAGACATGACCAGACGAGCTGGTAGTGAGATAAAAATCGTAAAAGAATTCTAAAACTTTGGTGAGTCCTTTTGATGACGTATTTTTCAGCTCCTCTTTTTAACGGATACCATCCATAGTCGCTGTGGATTTATGTTTCTTGCATTTTTCTGAAAATTTGTTTTCAGTTTTTTTTTGTTATCGTTCTATCTGATTAGTGAATGGCTTTTCTCGAAAAAACACGAGTGACTGTTAATTAGCATACTAATGGCTATGATTTTTTGTGGATTTGTAGTTATGAGGTGTAAATCTTGTCATTACTTAATACGGTTTTGTATTTTTTTACTGTCTTACTATTCCGGCTTTGTTTTAATTTCTCAGTTTTCTATAAAATTGGACAAACGAAGGAAACTTAGTTTTTTTTTCTCTGAATCGCAAGTGGTGTGAAGTTCTGCTTCGCCTCTGTCGTCAGATTCTGACATGACAATTAGACGTATATCAGTTCACCATTCAGGATCTATTATGCAATTTATGAAGTGAAACACCGTTTAATCCGGCGGAGGCTCAACAAACCGCCATATATTGAAGCCAAATTTGCATCAGAATAATGCAAATTACGTCAGAATTACGCAACAATTGCATTTAAAAAGAGAATTGTATAACCAGTGGCGTCCGCAGAAGTTTTTTATGGGGGGGGCAGTTTTTCGAAAAGTTTTGAAATTTTTGCGTACCTTTTTTTAGGTCGGCCGATTTGATTTTCCGAGCTCTCACAAATTACTAAAAAGACCCTGATTTATCAAAAAATTTCTGCGTCGCAGGCAAACTTTTTAAAAAACAGGCCAAAATTCGGAAGATTTTTGGAAAGTTTTGACAAAAAATGCGTTTTTTAGGCGCGCGCTTCCTCAAATTTAGTTATTTTGGGGCCAGCCCAAAATGGATTTTGTAAAGTTATACCAAAGGGGAATTTTTGGAGAAATTTGGCAACCAGAATTGATGGAGGAAGGACGCGATCGCCACCTCCTCCTCCCCCCCCTCCTCCTCGGCAAGCTACTGTGCATAACAATATTAATTTTCGTCTTGTTGGAATGGTAATCTTATTTTCGGCTTGTTAGCCTACCGTCGAAACGCCCAAAGTAAACCATCTTTATCTCGTTTGATAAGTTGAGACGATGAATTAGAAGAGTTGAATATTTGAAATTAAATATAAGGACCAAACTTCTGACACCGCTTTATCTAGCCTCATGATGAAAATAATAGAAATTGGACGCTGAGCATTCTTTGGATTACTCGAAACTTTAAAATGTTATTAACATCTTTCATCACTAAACCATTGATCCAAGTTTTGCTGTTAATATTAGTGTTCCAGGTTTCAAATGTTGCAACACAAATTTCAAAGCCCAATATTTTGTTCATCTTGATTGATGATTTGGGTTTCAACGATGTTTCATACCACGGAAGTGTTCAGACCAAGACACCCCACATAGACAAATTGGCGCAGGTAGGGAACGTCTAAAATTTGTTTTTACACAAGCATAGCTTGTGTTATAGTTTGAACTTTCTTTTTAGTCGCAAATATTGTTGCGATGCAATTGTTAAGACTAAATGTGTTCATTTTGAAAGTGCTCATTTTGATCCAGCTATTAAGTGTACAGCCAATGCTAAGGATATTAACACATACTATTGTATTGCAAATAGCACTTTAGCTTTGATGCATCATGGATCTGTAGCGTAGAGGTTGGGAAGGAGAGTAGCAGCAAAATAAGAGGGTTCGAACCGGGGCAGGGTCAAATGTTTTTAATGAATTTTTTCGTATACTAGTTTAAATGCGTCCGCTCTATAAATTGAGGCATGCTACTTGGTAAATTTCGTTTTTCAAATTGACTGGTACTGCTAATGCGTATAAATAGGCTTGTGTCACTTAGCAATTATGTAGCGTGCGTCACTCGATATTGGCGTGCGTCACTTATGAAATTTTTTAGACTGAAAGTTTAACTCATTCATTTTCACAGTAGCGTTATCGGTCATATTTTTGCTTGTGTATGCGAAGTGCAACTTCGCCTCTGTGTAAATTATTATATACCGTGAGCTAAAGAACTACGCCAAGCATTGAAGCCGCCGTAAGCTCAAGCGTCAGCGTTTTAAGTATTGTTATGAAAATGCAAATCGAAGCAAATTTCTGATTTTTTTTTTCAAAATTCACTGTCCTCAAAAATCGCTTCATGTTAAATGGCCAATTCTGATCGGCTGATAATTTTCACTTAGAACCAAGTTAACATCCTCCCCCCCCCTGCTTTGGCGGGGAGGATGTTAGCTTGGTCCCCTAATGTAAATAGTTCCTCAAAATTATTCAATTTAGTGCTTTGATGACGTCAATTTAAGTATCGAATAAGTTTGCGCGAATGAGGCAGGTTAATTACGTTTGAGAAAAAGTTTTATTAAAGTATCGAATAAATTTGAGCGATTTAGGCACGCTAATTACGTTCGAGAAAGTTTTAAAACGACCGACGGTTGCATTTTGAGTTAGTTTATTGCAGTATTTGTCTAAATTTTTTCTCTAACACTGCTTTTTACCGGGACCCTTCTATTACACTTGTACCGCTTTAAGTTTGCGAATAAAGGGATAGTTTTGGTATTTGTGCACAAGGTAGTTTCTGGATAACCTGAGTGGAAAACTTTTCAGTTGCTGTGCATTTTCAAGTTTAAAACAATAGCAGATAAATAAAAAAACTGCTCGTATGTCAGGGCAAACTCCTGAGTGTTCCTTTTGCCCCCTAATCCATATCGAATAATATTTTGGGAAACGAAGATACTAAAAAACTGTAATTTTTGGAGAAAATCAAAGATCAAGTGTGAAAAATGGATTTATTCGAAATTAGTACGACCGATTAGCTAGCCTCAATTCAATTTGGAACGATTTTGTTCACGCATAAATCATTCGCGTTACGCTTTCAGGATTATGAATTAATTCTTCAAAAATCGCATAAATTTTTCCAGAGCATCGCCAGATTGGCAATTTTCAAACTCCCAAAACTTTGCAAAATGATCGGAGGTAAAATATCTTTGTAAATTTGATTTTAGGAAGTCGATGTCTTCAATGGAGCATATTTTTTGGTCAAAAACTACTATTGTTTCGATCGCTAAAAATTGACTGAATAAAAAAACCAAACCAAGCGTAACTATTCCGTTTTCTCCGAAAGTCGGAACAAAAATGGTTGGTTGCTTGTTGCTGTGCAAGATTCAAGGCAAAAAAGCTTCGCTGAACAAAAACATGGAATGTGAGAACTAAAACGAAAATGGACTGTCCTTGCTAAAGTCAGTTAAAGCCTTCTGATTGCTAATTAAGTTAGTTAGGCAGAGTAGTTAAACGCTTCTGATAGCTCATCTTCTATAGGATGTCTAACTTATTTGTTCTAACTAATTTTCGTGGCTTTACAAATCAGTCCTCTTTATACAAAACAGTCCTGTACAAAATAGTCCGAAAAATTATATCAAAGTCCAGAAAAACAGTCCCAAAAAAGTTCAAAAAGTAGCCCGAAAAACAGTTCAATTGATAAAAGTGACAATTGTTCCAGAAACGGAGAAAATTTTGCTCGGATTTAAATTTTCTGAAATTAACTAATCCGGGTTATAGTTGGTATTATAGAAGAGAATATAAACCTACCTAGATAACAGCAGCGTCCACTAATTAAAAGCAATAATTCGCGAAACATAGAAGTAAACACAATTGAAAAATTGACTCTGTTTAATCCAGTTGAAACATACAGGTTTCCTAAGTTGTTTCTTTTTGCGAACACGGCATCACTCAGTGGAAACACTTCACTTACTATCAAAAGATTTTTTTCTTTTAAATAAAAATTACTAATTTATGAAGGGTGTGCATATAATAAACACCGAACACTGTCCGACAATTTGTTCCTTTCCTGGCACTGTGCATAAAGGAGTTGCAATGGACGTGTGCGTGCAAAAAAGGACTCATTTGAGATCGTTAAAGATCACTTTCACTTCCCCTATCCGGCTGATATCGAAAAAGTAAGTTCAGGAAAACGCTTAAAGCTGTAACATCAGTTTCGAATGTAACACCACGGCAGGTTATTTTTGCAGCCCAGGAAACAGTTGTTCATTTACCAAGTTACTCTTTTATTTAACCAGCTGTAAATAAACTTTCAAAACAAGACCAAAGATGGCAGAGTCAACTTTGCTGACTGGCTTTGAATTACCTCTGGCCCTACAGAAAACTCACGTTGGGAGCCGTTTTTTTGATACGATTCTGGTGCCCAAGATGATGATCAGCTTACTGTGTTCGCCACTTTACCTGGGCTAGAGATGCTTGTTCTGTCAGATGATTGGTTCTTCAATTGAACGTTTTTGACTGCTCCGAGTGCATTTTACCAAGTTTATAAATACACGCTTCTGTTCGAGGATGTCTTATACCTCTCGTTTACGCTCTGCTTTCCGATAAAAAGGAATCAACTTATTGTCGCTTTCTCAATGTGTTAAAAGTTGAGTCCCCTAAACGTTACAGTTGATTTTGAAGAAAGCTATGCGAAACTCAATGGCAGCTACCCATCAGAGAGCTAAAATTAAGTTTTTTTTCGATTTGAGTCAAAGCAATGAACTTAAGCTTCGTGAGCTTAATCGATTGCTTCTGTCAACAGCGTTTCTACCCGTAGAAGACGTCCCTGCTGAGTTCTGCAAGCTCTATCATCCGATGAAATTCATCGAATTTACAACTATTTGGAGGACAGATATGAGTAGACTGACTTTTCGAGGACGAAAGAAGCCCAGATTTGACAAAGAGCAATGGAGTTACCATCAAAGAGTATAAAACGAACTTCCTCGCACCATCATCGTTGTAGACGGTTGGAACAGCAAGTTTGTAAAGTTAATCAATAGCAAGCACCCTGCCTTTCCAAAACTCATCCGGAAGCTCAAGGCTGAACAGAAAAATAACGACATTTAATTGGGAAAAATGTATACAGGACAAAAAATAGCTAGACTTAAAAAAATTAAATACCAAAATCTCGGTAAAAATTTAATGACTATGATTAAGGCATATCAATCTGACGTTATCATTGGGTCTCTGAGGGGGTGTACTGATAATATTAAATTATGAACATATTTTTATTTTGTTATAAATTTATTCCGTATTGCCAAGCAAAAAGTTTTTCCAAGTTCGATTAATTTCCTTGATTTTCCAAAATTGAGCTAGGGTCTCGATTTGAAGATTGTTGAGAAGTGATTAGAAACTCGTCTCCGGAAGCTAATCCGAATAGCTGATACACAGTTTGGATTCATGCCCGGAAGAGGGCCAGTAGATGCGATCTTCGTAACAAGGCAAATTTGCGAGAAGTACTTGGCGAAAAGAAAGAAGCTACATTGGATCTTCATTGATTTGGAGAAGGCATTCGACCGTGTCCCGCGGACAATCATTGAGGCACTGCGGTACCAAGGAGTTCCAGAGCTACAAGTGCAGGTAGTTGTGGCTATGTATACTGGTTACACGAACAGCGGTACTTGTGGACGGTGAAATGTCTGAAGATTGAAGTCACAGTGGGAGTCCATCAAGGTTCTATCCTGAGCCCTCTGTTATTCATAGCAGTCATGCAGTACGTCACCGAGTCGATGCGAAGAAATGACATCATGGAGCTATTGTACGCAGATGATATTGCACTTCCGGGTGAAACAGTCGAAGAGGTGCTTGCAAAGTATCACGACTGGAAAACAGCAATGGAGCGCAAAGGCCTGAAAGTGAACGTTGGTAAAACTAAAGCTCTTAGTATGCCAGTGATGTCGAAGACCATTACTGCACTCGACCCCTGCAGTGTTTGTGGCAAGCGATTTGGTGCTAACTCCATCATGTGCACCATATGCAAAAAGTGGGTGCATAGGCGTTGCTCTGGGCTGCGCGGGAAGTTAGTCAAATTCACTGAATTTTTTCAATTCTCAGCGTGCACAGGCTGTCAGGACACTCAGCCTCGCACTGAAGAAGACTTTGGGGAACTCGAGCAAATCTGCAAATTCACCTATCTTGGCCATTGCATAGATGCAAGTGGTGATATGGAAGTCACTGTAACTGACAGGATACAGTCCTTGTGTACTCATGTGAAGCATGGACACTAAATGCGTTCGCTAAACAACGCATCACGTCTACTGAACGACGCATGGTGCGAATGATGTGTGGAGTCTCTCTAGCGGACCGTGTGCCAACCGGGCAACTTTTTGGGCGTTTGAATATCGATTGCCCTGTGCTCAGTGTGGTTGAGACCAGTCAATTGAGATGGTCCGGTCATGTTATGCGAAGAGATACCGCAGACCCGTTTCGTCTGGCACTCGACCTGGAAGTGGAAGGAAAGAGACCCAAAGAAAACTTGGATATGTGAAGTGGAGAGCTTGATGAAAACACGCCGGCTCAGGAAAGAAGACACCCTCAAACGGGAATCATGGCGCTCGGCAATTCAGGGGCTCCCCGCCGACCTCAGTAGACTGGGACAAGGCGGAAGGAAATGATGATGATGATGATGATGATGATGATGATGATGATGATGATGATGATGATGAGCTAGGGTCGATTTGAAACTGGCAAAATATTGGATACATACAAGGTTTTGATTTCTTTTCCTCCTCACCCAACTTTCTAAGTTTGAGTCCATTTTTCTGTGGCCGTTAATTCGATCCTTAGATTTCTAGAGTTTGAGGCTTACGCTTTAACCATTATACCATGAGGCCTTTGATTTAGATCTGAGTTTTTGTTCTAAATTTAGTTCTTCAACTACGCTCATCTTTGATGTTCCAAAGTGCAAATCATCGCTATCAGCGCCAAACGATCAGCGTCAAAAACTCAAATGGTTTTGGACTGTTTTGTATGGGACTACTTTTTTAGGACTTTTTTTGCTGCTTTGTATGGGACTGTTTCGCTTGGGACTGTTTTGTACGTGCACCCTAATTGTGCATAGAAAGAACACATACAAATTTCATTCCCACTTTCTCCGAATTACCGCAAAATACCAATATCTGATGCTTTGTGGCATGATGAAACTGGAAAAATATTAACTCATGCGATACAAATATGCTTTCAAAGGTAGTAGTCGAACCACCAGTAGATAATATATTATTATTGACGGTCCTTGTTTTGACTAGTATGGTACAGTGCTGCACCGCCACTACACCCAACCAGTGTGCAGTCCGTCCAGGGGTGCCCTGATGACCTCCAAATATGCGATCAACATTGGGCTGCAGGACGGGGTCATAGAAGGAGCCGTTCCAGCTGGGGTGTCCTTGGACGAGCGATTCATGCCCGAATACTTTAAGGATATCGGATACGACACTCACGCGGTCGGAAAGTGGCATGTTGGTAAGTCCATCGTGATTGAGGTTCTAAAGAAAATGATGGAGAAAATTGATGATGACCAAAACTTACTTTGATACAAACAACAGCTTGCGGTCGATTGTGCGAAGTTGTCTGCAGCTTCCTACCAATGAAACAGAAAGGCAAAATTAATGTTCTGATTTTCAAAGAAAACTAAATTTTTATGCTTGGTGTGATTGTTTTTATTCAGTCAGTTTTTGGCGATCGAAATAATAGTTTTCAACATGAAAATTTTGTTCCCCATTGAAGATATCGAGTCCCTGAAATCAAATGTAAAAAGATATTTTACTTCCAAGTTTTTGCAAAGTTTATGGAGTTTGAAAATTGCCCATTTGGCTATCCGCTGGACCAATTTATGTGCGATTTGAAGGTTGCATTCATAGTACGGAAAAACGTAATGCGAATTATCCCGCTTTTTTATGACTCAAACTTTCACACTTGATCTTTGATATTATCCAAAGTGTATAGCTTTTCAATATTTTCTCTTCCCAAAAACTTCTCGACATGGATTAAGGGGCTGTCGGAACATTCAGGGCGTTGACCTGATATAGGAGCAGTCTTGTTCTGCATTGGTTTCCTTTCTCGGGCCATGAAATTTCATTTTCCTTGCCAATGTTTTTACTGTTTGTCAATGTTTTGCCAATGTTTTTATTGTTTGCAGCTTTCTGTTTTACTCTGCTCTTTTATGTCGTTACTCAATTGGTTTAATGTTGTTCCAGGGTATTTCCAAGAACCCTACTTGCCAACCAGACGTGGTTTCGATACGTTCCTAGGGATGTACGAAAGTGGGATAGACTACTATATGCACACAAGAGAGACTGAGGGCTTCTGGGGATTAGACATGCACTGGGATATGGGGTGCAACTACTCGGAACCCATGTGGGACCTGTACGGAGACTATGCTACTGATTTGTTCACACAGCATGCTCGGATCGTAAATCAATTTGCCAGAATTCAAATGTTTAAAGTCCATTTTGAACCTGCGGTCAAACAATATTTTCCAAATTTGTTGTTCAAGATTGATGATCTTTGCACATTTGGAGTTTTTGATTGGCAAAACGTGCATCGCAAAGGTAATTAAGAGTCGACGAACGTAGTAGAGACTCCTTTATAGGCCGTAATAATTTTTTTGTTTTTTGTTCCGACCATTGAAAAAAGGGGAGGAACTTAGTATTCGGGTGTGTTTTAGTTTTTTTATTTTTGTTTTATTCGGCGCTCCAGTTTCCGACAACCAAGAGTTTGTTCAGTGGATGTTTCCTAAGGTGTCGAGAAGTGCAAGGAACTCATGAAGTCTGTTCGCTTGCTCGAAGACCCCTAGTTGGAGCTCCACCTTCTTCGCAGCTGCGCTGCACTTCCGAAGATCATCTTCAGCCTTTGGACCTGCGACCCCAGCTCCCTCTCCTCGCCCCTCTCAGATTTCTACAGCGCTGTCCACAGTGCTCTTGAAGCAAAAACCGGTTTTCGAAGGGAGGCATTGTGCTGCCCATCGTCTCCAAGCTCTGCAATCCCGCGTTTCTAGGCAGTTATGTCGACACCAAGACCCTCGCTAACCAGATCATAACCAACCCCTCCCAGCAAGCCTCGGCTCTGTGCAGAATTGTGTCTCCGCGCTCCAAGGCCACGAACCACTATTCAGTCTGTCCGATGTTCTTTCGCCCCCAAAGCTCAAACCAAGCTCACCGACATCGTCAGTGGCGCCAGCTGGCGTGAGTGTCTGCTTCGGCTACCACGGAGTGAGAAAAGGCAAGGTTGTTGTCCTGTTCTCTGGCCAATAGTGGCGACTGGATTCCGGCTGTCCCGTTGAAGGCACTCGGTCTCTCCTTGTCTGCCGCTGAGTTCAGAGTCGCCTTGTGTTTCCGACTAGGCATACCTCTCTTAAGCGAAGAGTCCTCATGCCATAATTGCTCCAAGAGCTTGGATGTCTTCAGCGACCACGCCCTCGCCTGTTCCTCCGATGGTGACCGCATCCACCGCAGCGACCGTTTACGCGACACTATTTACAACCTTGCCTCCTAAGCCGCCCTTTCTCCAGTCCTTGTCAAAACCCGTCCTTGTTCTCGTTCAGGCGACATTTTCCTACCTTGCTAGTCTCGTGGTCGTCCCGTCGCTCTGGAAGTCACCGTTATAAGTTCCCTGCAACCTGCCACCCTCTCCCATGCTGGAACTTCTGCCGGTTACGCACTTAAAATTTCTGACGACCAAAAGGTTGCCAAACATGCCTCAGCCTGCTATGAGGTAGGTGTCACTTTCATTCCTCTATCCGCTGAAGCTCTCGGTGACTGGTCCCCATTAGCCACCAAGAGTATCTGCCGTTGCCATGTCGCCTCTATGGCTGCCTTTCGCTGCGCCAACCGTGATAAGAACGACATTACAATGTTTCGAAAAAGTTTTCCCAGTGTTGAGAAAAACCGGTTGCAAATTTTTGATTTTTTGTCTTTGTTCGAGCGAATAAAGCAAGCTAGCAGGCTCAAATCTGATTAAATAGGAGAAATTTAAAATTGAAGCCCGAAAAAGTTAGTTTTAAGCTCGTCAAATTAATATTTTGAGTTTTGGTAACTGGCGGATGAAAAATTCTGCTTCGGAAAATTGCCGTGTTTTTTTTTTATTCTTCGACTCTTCAATCTGAGCCTGAATTGGTAAATAATCGGCCTTAATCTAGGCCTGGTGTTTCGTGGTGCTAACTTACTAGTTATATACCGTCTGATGGAAACCTCTAAAACCATTAAAATCTCAGATCCTTACCTGGACTTGATTACTTATCAAAAACTTATGAATATCACTCCTTTTTCTGGAAGTCCGTTTTAAAATCAGCCGCTCGCTCCCTTATGTTAGACGGGTTAGGATGGAGGCCATCCTCACTCATGTTTTTTTTCGGAACGTGAAACGTCGATGACTGTAATATAGCACGCTTAGCTCTCTGGTGATATCCTTCTAGCAATCATTGAATCTACTGATCGTTGCGTATTTTCCTTTTTTTCTAATTAGTTACTTCAGTCCAACATAAATCCATTGCGTTGTAGGGCTCTGAATAAATAATACTTTTCATCAGAAACCACTACAGGGCTCATCAGCGGTTTTGACGATTTATCGTACAGATTGTTCGTGCTTCCCATAATCGTGTTTTTTTTAAAGATCGCTTCATTTTTTTGTTAAAATAAAGGCAAACTCCAGTATCGAGCGCAAAAATGTAAAGGTCACGAAAAATGTGGTCGACTTCCTGTTTCGAAAGTTTTAATATACAGATTTCTCAGCGGAATAAAAAGTTAATCTATTGATAGTTTTGTCAAATTGGGTCAATTCAATCATATAAGTTTCAATCATGCTTTGTCCTAGAAATTCAATGAGCTTTATAGTCTTCTATTTTTCCTTTGAAGTTATTAGTTGATTTTTTTGTTAAAAAAAAGAGTCAAGTCAGTGTTTTTTTTACGTTAGCTGCGTCCATTGACTCTTTCCTAGCTGTCTGTTCGCTATGTTTTTGAATTTGTGGTTTTATTCTAATTTTTTTCGGCTCATTTTTGGTTTTATTTAAATGATTTTTACTTGTATTACGTGTATTTCCTAGTACAGTGTGATATTTACAACTCAGACTACATGGATTTGTTTTGCGTTCCAACTAAGTTTTAGTATGAATTTTAGTTGAAAAATAATTCATTTTTCACTTAGAATTCGTGTTGTTTTTTTTCAGATTTTGTCGGCTGAGTTTCTGATTAAGTAGTTTTTCCAATTTTCACCTAATTTGCTTAAAATTTTCACGCTAACTTTCGGTTTTTCAGAGAAAGGTCGGGAATCTTGAAACGCGAGATGTCTACAGCAAAGCGCCGCCTTCCAATTATAGTCTTCCCAGCACTTTCACAATCTTTAATCCGCATTCTGTTTTCATGTTGCTCAGATGATAGAGATGCGAGACCAGTCCAAGCCCTTCTTCCTCTACCTCTCCCACAGGGGGGTCCATAGTCCCACCCAGGGCAAGACATCACTCATCCACAGATTCCACGGAGTATACAATGACACCAGGAGAGACTACCTCACTCAGGTGGCCGCAGTGGACGACTCAGTGGGAAGGTGCGGTTAAGTGAAGTGAAGTGATAACATATATACACTAGTCCATTCCTTCTTAGTGTTACGTTAAACCCATTCAATATATAATATATGTACTTGAATATGCAAGGGCCATAATGTTATATGTTTTTTTAGTATCTAGATGATGAAAATAAAGATATATAGTTGAAGCGAACTGCACAAAATGGTTTTTTCCTTCAACAAAACTAACAAAATTGGCGGGGGTGGGAAATAAATTTTTTTGGCTCCATGAATCAAATTAACTGTCTCATGTTTGATTTGATCCCTCTTAAGTATGGTAGCAGTTCTGGAGCAAGAGGGAATTCATGATGATACCATAATAGTTGTGGCCTCCGACAATGGCGGCCAAATTTGTACACTGTGTGGTCAGTCAAATTATCCTTTGAGAGGAGCGAAGCGCAACAACTTCGAAGGTGGTGTCAGAACGCCCGCAATAGTATCGGGGCCTGGAATTCCATCAGGTAGATTTTATTCATCTTAGTAGACAACTGGGTTGTACTAAACTTTTAAAAAATTCTCTCCCATTAGTCCAGATTTCTGTTTTTGCTATTCTTTCAGTAACGCAAGGTGAAGTGCGAAGTGATATGTTTCCCAGTTATTTGGACCAATTTTGATTGATTTATGAGCCGAAATAATTTTTCGCTCACGCTACGCTTTAATATAAAACTGGTGAATAGCGCGCACCAATTATCCCGTTTCGCAATATTCGAACCCCCATATTTTTACATATGCGAGAGCAAATGTCTTGTTATTGGGAACTAGATCTTTTCATTTAACAATTTTTCATGAATCTCGGCCGGACTTTGTTTTCTTTTCCACAAAGTGTCAATGTATGCATGTATACCTCTCTATTTTATGCAATTCGGACACCATTCAGGCCTTATGTTTAGAGGTAAAGCATGCGAATGCTGAACATAATATCTTGGGTACGAGACCCCGCCCGACCTTGTTTTTTCACGTGTCTGTACAAAACAGTCCCATACAAAACAGTCCAATACAAAACAGTCCGGAAAAGTATGAAAATGAACGAAAAAATAGTCCGATACAAAACAGTCCGAAAAACAGTCCCAATTAATAATTGTTTTAACAAGCCGGCAGGCCGAGAATTGTTTTTTGTTCAACAAACATAATGAACAAAATAGTGACCGCCGCAGTCGCGCCAACGTGTTGCGAGCTTGCCAACAGAGGGTAGGACTTAATACGAGATTCGATTTATGTTATATTGACTTACTCACCCCATTTTTTGTCACTTGAAATGCAAAATTAGATTGTTTTGTTTGCGTTTTAAAATATAGGGCGTAAAAACTTCGAATTTCGAAGTTTTTTATCTTAAATTTTTTATGAAATCATTTTGTCTTCGGCTCAACTTGCGTCTGCAATTTTTTGTAGGTCGTTCTAAAAAAGAATTTTCTCTCGACTGACTTGCTTCCGCCGCATTATCTGTCTGTTAATTTACAAGGCTGTCTTTGTGTTGTATAGCAACTGTTGTGAAGCTTCCGCTTTGCTTGTGATGAAATAAGTGTTTATGTTTGTTGCAATCCAACAAAGACTTGTTATTGCTTTCCTTTTTTTATCGCTGAGCGGATTATTCGGTTTTAAAAGTTTCGGCGAACACGTTATCGACTTAGTGCCGCTTGAAGGGATTGGATCAGGGGCGGATCTAGGATTTTCTCGAGGGGGGGGGGGCGGATTTTCAAAAAATTTTCCAAAATTTTGACGACCTTTTTTTTTTTTAGGTCGACCAAATTGATTTTTATTTTTCGCGCTCTCCTAAAGCACTGTTTTGCGCTTATTTTGGCAAAAATTTTCTGCGCCGCAGGCAAATTTTTTTGAAAAAACAGTCAAAAAAGCCGTTTTTGGGCACTTTTTGAAAAATTTTGTAAAAATAATGCGTTTTTTTGGCGCGCGCTCCCCCTCAAAAATAGCATGTATTGGCGCCGAAGGCGCCTAAAATTTTAGGGTCGGTCGGCCAAAAATGGATTTCTGAAAAAGTATCAAAGGGGGGACCCTTTGGGTCGGCAGGGGGTCAAATCCCTGAGGGGGGGGGGGGCGTCCGCCCCCCCCCCCTTAATCCGCCCCTGGATTGGATACTTTTATCCATGTGCAAGCTGAATTCATGTGCAAAGTTTGAAGTAATCAACTTCAGATGTTTTCGAATTATCGGGCGTCTTCCCAATTTTGTCGGATGATTTGTTGATTGATATTTTCCCCATGCTTACTGCCAGCAATTGTTTTAATCAATAGGTTTCCCGCAAAATAAATTTCAATCGAGAAGAGCGTCTGAAGATTTCAATAAGCCTAGTTATCGATATTTTTCTAATACTTTCTTTGTCTACTACTAATGGCCAGCTTGCCATGATCTGTTTGTGATGTATCACAAGTGGTGCGAAGCTCTGCTTCGCCGTTGTCCTAAAATTGATCGCAGTCGAAATATCTTTTTAATTTTGAGGCCAGGACATTTAAGCCGTTCAGAGTGAATCAATGTTTTGTTTTGACTGCTCCTTAACTAGTTCCGAATAATTTTTTGGTAAAGATAAACTAAATTTTAGTTTTGATAAACTAAGAACGCTATTTTCCTTCAATTGCCAATCTGAAATATAAATTACTATTAGTTGGAATTAATGTGAGCAATTTTCTGCCTCAATTTAATTTAGATTTAGTTTAGTTCAGAACAATTCTCCATTTAAAAAAAAATTTGTTTGATAAAAGGAAGGCTAACTCCACTATGGAACAGGAAAAGTGTAAAGGTCACAAAAAACGTGATCGGCTTCTAGTATTGAGTTTTCTCAAATTGAGTTAATTTTATCAAAAAGTGTTATTCATTATTCGTTTTTTTTTGCTGTGTCTTTGCGTTCATTGGATCTGTTCCAATTGTCTGTTAACTGTTTATTAATTCGTGCTCGTATGATCGATAAATTTCAAAAAGGCGCGTAAATTAGTCAAGGAACTTGGTCAAATTGACAGTTTTTGAATTTGAACTAAGGGAATCGTTCTCTTCATTGGGATATTTTTGTTCCCATCGCCGAAATTGGTCTAAAAAGCTATCTCAAGCATAAATATTCCGTTACTTTTTAGGAATTCATAATAAAATCCACCCGAGCACAAGTATTCCGACACTTTTTTCTTAGCAGGAACAATACGTTTCGATAAATTCAAATGTACACGTTATGAACGAACGGAATTTGTAATAATATATGATATTGTGCTCGGTATTATAGCGATCATAGTTTTTTTTATGTACATAAACCGTTGAACCAAATAATCTGAAGTATTGCTCTCACACAACTTGGAATTTTGGAAATTACAATGAAATTTGATTTCAGGCAAGCTGTATTCTGATTACTTTCACATCACCGATTGGCTGCCCACACTGCTGGAAGGAGCAGGTGGTAACCCAGAAAACCTCCCGGATGATATAGATGGAATGAGTCAGTGGAGTGAAATGACCAGTGAGGATTTTGGTGGTCGGAGAGGGCCAAGGGACGAGGTGCTTGTTAATATATATGAGGAGTACGGGGAATCAGCGATCATTGTGTAAGTTTCAAGTTTGTATTTCAGCCAGATTCTGACGTAGAGGATCCTCTGGAACCACTTGGGACGTCAATTTAAAAATTATGATTTTTTTTAAAATTCATTTTAATATTCAAGTAGTTACATGAAGTTTTTGTGTCAAAGAGGCGACTACAAACTGCATCACGTGACGTCTGGGATGTTAGATGGATCTCCATACGATTGGTCATACTCAGTTGGACCACTGAACGAAACTGACAGGTACGCAGTCCGCTTTTTAATCCGACCACCTCTCGAAGAGGGAAGGAACTATGGCGTAGGGGGGTTTGTTTTTCCCGAATGATTAATCGCCCTTACGTCAAGAAAATCTCGTAGGACTCATGTGTGATATCGCATTGAAGCCTTATTGGCCCTGATTCAGATTATGTGAATTTTGAGCGGATTCCGCAACAGGACAAAAACAGTATTGCCGCGGAATCCGCAACCGTTTTCTTTGATTTTCTTTGGTGTTTTGGATTCCACGGACAAATAGCTAAAACACTTAATTGCTCAAAATCGTTCCAAAAACAGGCAACCCAATCCGCAACACAATTTGTGGAATCCGCAGCAAATTTACGGAACAGTTTGTGGAATCCATATCCAAATAATAATTGATGTGTTTAGTAAAATTAAGCTGTCGTGGAATCCATAAATGCAAGTAGAATCCGCAAATTATAAGCGGAATCCACATAAATTTGCGGAATCTACTTACTTTTTTGCGGAATTCTGAACAACCCGTTTTATTCGCTTGTTGCTGAATCCGCAACAAAACCAATGTGCAGACAAAATTTACGTTACAAAATTTTGTGTGTGGAATTCACGGAAATTTTGTAAATGGCGACCATTTACTTTTTGGACCATGTTTAAAGCATTCTCTGGTTTCCTGTGATTTACAGACACCAAATTGTGTGCCTATCCAGTGAACAGTTTGGCCTCCTAATGGTTCCTTGTGTAATTATACTTGACTTTTTTCTTTTTTTTTAAAAATAATAACCGGTTCCCAAATTTTGCGGCGTAATATCTAATTCAGTCTTATTCAATCTAATTCTTTGCTCTAAAAAACCTCAGAAAAACTAGAAAAATTGTTTTAATTAAAATATATATATTTTTTCACAATTGTATTCCTGGGATCAGTGAGATCGTAGTTTTCGGTGGTATATCTGGAGCAACTGGCTCTCCCTTTTTGCTTAAAAATTGATCTTAAAAAATGGAAAACGTACGTTTGATCAAGAGTCGATGAACGTAGTTTAGATTCTTATAAATGTCGCAATGATTTTTTTGTTTATTTTTCCAGCAAAAGTCTTAAAATGTGTTCAGGTGCAGTTTCAATTTTTCGCGGTTTGAGTTTTGATCTCTTTTTAAATTCAATTCATTTTCTTTCTTAAAAAGAAGGCAACTTCCACTATTAAACAGCAAAAGTGAAAAGGTCACGAAAAACGTGATAGAAATCTAGTTTCGAAAGTGTTGTTTAACACAGATTTTCTAGCGAAATAAGAAATTTACCTGTCAATACAGCGTTTTCGAACTGTTAATTTTAGCAAAACATATTAATCATAAAGTGTTCTCGAAATTCAAAAGGCTTTAAGGTCATCTTTTTTTTCTTTGAAATTCAAAAGTTGAGATTGTTTCGAAAAATAAGGCACTATTTGTTTTTTTTTTTGCGTTCATTGACTAGTTTCCAACTGTATATTGTTATGTTTTTTTTCAGATGTATATAAAATGCATATAAGGACTAGTAGGTTTTTAAGGAGCCCAAATTTAACATGTCATTTGAAATCTGGACGAAAGCTGTGAAATTAGATTGGGCTAATAGCTGAAAGATAACTGAAAGATCTCCTTAGGCAAACCCGTATTTGTTTTTTTACCCTTGCGATAAGCAAGGGTATTGCAATCGGTTACTAGACTTTTCCGTAAATAACTTAGTTCACAGAATGGTTAATTTTATACGATGTTAATTTCAAGACTTAAATAAATTTAATAAAAGTTGATTTTTTTCGGATTCATGGTTTTCAGCCTAGTTTCTTCCGGTTCCTTCTCCGTTTTTTAAGTCAGGTTGTATATTTTTGGTTTTGTTTTTTATCGGCTTCCTTGGTAAAACATGGATTTTCTTTTGATTTTAAAGTGTTTTTGATCTTAGTGAAAGTTCTGTAATATGTCATTTTGCCCAGTCTGATTTTGAATAATTTAATCTTTTTTCAAATTTTATTTTCGGTTACACGGTTTCGGTGTATGTTTTGTCCGCTTAGTCAACTTATATTGCGTAGTTTCGAGGGCAAAAGCTCCTGTTTGACAAAATCAGTTGTTATGAAAATGTATGGGATTTCATTTCTTATTTTCAAATTTGCTAAATTTTTAGTATCTTGACAATAACTTATCCATTTTCAAAAATTTGGTACCAACAAAAAGACTGATTACTACATTGTGTGTCTGAGTAATTTCCTTGTCTCCTTTCACCTTTCTCTACCTTCAAAGGTTCTTCGAACATTTTACCGGGGGAATGTCAGACTACCTCGCCAAAACTTAAAATAAGATTTCAATGGAAAGAGCAGGTATAAAGGATCTGTTATGTATAGTCGCTCCACCCTATTTAAAGGCAAAAAGCTCTGGCCTCAATAACGGCCATTTGGAAACTAGGCTGAAACTAGCCGAGTTTCCTTCTTGACTTCCGTCTCTTTTTCTATTCTTTTTCTTGTGACGCACTGTTTTGTTGTATCTTGAGTGTTGCGAAAATCTGCTTCGCCTCTGTGTCTTCTATTGATTCTGTCTGCTTATTTCAGAGACCGCATCTACGTCAGAAACGGTTGGAAGTTACCTGTAGTAGAATGCAATGTTCCCCAGAATTACTCAGAATGCACATTTCAAGATGGCGAGGAGGGGGTTTGTCTTTTCAATATCCAAGAGGATCCATGCGAATACAACAATCTTGCACCCACTCACCCCGAGATAGTGACGCAGCTAATGGCCAGATTGGAGCACTTCAACAGCACCATGGTATGGCCAAGTCAAATCACCGACTTACCGATTTAAGAAGATAAATCTTTTTCTGAAGATGGGAGCTTGCTTCACTCATTTGAGAAAAGGACACTTCGATTGTACAAAAAAAGATCAATCTTTTGTTAGCTAATACACGCCTAAACTGATATTACATGAACTCTATCTAGTGAAGCGCATGAAGCTCAAGCCTTTTAAATCCATGCAAAAGCAAAGGATGTTAATAAATGCAATATGAATAGCCGGTTGCTGTGAAAGAATGAGACAATGTTCCGACAAGTGATATAAGTACAGCAGTTACAAACCAGAAAAATCTGTTTTTCTCGGCACATTTTTTTGGAATTCGAATCACGACCAATAAAGCTGTAATGTGATGACACTTGGCTCCTACGAGAAATCCTTTCCTTTCTAAAATCAGTCGGAAAAACAAGCCCTACGCCGTATACTCCCCACATGGCGAAGTATTCGAAGCAGTATATAACTAATAAGAATTTTGTCTTCGATATAATTGAGTTACCAGAATAATTTATCGGCTTTCATAATATAACAAGATCTGTAAGTTACCACTCTGATGGTGCATATAAAATGAGGAAGATCAATAATTGTTACTAGATATGCGTTACAAATGCAATTTTCAGGTGCCGTCAATCATCAAGCCCCCAGATGTGAGAGCGAATCCTGCTCTGAGAGGCAATGTTTGGGGCCCATGGGAATGAAACAATTTGGTATCGATGAGATACTTACTGAAATGCTTTCAAATTGATTGTGTGCCTAATACTGGTTCCATTTTGGTGTATATATTCTAACAGATGAAATTAAAAATTATCCATTCTTCTAATCCGCGTATGGTGTTTCTGATATTGTGTTCTTTTGACCCGCAACTGATGAAAATTTTACAATCTGATGAAAATTATTTTTCAGCTGGAGTGTATCTGAAAAAAAATGTCTCCGCTTTTTATTTCGGCTATAAAGTGAGAAGGAACTTGCATTTGAGCGTGTTATATTTCCCCCGCTTTTTAAGAGTCAATGAACGTTGTTCAGATCCTTGTACCGGTTATGATGATTTTATTTCGTTTTTGTTTCAAGCTCAAATTTAGTTTATCGCAATTTGACTCTTGATGCCTTTCTAAGTTCAGATCTGTTCCGTTTTTAAAAGGAAAGGAAACTTCCCAGCCCAAGAGAAAATTTAGTTATTGACACAATTTTTTTTAATTGGGTTTTTTATCGAAAAAAGTGACAATCATAGTTTGCTTTAGAAACTTAGAGATTTACGGCTATCTATGTTTTCTTCGAAAGTTGAGATTTTTCAAAAAACAAGCCAGTATTTTTTTTCTGTTTAATTGCGTTCATTGATTCATTTCCAACTGTCTGTTGGCTAGAATTTTCCATGCAAAAACAGTTTCTGCAATTAAATTTCACATAGGATAGAATAATTTGTCATATTAAAGACTTTACAGTCGTGACTCAATTATAAATTTCTGAAAACTGTTTTCAAGGTCGAGAAAAAGTTCGAAATGTTCGATTTTTAGATGAATATGAGTGAGCATCAAAACTTCATATTTATTCATTCATAGTTACAATTGCTTTTTTGTACGATAATAAAGCCATTGGTAGTGTGTTCTAAGCTAGCTAACCCCCGAACAAAAAAGCGTGAACATTTGAATTATTTTGTCTTTTTTTTGTGGTCTGAGACTTGTTATTTTTAGTTTTCAAGCAAAAGTTTGATTTTTTTCTCAAGTAATTCGTTTCGATGCCTGATTTTGTTTCGACATCCGTTTTGTGTTTTACGATATAAATGTGTTCTAGGGCAGATTTCTATTTAAGCGCGTTAAATTTAAATTGCTAAATGGGAGGCAAATTACGCTCTACATTAATTAATCAAAGTGAAAATGGCGCAAAAAACGTGAATGAGATTTAATGTATCAAAAGTGGTTGCTTCAATATAAAGATATTCCAGCGGAATAAAAAAATGAACAGTTTTTTAGTTAAATTATTTTTATCAAAAATGATCAACTATGAGAGTTCTTAGAATTTCAAGAGTGTCGAGATTGCGATTTTGTTCTTTGAGTCAATTATCATTTTTTCCAACTAACTTTTTTTCCTAAATCTAATGTGCAGCGTTAATTATTTTGGTAAATTTAAATAATTAGAATGATATCCGCTTAATCAAAGCGCATTCAGTGCTGCTGGGTTTTGAAACAGATTGAGAACTTGTGACTCAATGCTCCGGAGCGATCATACTTTGAAAGTCATTTGGAGAAATGAAATATTTCCAGTTGCTTCCTTAAAATATTTTGACCATTGAAGTCTGTCTTAAAATAAAAAGTTGTTTTTTGGGGTTTTTCTGTTCATAGAAACAAGTAAAACTAGTTTTTGGAGTTTTTTTATTTTCGAATATGTCTTCTCTAGCTGTCTAGTCATTTTTTTTACAAAAATTTCTTAACCAATTTGCTTTTAATACCATGACTTTCTAATATGTCTAAATTATATTTTTACGTCAGATCCTTTTATCACACCAAGTAGAAAAAAACTACAATAATTTGGAAAAAAAACTTAAACAATAATTTTCTAAAGACTATGGTCGGAACATTCTGTGCTACTTGCACAGTAACCGGCTATCCTTGTTTTTCTGTGCGGTTTTTTATGTTTCAATTATTGAGTGTCAAAATCAGCATCCCTAAGTCTAAATTTAAGCCAACTGCTGATAGCTGATTATTGCTTCACTGAACAAATAATCGAAGTTTTTAATCGGAGTGTTAAACATTTTTCAATAGTTTTAAATTCATTTGGAGAAATTTTTCCAGTTGCTTGCTTAAAATTTTTTGACTATTGTAATCTGTCTAAAAACAAAATATTATTTTATGGGGTTTTTGTTGCTCATATCTTCAAGCTTTTTGAAAATGGGCTGCTTTAATTAGCAAATTTGAAGCCACAAAACCATATGTGAACAAGGACCTTTTATTGTGGACTGAATGTTTTCAGCTGAATATATGCGACCCTAATCGTATGAAATGGGTTTGAAGAACTTTTTGGTACAAAATTTCAAACTTTTAAGTGCAAAAATAAAGTTTAGCGAAGATAAATCTAGTTTAATTGAATTTTCAACAAAAACTATGGCAATGAATAGTGAGGTAATCAAAATAGGCACTAGCCTTAATTGTAAAACGAGTAAAAAGTTTAAGTGAATGTGATTTAACTTCAGCTTTTCAGTTTATTCCTTGAGTCATCTGTTATAAAATAAAGGTTCCAGGAAAGCACACTTTCTGGTTCCAATTTTGTATAAGGTCAAAGAAAAGCAGGCTGGAAAAAAGCCCAGCGTCGAAAGTTAAAATACGTAGTAGTCTGCAGTTACAATCCAATATTTGCGGCGTGGCAAAAATTCGCTAGATAATGAAATTTACAGTATTTAGTGAATATCGGCAATCATTAGTAAAAAAAATCGCTTAATGCGAAGACAGAGGCTGAGAACTTGTTTTCAGACCGAGAACTTGTTTTTTATTAAAAAGTAGGTCTGTAAGATGTTCAAATTGAATAAATTGTTCATCTGTTCAAGTTATTAAGTTTAACACCAGTGAAGCTTTCTAACAAAAGATTGCGCACTTTTTATTTGTAAAGTTTTTTGGTTTAATTGATTGTTTTGAGGTTTTTCGTGAGAACTTACTACGTTTGAATTAAATTTTGACCATGAAATGTTCGGCCAGCACAAGCAAAATGTTCTTTTTTATGAGTTTTTCCTCATAGTCTCATGCTTCTCGTAAATCAGCTGGTTTGACGGGCGTATGTGATATCTTGTTTTTTGTGGACAATCTATATAGCTGTATCTTTACAAGGAAAGAAGTAGGGTTAAGCATAGATTTATTTTCCTTTCAATTAATTTCCGACTAGTTAAAGAAAAAATTATATAAATGTAAGAACCTATTGTGTAACTAATCGTGAGGTTATCAAAATAGGCACTAGCCTTTTTTGTGAAATGAGCACGGATGATGAAATTTGAAAATGTTCAGCTTATTTGCAAAGCTTTCTTAGGCGCATGCCGCAAAATTTCATTAACTGGCTGAGTTAGTGATTAACTAACTATATTTCATTCAGTAACAATACCTTACTTGATTTGATTTTATTACTCTAATTTATCTACAATTAAAACGAATGATATTCGAAAGTATCATCGCTTGAGTTTTTTTCGCGCTCCATTTCCAGATATCAGTTCTCTCTGCTGAAATAGCTTGCTTTAAATATTTTAGAAGAGTTTGAAGCCATGGAACACGCATTTAACCATGGAACACTCATTTAACCATGCAAAACGCATTTAACTATGGAACAAGCATTTAAGCATTTTAGAAGCATTGGAACACGCATTTAAATTTTTCAAAATAAGCGCATGAGAAACTTCTGAGACAACTGATGAAAATAGATGACACGCAATTTAGAATTATGTGTGGAACATCAGCTACCGATGCCGTTGTTTCATTAGACAATTGAAAGAACTGTTTGCGGAAAAGAAAAAAACCCTGCATCACATATTTGTTGAGCTCAAAAAAGTGTTTCCAGGGAATTGATCCCATGCGCTCTGAGGCAACAGAGTAATCAAAAATCTGGTACGACTAGTAATGTGTCTGTTTACCGAATTGGACACCAGAGTTCTTCGGCCAAAAGAGTGTAGTGATTACTTAGAAATTAAAGTAGGCGTGCATCAAGGATCGGTATTTAGTCCATTGTTATTCTTAAAAGTAATGGAAGAGGCTAAAAGAAACTGCCGTTCTATAATACCATGGGATATGCTATAAGCAGATAAGCTTGTGATATGCTAACAAGACTTTGCAAAAATGCGTTTTAAAAATCAACGTGGATGAAACAAAGATTCTTCAAGAAACCGGAAAATATCCATGCGCTTGTTGCTTAAAGGGAGTTGGCGTCAATTCAATACGCTTCAATTTTTGTAATCGATAGGTCCATCAAAAATACAGCGGCCTGACGAAAATAAATTAACATAATCACAATTATGTTTGTCCAAGATGAAATAATCTTTCCAATTATCACTCAAACCAGAATGCGACTCTGCGGATCAATTAATTGGAAATACTGAGTATTGTCGAAGAGCTCTGCTATCTGGTGATATGTTTTCCGTTCACAGTGATGCAAAACGTACTTAATCTATCAGAATATCAGCTTTTTGGACGGAATGGCGGCAAATTGCGCCTCTGCTGCTGAATATATATTGACTTGATTACAAGGAGTCATATCTACGGAGTTTGTCTCAGGCCAGTTCTGATGTACGGCTCGGAAACCTGTGCGCAGACCAAGGCAAAATCCAATTTATTCAAGAATGCTGATATGAAGGCTCTGCGTAGGATTGCAGGAGGCACCCATGAAGACATAGTTACCATTGAAGCAGGTCTTGTTGATCTGTACAAGCTACAAGTGCTGTCGCGGCTACCACAGTTTGGCGACGTTCATCGAAGAGAAAATGAATCTGCGCAAAAATCAACAGATATGTTCCAGTCCCAAGGAAAAGACCACCAGAAAGCCGAAAAATGCTAGATTGATTGTGTTGAACAAAACCTGAATACTTTTGGCCTCAAATCCACAGACTGCCGTGCTCGAATCGCATGAAAAAACGTGTTATTCTTCATTAATTAGCTTGAATGCTTTCCGAATGTCCAACCCCGCCACAATAGGAAACCGGAGTATAAACACATTAGTAGTAGCAGTAATTGCATTTCTTGCAAGGATAGTGTTAAAAATGCAAGTTTTCACGAAGTGACCCAAGCTATCAACGTTAATTTTTTTTCTTAGTTTTATCGCTTTATTAGAAGGCTTTAAAAAGGTTCTCGCTTTTCGAGAATCAATTAGAACTATGAGACTAACTTATTTTTTGTTTCAATTTTTTCTTGCTGAAAAAAGTTGCACTAAAAATGAAACAAAAGTTAGCGAAGCAATTAGCTATCAAAACAGTTTCTCAAAGCATTTCAGAATTTTGTATTTTGATTAGCCTGCTGAAAAAAAACTTTGCAAACAACTTCAAATGTTTCAGGCTGTAGAATTTATCCGCTGTAGATTTTATTACCCATTTTCAGCTACCTGAACCTTTCAAAAACAACTTGAAATTTTTAAAATTGTATTGCTGAACATTTTCTCCCGAAAACTTTCTCGATTCAAGAAATAATCAAGGCTATGAAAGTTGCATTGAAATTTTCAGCACTTTTATTGCTTGAACAGGTTTCTTGGAAAGACACTCTCTGCTAATCAATCAAAGCTTTCAAAATTAACCATAACTATTTCGAAGTTTTTTGTTTCATTTTTTGCCATGTTGCATCAATTGAATTTCTTGTATGTAAGTTTTTTTCAATTAATTTAGATCTGTCATCTGATACAAACTAAAGTTTCTATGGATTGTTTTTTCGGTATCTAGTTTGGTGCAAAGAAAGCCATATCTGTAAAAGTCAATTGGGATTAGGCTGAAAAAAGAACCACTTTAGAAAATGAATCCGCGTAATTGTCTGCTGTTATAATCCAACGTTTGCCTCATCGAAATTTTTCTTCGTTTAAAATTTTTGTCTGACCTTTTGGATTGCTTAACATATATCGGCAACCATTATCTTTTCATCAATCAAGGTCATCTTTTTTTGTGTTAAACCATCTTTTCAGCAGACATCTGTGTCTTCAATCAAGGAGAAAGTCTCAGATAAGACATTGGCATTGTTTTTTCTCAGATACAATAGTGGCCAAAGAGTTTCATATACCAAAATGCCTGTCTTTTTTCTTTGACGCTCGTGAAGTAGCTCCGGAGATGGAATTAAAAAAAAACTCACCAAGCCTTTTTTTTGATAACTAAACTTCTCAATTGATTTTAAAACTAGAACCCACTGATGTAAAAAGGTTCAATGCTTACCAGGATAAATTCGAATCGCAATGGTTGAGTTTCATTCCGCGTAAAATCCTAAGATTAAAATTGTCAAATCAGTAG
This sequence comes from Symsagittifera roscoffensis, assembly GCF_963678635.1. Lineage (NCBI taxonomy): Eukaryota > Metazoa > Xenacoelomorpha > Acoela > Convolutidae > Symsagittifera > Symsagittifera roscoffensis. The sequence continues at coordinate 36,713,074 of NC_087063.1, read as the reverse complement.
CTTAGAAGTGCAATTGACTCTGCCTAGGTTCAAAAATTCGTGAAAAACATAGATTCGTTTGCGGAAAAGATGTAACTGAAGATGGATGGCAGGGCCTATCTTGTCTGAAACGTGCAGAGAGCTTCTCTAGGCACTCCAGTTCAATTGCCCTTATAGACCAAAGTACTCTTCCGCTCATATTCCTTCTGTTTTAGAGCTACGACACCTCCACAGAACAGAGCAGAAGCGACGAGACCGCTTAACGCTCGTCCCATGGCATGTTGCTAGGCAGCTCCTGTGGAATGTAACGGTAGTTGACTCCCTAGCCCCTAGTAGAATGAGCACAGGGTTGGTTTCTCATCCCGGAGTGGCGGCAGCCGAGGCGGAAGATCGCAACTCTACCAAATATAGAGATTTAATTAATGATGGATATATTTTTCAGCCAATGAGCACGTGTACCGAAGAACCCAGGGCAGATAATTTTCTTACGCAGAGAATCTCCCTCGCAATACAAATTGCGAAAGCTGCCTGTGTACGCGGCACTTTTCATGTTAAAAACTAATTTCGAAGAGTTTTATTTATAGCCTAAGCAACAAAAGTTCAGCTTAGTGTAAGTGTCTGATAGACCTGTAGCCTCACATCAGATTAATTGTTTGAGCTTTTTTCAATTTCGTTTTTTTTCTGTGCAAGTGTTAGCGTTCTCACTCTGTTTGTTGTTTTTTGGCTAAGTTTATGCATTATATCACTTGAATGAGCTATATCGGCGGAAGCTTGAGGTAAATACCGTGGTTTTTGTATTTTTTTTCCAAAGCTCACATTATAATATGGCTTATGGTTGCGTTTTCTTGAATTTTAGTTTTTTCTTTTTTTGCCACTGTTGCAAAAATTGAGCTTGTCTCCCTCATCATATAAGACAAACATATAAATTACTTAATGAGCTAAATGGAAAATCTATATCTCGTTTTAAAGTGCCCATTCTTAAATCATGCCAAAAACTAAATGATAATCCAACTGAAAAAGATGTAGCAAATAGATTCAATGATTTTTTCATCAACATTGGTGAAAACTTGGAAACAGATATTCCAAATGTATCTCCACCTCCAGTACCTTAATTAAATTGGTCAATGTTTCTATACAGTACAATGCCATCAGAAATCAACGATTTTATTTGTCAACTAGACAACAAATCAACATCCGGGGATCACTATATTAGCAATCAAATAGTGAAAGCATCTAAAAACGTTACTTCCCCATTCCTATCGTTTCTAGTCAACCTTTCTTTTGAAAAAGGCATATTTCCTTCTGCTTTGCGTAAAGCAAAAGTAATTCCTGTTCATAAAGACAATTCCCGATTAGATGAAAATAATTACCGGCCAATCTCTTTACTTATTGTATGGAGCCAGGTATACGAAAGAACAATGTATAATCGAATCTACGCAAACATGAAAAATTCGCTTTGTTGTATAGCAAGAAATTTAGGTTCAGATCAAAACATTGTACAATAGAAGCAGTTGTTGAGCTAACTGAAAAAATAAGACTTAAAAACTCGTTTAAGGAGGCTTATAGTTTTTTCCTTGATTTAAGAAAAGCTTTTGATACTCTCGATCATGAAATACTTCTGACGAAACTTGATGCATATGGCATTAGAGACAATTGCTTTAAATGGTTTAGGTCCTACCTCAACGATCGTCAACAACGAGTTGAAGTAAATGGTGTTTCTTCAGATTGGAAAAAAAATAAAATGCGGCGTCCCACAAGGATCGATTTTAGGACCGTTGCTTTTCCTTATATACATTAATGATTTGCCCGTGACATGTAAAACAGCAGAAGTAATCTTATTCGCAGATGACACCAACATAACTGCTATAGGCTGCCAGATTATAGATATTAAAGATGATCTTCGTCATCTTGACCATTGGTTACATGGAAATAAGCTAATTATAAATAATGATAAGACAATACAAATGAGCATAAAAAGTGCTTCCAATTCAAAACTCACACTTAATTGCTCAGAGGTGATTAATAAACCTGTTTGTAATTATCTAGGTTTATATATTGACTATAAATAATCATTTCGAAGTCATATCTGTTAGGTGAAAATGAGACTCGGAAAACAATGCGGGATTTTATCGAAACTGACATTATGCGCCACGAAACCAATTGCTTGAATACTATAGAAGTAATGTGGTTCCTATCATTCAATACGGAATTCTGATATACGGTTGTTGTAGTTACAGTTCGCTTGAATGTTTATTTCTACTGCAAAAGAAAATTCTTAAATTCATCTATTTTCGAAAGCGTAGCGATAGTTCTCGTGATATTTTTCTAGAGAATAAATTCTTATCGGTGTTTGAAATTCATGTTTACGAACTACTCAAGTTCGTGCTTCGTGCTGTCACAAAGTCTCTCTCTCAAAGTTTTTTAAGCAATCTGTTCTCCTTTGAAAAGAAAAAAAGGGCCACGAGACTGTCGAAAACAAAACTATTAGCTGAACCCATATGTAAGGAAAAAATCGATCGGTTTTCCGTTCGATATCGCGCTACCAAGCTTTTCAGCCTTCTCTCAGCGCAAAAGTTGATCCCCGAGGATGTTAAAAGATATTCGAAAACAGAATTAGTAACATTTTGTCAAACATTTAAAACTGTATTTTTAGTGCAAAATGAAGAGTTAATCGATTACATATTCAAATTATAAAAAAAATTTTTTATTGAACCCGTGGTTACATGCTGACGGGGGTGTATTTTAGAGTTGAGGTTCTAACGCTAAAATTTGACCTTCCAGAATCTCTTTGCTTAAGAGATATGGACGATTTTACGATTTTAAAAAATATATATTCAAAAACTTAGAAAAAAAATCGATTTCGATTACATTTTCAAATTATAAGAAGAAAATGTATTGAACCCGTAGTTGCATGCTAATGATGTGTATCCTAAGGTTGAGGTTCTAACGCTAAAAGTTGACCTTACAGAAACTCTTAGCTTAGGAGATATGGACGAGATACTGTCGAAAACAAAACTATTAGCTGAACCCATATGTAAGGAAAAAATCGATCGGTTTTCCGTTCGATATCGTGCTACCAAGCTTTTCAACCTTCTCTCAGCGCAAAAGTTGATCCCCGAGGATGTTGAAAGATATTCGAAAACAGAATTACTAACATTTTGTCAAACATTTAAAACTGTATTTTTAGTGCAAAATGAAGAGTTAATCGATTACATATTCAAATTATAAAATTTTTTTTTATTGAACCCGTGGTTACATGCTGACGGGGCTGTATTTTAGGGTTGAGGTTCTAACGCTAAAATTTGACCTTCCAGAATCTCTTTGCTTAAGAGATATGGACGATTTTACGATTTTAAAAAATATATATTCAAAAACTTAGAAAAAAAAATCGATTTCGATTACATTTTCAAATTATCAGAAGAAAAAGTATTGAACCCGTAGTTGCATGCTAATGATGTGTATCCTAGGGTTGAGGTTCTAACGCTAAAAGTTGACCTTACAGAAACTCTTAGCTTAGGAGATATGGACGATTTTACGATTTAAAAAAAAATTCAAAAAAAAAAATCTAATTTTAAATTTTTGTTTTACTTTTCTCTTTTACCGGCGGTTGGCTGCTTACGTAGGCCTAATATAGGCTTCTGATTAGAATGACAATATTTGACCGTCCAAATGCTCGTAGCTTAGGAGATATGGACGATTTTACGATTTTGAAAAAAAAGTTCAAAAATCTAAATTTGAATTAGTTTTTTTTTCTTTTTTACCGACATTGCCTGCTAGCGAAGGTATAATATAGGCTCCGGATTAAAATGACAATACTTGACTGTCCAAATGCTCGTAGCTTAGGAGATATGGATGAAATTACAAATTTTCAACAAATTCTAAAAACATTAAAAAAAAATCTTTTACTGATTGTGAAAGATGTATGCATAGCTAGGGGAGGCGTTTGTGGGCCATATGGCCCCGTTGTCTATCCTCTCCGAGTCTCATTTTAATAATTACTTATAACGATGAATTGCCAAATTTATGTAATGAATGACCGGAGAAAATTTTTCTTCTTTCTTTCTTTATCAGTTGGGATTGAAAACTAACTTTTTCTGTTCACTAGAAAACTTGACGAAAGAATTACTGAAGACTGATATTCTATATGAGATCCTTTGATTAGGTAAGTTTTCAAGTTCTTAGTTGAGGGTTTCGTTATATTTCTGCAGTTGCTTACGTTCAAAATTCAGTTTCGAAGGAAGAATTCGAAAAATGACCAGAGATTATAGACCGAACAGTCATAAAAAATCGAACGTTTTTTTTTCGCTATTTTTTGCAGCAACGAATGAGGTGTTATATGTTAGCCCAGTAACTCTGTCTAATTTTAATTTTTAAGGTTTAGGATGTGATTAAAACAAAGAGGCTAGCAGATTTAAATAAGTTTCCCTTGTTCTTCTGAGATCTTAATTGAACCATATTTTAATTTTTTTAAATAGAGTTAATTACAACCTGAAATAAATGTTTTGCTTCCTTGCTCAATTTTTAGTTGCAGCTAGCTGATACGCACATTAGAAATAATACATGTCTGATAAAATTTTCAGGTATCATGAAACTGAAGAGGTCTAAATGACAGTTAACATCCTCGTTTGAACTATGTACGGCGAGACACTTGCTATCGAAGACTGCTACGTAAGATGATTTTTGAATGGTTTCGTTCCTATCAACCTGATATATTTAATCTTCTTGTGTTGAATTTGACCGGCAGCCAGTCAGTACTTTTTAGCTGACCCAAACAGTGGATTGTTGGATAACTTTATTTTTCTGGGAGAGTAAAGGACACTTATAAGAGTAGGAGCACGGAGCCACACGTGGAATCAAATTGTTGTCCAACCAAATATGCCCACTTACAGTGTTCCCCACTCCACCATTCCTCTTCTCCCTCTAAGTGATAAAGATGTCCAACAATCATATACCGGCAACAATCATATACTGACGACCCATGTGCGGTCAGATTTTTAATCGTCAAATGATCTAAATGTGTATCATCAATCACAACGAACTGCTGTGGGATCCGAGAAAGCGAATTGAACTGATAAAGGGCAATAATTTTTCAACCGCAACTCCCAAATTTATGCCAATCGTGGCGACATCTAGTGGGCTATGCTAGGCCCTCACACAAGAAATAGTTTGAGCTGGGTAAATAATTCAAGCTGAAACTAATTATAGCTAATGCCAAATTGTTGGCAGTATCGGTTACATGAGAAGTTTAATAGGTCAAAACCTCTAGAATTTTATGTTAATTAGTTTTTGAGCACGGTATTTAAACTGAAATCCAACGTCGAAATGAGCAGTTGTAGGTTAATTAACTTCATTCAGATTCGTTGGCCGATAAAAAATATTGCCAGTTTGGCATTAACTATAAAACAGTTTTTTGAAATTGAATGTCATTTTATAAAACACTTTTTTGTCCCTTTTTTCATGTTTTTTGAAGTTTGATAAACTGCATGGCAGATCATTGTTGAATAGAAATTATTTGAAGGTATTTATTCAACAAAATATGTCTCTGAAAAAGCGCAGCTTTGCTTTGCTCTTTTGACAGTTCGAATGCAATTTTAGAGTTTCGGGTAAAATTTCAGTGCGTTTTCTCTGTTTCAAGGTCAGAATGATATCAGATTTTTGAGACGTTGTCCAATATTTTTGGTAAAACCATAGCAGTAATTAAATATTTCGAGTTCGCTAAAAAGGAACGTGAACCAGAATGATGCAATGTAATTACAAATTCCCAAGGTCAGAATTGTTTCAGAGAAGGCATCCTCAAATGTGCAGTGTTGTCAACACACAGTTCTGGGATGCCATATGTTTTTGAAACAATTCAGAGCTTGCATAATTCTACTTGATGGTTTTTTTTGTTGCAATGACAGTTTTAAAAAGATCCGCCGGTTGCTCTTTGCTGTACATGTTTGTAGAAAAATATCACAGCCTGTTCTTACGAAGGTCCTTATTTGAATAAGAAAATAACGAGAGTTTTTCAACGTTTGTATCGAATTTTTCAAATTAAAACGTCTTTTTTATCTTTCATATGGAGATGACAAATCTGCAGATGTTAGTATGCTTTTTCAACATGTTGATTCACCTATGTATGTTAACAAGCCAAAAATCTTTTGCTTTTGAAAGGAAGACTCTTCACTTACATTTAGTCGAAGTAACAAAAAGCTCAGAGCAGATATTCAGGCCATAGCATGTTAGGGGAGCGGTGGTGAAGTGGTTACGTCTCCGCCTCTCAATCGAAAGGTCGGATGTTCGAGGCCCACCATGATCCGTGCTCGTTGCTTGAGGGTGAAGCAATATTACCCAGCCCAGAAAAATAACCAAATAAAATTGCGTGTTGTTCTTAAAACAGGGGCACAACAGCGGTTCACCGTGATGAGCTGTACAGCTCTTGTGTTGGTGTTTTCTTTTCTCTTTTGAGTTTTCTTCGAGGTAGTCAAAATTGGTTTAAAATTTCTACCCCACGCCTGAGAATTTTTTTGGGACAGGTCGAGCCAAAATCAAAAACTTCAATTGCGACAATCAAGGATCGAGACGTCGATTTTTTTCCCTTTCGACAAACAAGGGTGTTGCAGCCGGGTACTAGACTTCTTAACCGTAAACAACTTCAAAGAACTTGCGCGTGAGAATTTTATACGTGAGTTAATTGCTTATTATAAATTTAAATTCAAGGCGATTTCTGCGCACTTGGCACAGCGGTAAAACCGTAACTTGAAAAGACAAAGACTTAGAGTTCGAGGTCGATTCCTATCGTCTGTCTGCTTTTTTTTGTCGGCCAAGTCCCCACAGAAAGGGATTCTTTGAATAAAGGTTTGGCTTATTTCTGGCATTACGAAATATCCATGTAAAGTTTCCAAAGGTGCAGTAATTTTATCCAGGATTTTTGGCGTTTTTTATGCAATTTTTTATAATTTTTGTTTGACGAAAACGGAATTTTGAAGTATTTTTTTCCTTTCTTATTTGTCCATTCGTTTGTTTTTAAGCATAGTCATTCATTTTTGTATCGCAAGTATTGCGAAGGTCAGCTTCGCCTCTGTGTTAGTAAATTAGCAAGGTTTTGGCTAATTGGGGCTGCTTTTTAATTTTTTTTACAGGTATAGGGAAGTAATTTTGCGCTAATGCATGTGTCCATCACCCAGAATTATAATTTTTGTTTGAACTAAAAACTCTCCTAAAAAAACGTGTTTCATGTTATGGCGTGTTCACAATTGAACAACTAAACTTTATCGCAGAGCAACGAAAATCAGAGTTTTCTGTCCTCCTCGATTTTTTGCTGCTCGAGGGTGTGAACAATTTTTTTTGAGGATATCTCAAGAAACAACCGAATCGTCATTCAGGAAAAACAATCGAATCGTCATCAAGGAAACCCCACATCCGTATTAAAGAAACTTATTTTTTTCTGAAATTGTAAGTTGAACTGAAATAAAACACAAAAGGTTTGGTGCTCACTTTGTACCATCGTTTTCCTGAGATCAACGCATCAATGAATGATTAAGAAAAACTCTCACTAAGTTTAATTTTCTGCTACGGTCATCGCTGGAATCCGGTTTTTTCTGAAAATGTTATCGACAGAATCCGTTACCTAATGAGTATCAGCACTTGGCTCATTTTACCTCCGCCTTAGAAAATGTTGTAAAATATAGGGCCGACATTGTTTCATAGTCTGAACAAGATGAACGCAAAAATGCAAAATTTGAAGATCAGAAGCAGTGAAAGAGAAAGAATAAGAAAGAGATCATAAAACGAAACAAAAAGCCAGGCGATGAATGGCGGAAGATCATGAAAATCTCTTGATTTTCCAATTGTGCCACTGACTGGTGCCACCGATCAATCAGTACTATGCTAATTTCCTCGTTTTTCCAAATGTATCCTCAGGTGCCATCGGTTAAGATAATAACATTTGAAATAATTGAAGTCTGTGTTACAGTGGTTACTGTCCAAATAAGAAGTCAGAGCAAAATTTGAGTTGAGGGTTTAATAGGAAATCACCAAGATTCAGCCCGGGGATTTATTCAATAAGTTAAAACTGCTAATGAAAGCAAAATCTTGAAATGATTTTTGTAAACTAGGAAAACTAAGTCGCGATACTACGGGTTAAAGCCAAATTGTTTGCTATTTATTAGTACTTAGTGTTCGATGAATCCCTGCACGTTGTTTTTCACAGCATTCAAAATTGCCGACAAATGAAGCAATCGCGAAACTTCTAAACCATTTTTGACCAAAATCTTGTTGGCGTTATGTAAAAATTTTGGCATTGCTTTTTGCAGAACTGCTTTATGGATGCCCGTGTTGCGTGCTTACCAGTCCTGAGAAACCATTTTTTGCAAAATGATTGGTATTTATTGTTTTGTGGTAAAGAAACGCATCAATAATGCATCCCTTCGATGCTACTAGGCATGAGATCAAAATTTTTGTTGTTCAACTACTTAATGAGCGTGGATGAACATGTAATATTATGTTGATTACCCCCCTGTTTTTCACTAGAGTGATCTGGATGAAAATGAGGATGGATCACATGGACAGAATGGGGAGGCAACCGAGAAGAAGTGGGCCCAGCTCATCCCCCTCAACCCCCTTCTCACCAAAACAGGTGGGATTAAAATGAGTAGAGCAAAAGCTTGCATCTAAATAGTACTCGTAAAGTTAGACATCTCACAAAAGTTTGAAAAGTTGCGTACTTGCGCTTAAATTTGTCACGAGTGGTATAGTTTTATTCACTGTTATTCTAGATTGTTGTGTCGACCACTTCACGGTTTGTTTGTTAAAGTAAGAGTCGAGTACAAATGGTTTAGCCTATTTGATCTGATAAACTTATTAATTAGTTTCAGAAAAGTAAAATGGAATACTCACAAACCAATACTGCTGATATTACAGATATGAAACTAAAGAATTTACAAATACCTCCAAAATTCTTTATTGTTTAAAAAAGTCAAATAGCGGCGAGATACTTAATTTTCCTCGATTGGAATTTATCTATGCATTAACATACCAAACCTAACATTTGATCAACTTCTTATCACAGCGAGTTTTTGCATGCGTAATTATCATGTCTCGGAATTCGAAATTCACACTATTCTTTCTTAGCTGCAAAATAAATCTTCCTCTGGTGTTGATGGAATAAATAACCTCGTTGTTAAAGCAAGCGCGTTTGCGATTGTTACTGTTTTGAAACATCTGGCTGAATCTGTGTTCGAAAATTAGATATATATGGCGTAATTATCAGTGTTAGGAATTGGCAGAGGTCAAAGTGTAACGCTTCTCAAGGTTCTATTTTAGGCTCACTTTTGTTTCTGATATACATAAAGGACCTTCCAAATGTCTGCTTTTTAAGTGAACGTTCTTGTTTGCAGACGACATCAGTATACTTAGTTTAAACTGCTCCGTCGAAAACTCCAATAAAGACTTAGAAGCTGTCAGCAAATGGTTAATAATTAATAAATTGTCCCTGAGTTTGGAAAAAACTATTTAAGTTAGTTTATCTTTGTGTAGTGTTTGCAATCATCAATTTCATATTAATAACATGCCCTTAAAACGTGCTTCATCTTGCAAATATCTTGATATTCATTTGGATACCAAGTTATCCATTAATTTTCGTATTGATTTCGATCGAGCCAAGCTTAGAAAACAATGTGGCATCCTCCGAAAGTATGTCATTATGTTCATAAGACTGTTTTACTCAAATACTATAGCTCTAACATTAAACCAATTTGCAATACGCTTTTCTAGTTTTCTAGTATACGGTTGTACTATTTAGACAAATCTTTTGCCCCTGTTTATGATACGAAAGAAAAACACTTCGGTTAATTTACTTTAAAAGAAAATTTGAAAGCCTACGAAATGCCTTCCATGATGAAAAGATTCCGAACAGTTCGCCAGCTCCACGTAAATGAACTTTAAATATTCGCTGTGCGATCAGTCTCAGGGTTACATTCAGAAAGATTTTTAAATAAAATTTTCAAATTTGATGCGGTTTTGTACAATACTGGAAGGGCAACTTTAGTTTAATTAAAACACTTTGTCGGAAAGCAAAGTTCAACGAGTGTCACCTAGTTACTGGAGAACAAAGCTTTATAACTTACTTCGAGAAAATTCGCTTCTTACCACAAGTTTTGCTGGTTTTCTCAAGCCAATGTTTAACAGATTGCTCACCAAGTGCGCGATCTATTCATTTTAATCAATGAAGAACTGATCAATTTTTTTGTTTATGATTTGTATTTAAACTCAACTGTTATTTAAATAGAACAAATCAGACGCGTAAGTCTGCTGCCAAATTTTTTACAATTTTGATGTGGGTTTTCAAATCGCTTTCGGCGTTTGAAAGCTCCTACTTGGACTTCTTCACTGGTTACTACCGCATCGGCTCAGTTAGGTGTCTACTGACTCTCAAGGTACCATTCAATGATTTTGATGCTAAGGGATTTAGGGGAGGAAACATTGTTAGTTGAATCAGTAATCGCTATGTGAACAAGTTTAATTTTTTGTAATGAAACCGATTAAAGGTGCCAGCGACTAATGAGTTTTCAAATATTTTCTGCAAAAGAAGTCGTTTTGATACATCGTAACTTCGTTTTTTATACTTCAGTTAAGCTAATGTCATTCAAATTGAATAATCTTTTGTTCAGTAGATGTACAACTTGTTGAGATGGTGCCCCATACTATTTTATGTATTTTTAGGGCATTTGCAAGATCTTTTTCTTGAGCGGTTGCATTTAAGTAATCTTATCTGATACATCTAATTTGTTTTCAAACCAGGGCAGCATTTGGCAACCCTTATATGAATTTGTTAGCTGTCCGCTCTTCGTTACTGATGTATTTAGAGTTAATTCGTCTGATTTAAAAAATAATAACATCGAGAATTTAATTCTTCCTCTTTATGTGGCCGAGAGAGGGTCGAAGCGATGTTCGAAACTGACTCGAGATTATTTTTCTTTGTTTCATATCAAAATCTTAACAAAATGATATCGGCTTACGTGCCATTCGAGCGGAATGATTGATGTTTCGGAACATCCGGTTTGTCCGGAAAGATGTTTAAGGACATTAAATGACGCAATGGATAAAAAGTAATGGCTAAGCAAGAGTTCATTTTCGCGCCAACTGATAAACCCAATCTTTTCTGAACCCAACACTTCATTTTCGCGCCAACTGATAAACCCAATCTTTTCTGAAAACACAGAAGGTTGAGCGGAAAAACGACAGAGATTTTGTGGAGAACTAGTGATCGAAGGAATTACGGGAATCTAAAGGGAAATAATGCAAATACGATTGTTACTTAGATTGTGCTCCACATCGGGAAGGTTGATATATTTTGTGATAACTTTTTGCGGTGGTGAAGAAGCTGCTACTTTGACGGAGATCTCAGATCTGGAATGACTTACCGTTAGACTGTATTGAGGACTGTATATTGACTGGTAGCTCGCTGTCCTGAATTTAATTTAACATCCTTAGTTATCTTTCAGGATTTGAGGAGCTAGGAATTAGGGAAGAGTTGATCCAGCTCCAATAACTATAGAATTTCTCTGCTAAACACAAACAATTAAAGAATGCGGTATCAGCCCTTTTTTTAGGAGCGGCCTGATGGTATGTGGATGCTGAGATCCAGCTATGCGTTCTTCATTTTTGCATGAAACTAGTTAACTTCAATCGTTCGGCCACTACTCTTCAAATAGTAACAAGTTAGTCGACCCGATTCACGAAGGAACACATTGAATGGCTTTGAAAGAGACGGTTCAAATTGTATAAAAGCTCATTTTGACTCTAAACTATCGACATTGGATAAGGTTTAATTTCCAGTCGTTCTGCACTTTCCGGACAAATGTTGTTTTATTGGATATAATGCAATTTTTAAATTGTTCAATTGCAACCTGTGGGGTTGTGCTAAACTCTTTTCCTCTCTACCTCAGTGATTTGATTTGAATCCCGAGCTATCCACAAAATCATGCAAGTTTGCAGATTTTTAGCTAATGTTTTACCGATCTCTTATTTCGGACAAAAATAGCAGGGGCTTTTTTTGTGCTACCCATCGGGTAGTCGGAGATATTTTGTGATAACTTTTCCCAGCGGTGATGGAGATCCCAGGTCTGGAATAGCTTACAGTTGGACTGTATTTTGAATTGTTTGAGTTTTAGCTTTTTGTCCTGAATTTTATTCATCTTGTTGAGTTATTTTTCAGGTTATGAGGAGCTAGGAGTTAGGAAAAGTTCCATCTCCAATGGATGTGGAATTTTTCTACTTAATAAAAACTTATAAAAAGAGAGGTCTTAGCCCCATTTTCAGGAATCACCTTTTGGTATATGGAAGCCTTGCGTTCACAACTTTGCATTTAACTACTTAACTTCGTTCAGCGCTTGAAAACACATAAGAGCTATTTTTGATGCTACCCAATCGTTATAGAATTATGTTTTTCCGTCGTTTTGTACTTTCCGGGCGAATGTTGTGTGAGTGGAATATAATACAATTTTGGAACTGTTCAATCTCTACCGGCGTGTTTTTTGTAATTCATTTTTTTCTCTGCCTGAGTAATTTTATTTGAATACCGAGCTATCTACAAATTCATCCAAGTTTCTGGACTTCAGCAAACGCTATTTGTTTGGTATTTATTGTTTTGTGGTAAAGAAACGCATCAATAATGCAGTGATCTGGATGAAAATGAGGATGGATCACATGGACAGAATGGGGAGGCAACCGAGAAGAAGTGGGCCCAGCTCATCCCCCTCAACCCCCTTCTCGTCAAAACAGGTGGAATTAAAATGAGTAGAGCAAAAGCTTGCATCTAAATAGTTCTCGTAAAGTTAGACATCTGATAAAAGTTTGAAAAGTTGCGTACTTGCGCTTAAATTTGTCACGAGTGGTATAGTTTTATTCAGTGTTATTCTAGATTGTTGTGTCGACCACTTTACGGTTTGTTTGTTAAAGTAAGAGTCGAGTAAAAATGGTTTAGTCTTTTCGATCTGATAAACTTATTAATTAGTTTCAGAAAAGTAAAATGGAATACTCACAAACCAAAACTGCTGATATTACAGATGTACCAGAGGAATGCGATAATCAAGATGATAGCAATTATGTTCCACAACTCAGATATCAAGACCAAACACCTATTCTAAAATCTTCCCCAAAACGAAGTTGTGCCTCACTGATCCTGATTTGGCAGCAATATCTGAATCAAGCTTCAATATCAATGAGGTCATGGAGTCCAGTATTGAAAAGTTCTCAAGAAGCAAATCTCAAAATGCGTTGCGAAATTGGAAGTAACATTGGGTGCTTTTTCAAATCCTTGATAAATCAGGGCCTGAACGATGTCAACGAATCAGTTTTAAAGGAGACAAAAAACAATAGAGCTCGGGCTAGAAAAGGTAACTTAAAAGCGGTGTCAGAAGCCGATCTTGAAGATTACGGCAAAAGCTTTGAGAAAGGTCTGAATGTCACTAGAGGAACTGGAGCTGAAATTGAAAGACATATCTCTATTGCCCATTGGTTATCTGGTCGAAATACGAGCTCACGACCGAATCATAGTGCGCTTCTCTAGACGATTAGCCAAAGTAGAACTTCTCAAGAAACAAGACTCACAGGTGGAATCAGCTTGGGCACGAGAGGGCATTATGTATTTCAAATTTAAGAAGAAAACAGCATCAGTTGTATAAAAGGGCTATACGAAGGAGGAAAGAAGCTTCAATACACGATGGAAGACATTAAAAGCAGTTTTTTGAAACAGTAGCAACTGTATTCAAAGTCGTTGAATTCTTCTAATTCAAAATGTGCTAACTTTTTAAAATTGATTGTACGGTAACGCAAAATTACCACGGTGCATTGGAAGGACTAATGCATAGCCTTAAGTCAGCACCTGATATAATTTGCCTGAGTGAAACATGGTTGAAGGATTGTAATGATCACAATAGCTACCGGTTAAAAGGTTCTAATACTATAACTAATAAATCTAGAAAAGGCTTGGGAGGTGGAGTCATGATGCAATTGAAGGTTAACGTAACTGTAATCGAAGAGTTTGCATCTGAATTGGCTGAAAGTATTTCGGTTTTAGCTAAAGTTAATAATGAAGTTTTCGGGATGATGCTGGTCTACAACCCTCCCAAAGATAACAAATTTGCTTTTGTAGAAGAATTCGAAAAGGTGTTATAAAACATTAACAACAAAAAGCATCGAGCTAAAATATGCGGTGATTTAATATTAAGGTTCTGAAAGCAATCAACCTGTCATCAAAATACACTGATGTCATCGAAAATAACGAACTCAACCAACTCATTGATCATCCGACCAGATTAGGAATTACCTGCGAGACTCTGTTAGACCATATGATAGTAAAAGATAATAATGTTGAACTCGCCTATACGCTTGAAAGTCAATCCTTCCTTGATCATTACCCAATTGTTTTAGAGCTAAATACCACAAACACCAGCGTGCTATTGTCAAAAACGTATCGTGATACACTTTTCTAGAAATGTCATTGGTAGATGGATGACTTAAATATTGCTTCAGTGCATAAGTTACTGGATTTTGAAAACTTGACACAACAAAATCATTTGATGATCTATTTGAATATCAGTCGAATATACATAGTGTTTTAGATAAGTTCGCACCATTGAAAACATCCAAAGGAAGAGAACGGAAAACCGATTGCCAAAAGTTGACTAATCATATAAAAACGTAATTGCAAAGCATAACAGGCTGCATAAAGCCTGGTTCAAAAACAAAACCAGGAGCAAGATTACGCTTCGAAATTGCCCGAAGTAAAACTAACTGAAATTTTAAAATGCATGAATATTTAGTTCTATGATAAATTTAATGAATGTATTGGTGACTCAAGGCAAATATATAGGCTAAAACAATAGTGCGACAATGATAAAGGCTACGCTTCGAAAATGCCTGAAGTAAAACTGTAATTGAATGTATTGGTGACTTAAGGCAATTGCTTTGAAATGAAACTAAAGAATTTACAAATACCTCCAAAATTCTTTATTGTTTAAAAAAGTCAAATAGCGGCGAGATACCTAATTTTCCTCGATTGGAATTTATCTATCCATTAACATACCAAACCTAACATTTGATCAACTTCTTATCACAGCGAGTCTTTGCATGCGTAATTATCATGTCTCGGAATTCGAAATTCACACTATTCTTTCTTAGCTGCAAAATAAATCTTCCTCTGGTGTTGATGGAATAAATAACCTCGTTGTTAAAGCAAGCGCGTTTGCGATTGTTACTGTTTTGAAACATCTGGCTGAATCTGTGTTCGAAAATTAGATATATATGGCGTAATTATCAGTGTTAGAAATTGGCAGAGGTTCTCAAGTGTAACGCGTCTCAAGGTTCTATTTTAGGTTCACCTTTGTTTCTTATATACATAAACGACCTTCCAAATGTCTGCTTTTTAAGTGAACGTTCTTGTTTGCAGACGACATCAGTATACTTTGTTTAAACTGCTCCGTCGAAAACTTCAATAAAGACTTAGAAGCTGTCAGCAAATGTTAATAATTAATAAATTGTCCCTGAGTTTGGAAAAAACTATTTAAGTTAGTTTATCTTTGTGTAGTGTTTGCAATCATCAATTTCATATTAGTAACATGCCCATAAAACGTGCTTCATCTTGCAAATATCTTAATATTCATTTGGATACCAAGATATCCATTAATTTTCGTATTGATTTCGATCGAGCCAAGCTTAGAAAACAATGTGGCATCCTCCGAAAATACGTCATTATCTATCCATTAACATACCAAACCTAACATTTGATCAACTTCTTATCACAGCGAGTCTTTGCATGCGTAATTATCATGTCTCGGAATTCGAAATTCACACTATTCTTTCTTAGCTGCAAAATAAATCTTCCTCTGGTGTTGATGGAATAAATAACCTCGTTGTTAAAGCAAGCGCGTTTGCGATTGTTACTGTTTTGAAACATCTGGCTGAATCTGTGTTCGAAAATTAGATATATATGGCGTAATTATCAGTGTTAGAAATTGGCAGAGGTTCTCAAGTGTAACGCGTCTCAAGGTTCTATTTTAGGTTCACCTTTGTTTCTTATATACATAAACGACCTTCCAAATGTCTGCTTTTTAAGTGAACGTTCTTGTTTGCAGACGACATCAGTATACTTTGTTTAAACTGCTCCGTCGAAAACTTCAATAAAGACTTAGAAGCTGTCAGCAAATGTTAATAATTAATAAATTGTCCCTGAGTTTGGAAAAAACTATTTAAGTTAGTTTATCTTTGTGTAGTGTTTGCAATCATCAATTTCATATTAGTAACATGCCCATAAAACGTGCTTCATCTTGCAAATATCTTAATATTCATTTGGATACCAAGATATCCATTAATTTTCGTATTGATTTCGATCGAGCCAAGCTTAGAAAACAATGTGGCATCCTCCGAAAGTACGTCATTATCTATCCATTAACATACCAAACCTAACATTTGATCAACTTCTTATCACAGCGAGTCTTTGCATGCGTAATTATCATGTCTCGGAATTCGAAATTCACACTATTCTTTCTTAGCTGCAAAATAAATCTTCCTCTGGTGTTGATGGAATAAATAACCTCGTTGTTAAAGCAAGCGCGTTTGCGATTGTTACTGTTTTGAAACATCTGGCTGAATCTGTGTTCGAAAATTAGATATATATGGCGTAATTATCAGTGTTAGAAATTGGCAGAGATTCTCAAGTGTAACGCGTCTCAAGGTTCTATTTTAGGTTCACCTTTGTTTCTTATATACATAAACGACCTTCCAAATGTCTGCTTTTTAAGTGAACGTTCTTGTTTGCAGACGACATCAGTATACTTTGTTTAAACTGCTCCGTTGAAAACTTCAATAAAGACTTAGAAGCTGTCAGCAAATGTTAATAATTAATAAATTGTCCCTGAGTTTGGAAAAAACTATTTAAGTTAGTTTATCTTTGTGTAGTGTTTGCAATCATCAATTTCATATTAGTAACATGCCCATAAAACGTGCTTCATCTTGCAAATATCTTAATATTCATTTGGATACCAAGATATCCATTAATTTTCGTATTGATTTCGATCGAGCCAAGCTTAGAAAACAATGTGGCATCCTCCGAAAGTACGTCATTATGTTCATAAGACTGTTTTAATCAAATACTAAAGGTCTAGCATTAAACCAAATTGCAATACGGTTTTCTAGTTTACGGTTGTACTATTTAGACAAATCTTTTGCCCCTGTTAATGATACGAAAGAAAAACACTTCGGTTAATTTACTTTAAAAGAAAATTTGAAAGCCTACGAAATGCCTTTCTGGATGAAAAGGTTTCTAACAGTTCACCAGCTCCATGTAAATGAACTTTAAATATGCGGTTTTGTACAATACTGGAAGGGCAACTTTAGTTTAATTAAAACACTTTGTCGGAAAGCAAAGTTCAATGAGTGTCACCTAGTTACTGGAGAACAAAGCTTTATAACTTACTTCGAGAAAATTCGCTTCTTACCACAAGTTTTGCTGGTTTTCTCAAGCCAATGTTTAACAGATTGCTCACCAAGTGCGCGATCTATTCATTTTAATCAATGAAGAACTGATCAATTTTTTTGTTTATGATTTGTATTTAAACTCAACTGTTATTTAAATAGAACAAATTATACGCGTAAGTCTGCTGCCAAATTTTTTACAATTTTGATGTGGGTTTTCAAATCGCTTTTGGCGTTTGAAAGCTCCTACTTGGACTTCTTCACTGGTTACTACCGCATCGGCTCAGTTAGGTGTTTACTGACTCTCAAGGTACCATTCAATGATTTTGATGCTAAGGGATTTAGGGGAGGAGACATCGTTAGTTGAATCAGTAATCGCTATGTGAACAAGTTTAATTTTTTGTAATGAAACCGATTAAAGGTGCCAACGACTAATGAGTTTTCAAATATTTTCTGCAAAAGAATCCGTTTTGAAACATCGTAACTTCGTTTTTTATACTACAGTTAAGCTAATGTCATTCAAATTGAACCATCTTTTGTTCAGTAGATGTACAACTTGTTGAGATGGTGCCCCATACTATTTTGATGTATTTTTTAGGGCATTTGCAAGATCTTTTTCTTCAGCGGTTGCATTTAAGTAATCTTATCTGATACATCTAATTTGATTTCAAACCAGGGCAGCATTTGGCAACCCTTATGATTTTGTTAGCTGTCCGCTCTTCGTTACTGATGTATTTAGAGTTAATTCGTCTGATTTAAAAAATAATAACATCGAGAATTTCATTCTTCCTCTTTATGTGGCCGAGAGAGGGTCGAGGCGATGTTCGAAACTGACTCGAGATTATTTTTCTTCGTTTCATATCAAAATCTTAACGAAATGATTTCGGCTTACGTGCCATTCGAGCGGAATGATTGGTGTTTGGGAACATGCAGTTTGTCCGGAAAGATGTTTAAGGACATTAAATGACGCAATAGATAAAAAGTAAAGGCTAAGGAACAGTTCACTTTCGCGCCAACTGATAAACCCAATCTTTTCTGAAAACACAGAAGATTGAGCGGAAAAACGACAGAGATTTAGTGGAGAACTAGTGATCGAAGGAATTACGGGAATCTAAAGGGAAATAATGCAAATACAATTGTTACTTGAATTGTGCTCCACATCGGGAAGGTTGATATATTTTGTGATAACTTTTTCCGTTGGTGAAGAAGCTGCTACTTTGACGGAGATCTCAGATCTGGAATGACTTACCGTTAGACTGTATTGAGGACTGCATATTGATTGGTAGCTCTCTGTCCTGAATTTAATTTAACATCCTTAGTTATCTTTCAGGATTTGAGGAGCTAGGAATTAGGGAAGAGTTGATCCAGCTCCAATAAACATAGAATTTCTCTACTAAACAAAAACAACAAAAGAATGAGGTATCAGCCCTTTTTTTAGGAGCGGCCTTATGGTATGTGGATGCTGAGATCCAGTCATGCGTTCTTCATTTTGCATGAAACCAGTTAACTTCAATCGTTCGGCCACTACTCTTCAAATACCAACGTTGACCCGATTCACGAAGGAACACATTGAATGGCTTAGAAAGAGACGGTTCAAAATGTATAAAAGATCATTTTGACTCTAAACTATCTACATTGAATAAGGTTTAATTTCCAGTGGTTCTGTACTTTCCGGACAAATGTTGTTTTAATGGATAAAATGCAATTTTTAAATTGTTCAATTGCAACCTGTGGGGTTGTGCTAAACTCTTTTCCTCTCTACCTCAGTGATTTGATTTGAATCCCTAGCTATCCACAAATCATGCAAGTTTGCAGATTTTTAGCTAATGTTTTTTCGTTCTCTTATTTCGGACGAAAAAAATAGCAGGGGCTATTTTTTTGTGCTACCCAACGGGTAGTCGGAGATATTTTGTGATAACTTTTCCCAGCGGTGAAGAGGCTGGCTGCCTTTTTGATGGAGATCCCATGTCTGGAATAGCTTACAGTTGGACTGTATTTTAAACTGTTTGACTTTTAGCTTTTTGTCCTGAATTTTATTCATCGTCTTGAGTTATTTTTCAGGTTATGAGGAGCTAGGAATTAGGAAAAGTTCCATCTCCAATGGATGTGGAATTTTTCTACTTAATAAAAACTTATAAAAAGAGAGGTCTTAGCCCCATTTTTAGGAATCACCTTTTGGTATATGGAAGCCTTGCGTTCACAACTTTGCATGTAACTACTTAACTTCGTTCAGCGCTTGAAAATACATAAGAGCTATTTTTGATGCTACCCAATCGTTATGGAATTATGTTTTTTTCCCGTCGTTTTGTACTTTCCGGGCGAATGTTGTCTGAGTGGAATATAATACATTTTTGGAACTGTTCAATCTCTACCGGCGTGTTTATTGTAATTCATTTTTCTCTCTGCCTGAGTAAATTGATTTGAATACCGAGATATCTACAAATTCATCCAAGTTTCTGGAATTCAGCGAACGCTAAATCGTTTTTTTATTCCTAATAAAAATAGCAGGAGCTAGTCTTCTAACTGTCCAAATTACTCAATCAGAGAAACAAAAAATGAACGTCTACCCAACCAGTTGAAATTTTACAGTTTCAAACTTTTGTTCTGTCTTCAGAAAAAAAAATTGTAACAATTGAATCAATTATCATTATTTTGATTTTTAAACGCAGGAAAAAAAGCCTCGACCGAGTTTTTCCGCATTTCATTTTGCTTTTAATTTGAACTTTTTTTAAAATGAAGTGATCTGATTATTTTAGTTGTTTTTTCGTTTTTGCAAGTTGTTTGTTAGGATTCAAATGAAGGTTGGTATCAGATCAAATGATTTTGGCCATGACTTCAAAAGGTTTACAACGTAAAACCCAAATTTGGTCTTTGATTCCTATGAGCAGTTTTGACTAAAAGTCTGCTGACAAATTTTGCTTCAATGCACAGTGACATCTGCTACCACAGTTTTGAGCAATGCAAAACGATAATTCCATAAATTTTTATCAAACATTTTCTTGTGTATAATTTCTTCCAAACGATGCTAGTTTTTTTTGTTTCAACCACCTTCTAAAGGGATGAGAAAGAACTATTGATTAGGTGGTAATTTTTCTACTGCCCGATTGCGACTACTTCAATACCAATCCGTAGGTAGTCAAGTATAGTATCATCTAAGAGCCTTTTCAGCCCTGATTGGGTTTTCACAATAAATTTCAAAAAATATATTCGAGAAAAACTGGTGTGAAAGTTTCCATATTTCATGTTGAATAGGACGAAATATACAAATGAAACATAGATCTCGATTCAATTCTAATGCGATTATTCGAATCATTTTTGCTACTATTATCTTATTTTTCCATTTTTTGAACTACATCAATTGCCCTAATTGAACGAAAAACAGCAGCAAGATTGGCGAAAAACAAGATTAAAAACGATTCTTCTATCCTTGTTCAAGTTCAAAGCTTTTTAAGAGTCGATGAACGCAGCTGTTTAGGTCGAGATGATTTTTTTCAGGAAAAGTCTTAACATTTGGTCAGGCTCAAATTTATTTTTCCTTGTTTTGACTTTTGATTGCTTTTCAAGTTCAATTCATTGTTAAAAGGAAGGCAAATTCCACTATCTATTAGCGAAAGGGTATAGGTCATGAAAAACGTGATCGACTTCTAGTTTCGAAAGAGGAATTTAATTTTCAGATTTCCCAGCGGAAGAAAAACTTTAAAACTTTACCTAATGATCCAGTTTTTTTTTCAAATTGAGTTATTGTTATCAAAAAAGTGGTAATCATACATAGTTTTTCAAACACGTTGTAAGGCCATCTAATTTTTATTTTGAATTCCCAAAGTTGAAGTTTAAAAAAAAACAAGTCATTATTTTTTTTTCAGTTTAATTGCCTTCATTGACTTTTTCCAACTGCCTGTTTGCTATATTTTGAACTTTGCGCGGAGTTGCTTGTTGTTAATTGAAAAGGCGTATGTTCTGAAGTGTGTTTCGTTTCAGTTCTGTTAGAGCCTGTTGAGAAGTATTCATTTGGAAAGGGTGAAGATTGTGACTGCATTCTCCCAGCTGACGCCTTTTCCAGTGCATCGCTTGCAGTCATTTCTAAGAAACACTTCATCATCCACAAGGTAAACACCTAGCTATAGTTACAGCTCTTTAATCTAACCTCTCTCCATTTATTTTTACACATTCGGAGCGTATTGTCATTAGGTTTGCACTTTTTTTCCAGCCTAAGTCGCAAATATAAGGGGTCATTAATTTGGTGGCACGTTTGCAGCATCATTTTTGGTTAACTTTTGCTTCTTTTTGTATCTGGTTTATAAGTGGATAGCTCTTATTTGATAGAAATAGGTTTCATAAAAATGTATGGTTTTTAGACGCGTTGGAACATTTTTGCTTTTATCGTTTTACCGATTTTCAAAAAAGTTGTTTGAATGGAAAGATCGGCTACTTTTTGTGTGCCTGCAATTTCCGCCTGTCTCTTTTCACTTTACTCGACATTTTCAGACGGGAGAATTTTCGGCCCAGTTTTTGAATTATTTTTATTTTTTCGGACACTAGCATGTCAAATCTCAGATTAAGGGTTCATTCAATCGAAAAAACATTGTGAAGTCTCACCTGTATTAGCTGCTATTCCCGAACGAATTTTTGTAGAAAACGAGTTATGGCCTCAGGTGATATCCAAATTTCGTCAAAAACTTTTGTCAAAAACTTGAGGCATAGGGTTCAGTCGAAAAAACCGGTGTAGGTGTTTTGTCTGCATTGCAACTACGCACAAGTTTTGTGGATTTTCGGATTTAGCAAAGCTCAATTTTTTGAGTTTCTGTGCGTTTTTGGAAGTTTATTGATTTCCTCGCAGAAAACTACTGCGCGGAATTGGAGATTAAGGCTTCAATCGAATGAACAAGCATTTGTTTTTCCAATACTGGTAAGGATTCCGCTATGAACTTACGAAATATTTGACCTTAAGATCCAATTTTAGACTTTGTTCTATTTCGCAAAAACGATCATGCTAATTCTAAAATTTAGAAATTCGTGAAACGGAGATGTCTTAATCTCCTCTGCAAAAGCGTGTTTTCTGTGCACATGATAAAAATCAGATATATCCTTGTTAAATGTCCAATTTTTGACATTTTTATACTTTTTTGAAAATAAACATCCGTACGTTTCTATTTAAAGAGCGTGAAGGTGATATAAAGTTCAGTTTTGCAAAAAAAAGAGTCCATTGACACTTCACCAGCTGTCCTGTCTTGTTGGCTATCTTCTTGAACCTATACGCTGAAAGGGATTTACTTGTGGCAACGTAGGTTGTGTTAAATCGAAATGGGGAAGTTTCTGGCTTAGATTTAATTTATTTTCCAGAAAAGTTGTTAAATATTAAAGGTTTTTAGGATCATAGGATGTTCCTTTTCGAACAGTTATATTTTCAGTTCTTTTTAGCAACTTTGCAGTGCAGATATGGATGACTTCGATGTAGTTCTTCAAGATATCAGTTCTAATGGAACTCTTGTCAATGGCAATAAAGTCGGTAAGTTATCTGTCCCACTTTTATGCTCAAATATTTCAGTATCTGTCACACCTAAAAACGGCTAGTCCGAAGTTTTAAAGAATGTACAAACGAATCTCTTGATTTTTCAGCCAAAAAGATTTGTTCTTCTATGTATTTAGGCAAAAACAAGTTCCACGTATTGCAGTCCAATGATGAAATTTCCTTAGCTACTAACTCCATAAAAGGTAAGTGGCAAAAACATTAGTGGGTCGATGAAAAGATGTTCTAGATTAGTTGTAGCTGTTCTCTTTAGTGTTCATGTTTGTGTCTGCGAAGTCGACCTCTAGCAGTGTGCATTCGGATGTGGCCGACAAATACCTCGTGTCCAAACAACTCGGAAAGTGAGCAGCTATGTGGTTCTTCATATCTTAACCTACATTCTTAATTTTCTTCAATTAGTCTCTCAATCAAAGTTGTAATTATTTATATGCGGGTTTCATTTTTGAACAAGGCAGATTTAAAATTTCAACAGATAAAGGATATCCTGCATTTTTGCTTTTGAAATCTCTAAGACGAAACTGTATAATGCAGAATTATGGCATATGAAGTAAATTATGAGTAGGAAAAAGACGGAAATAAGTTAAAGTGGCATCAAGTTTGCGGTATTAATTACCGTTGATTAAGTTGTGCTGGTTTCTGCCAATCGTGAGTTCCGGAGTGCGGACTGCATTTAGGCAACCGCGTATTCATACTCGTCAGTAAGCAGACAAATACTGTATTAACCAATCAGAATCGAGATGAGAAAACAAATTTACGAAATAATTAATTATTAGTTATTCATTTCTTCCTTGTCTCGATTCTGATTGGTTAATACAGTATTTGTCTATTTACTGACGAGTCTGAATACGCGGTTGTCTAAATACTGCTACGTAACCATGAGTTCCATTCGGGGGCTATTCACATGCGCGAAGAACTGAATGGGCGAAAAAAAATCTTGAGCGAAGGAACGAAAACAAAATTAGCCGAAAGTCAATTTTTTGAAAAGAAGCAATTGCCATTCAATTAAAATGAATTAAATGAAGCAACATTTTGCTTCTTTGATAACTGAACTCTTGAAATATAAATGTTGTTCCAATTCGGCGGCGGTCAGTGAAAATTTTGCATATTTCTGCCGTTTATATATTCGGCCAATATTGATATTCAGTCCCTGGAAATGTTTACTTTCTTTCCAAATTTTAGTTTACTGAAATCCGATTGGCCTTTTCTTTCGCGCATTCGGTCCTTCGCGTATGAGGGATTCCGACGTTCAATTCACCGAACAGTATATCATGAGTTCTCCGTTGCAGTATGAGGCTGGGTTCTACTCTCTTTATGTCTACTTGAGTTCCAACCTAGTCTATCGATCTGGCTGTTATTGCAAAACCATAGCATAGCTGGCCAAGCGTTGTGTTTCAATCATATTTTTTGACGTGATACAGTGCTGATTTAAATTAACTGGACACAACGCTTTAAACTTGAAATTTAAAACGCGTTTTCCTCAAATGGGTTGAGTTTAGATGGAAACTTATGAAGACAAACCTAGCTTATACTTTTAGCAGAATTAATATGGTGTATTTTGTTTTGTGAAATTCGGGATCAAATTTTTACCACAAAAATGGGTCATATTGGTTTTTCTTACTTAATCAAAAATTACGCCAAAAATACCCAGTCGATCACAGACATAATCAGCTCAAAGTAAGCGCCTAACGTAGCCCAACAAATTTTAAGCAGGGTATATTCTCCAAAACATTGTATAAGTTGATTTATTTTTGTTTGATAGACAAAAAAGTTCGTTTTGTTTTTCAATATATAATATCATTTTTTTAAATAAAAAATCAATTTTTTATTTAAAAACAATTTTTAAAAGGCTTGCAATATAATTATATTGATATAATTATGTCTGTGATCGACTGGGTGTTTTTGGCGTACTTTTTGATTGACTAAGAAAAGCCAAAATGACCAAGTTTTGTGGTAAAATTTTTGGCCCGAGTTTTACGAAACAAATTTCAATTCTGCTTAAAGTTTAAGCAATTTTTATCTTCATAAGTTTTAATTTAAACTCGACACAATTTGAGAAAAACGCGTTTTAAATTTCAAGTTTAGCTCGTTTTGTCCGGTTAATTTAAATCAGCAGTGTATATGAGCGTAGTGTTATAATTGAGAAATTCAGCATCGGGCGAAATCTATGAGCTTCCTTGGTTGGGAGGATGATTGATCCAAAAGAGAAAACGAACTCTTTCTAAGGATATATGACCTACGGGGAACGATCGTTTAGCAAACAATTCTTTTAGGAGACAAAGGTAATAAATGGATGATTACCAGACTCAAAAAGACGCTCAGTCTGGGGCCCAGCTCAAAAAGACGCTCAGTCTGGGGCCCAAGACAATTATCTCGCGATTTAACATTAAAACTATCAACTTCAAATAACACAAGATTCTAATTTAGCGGCAAAACAAAGGTTTACGCGCACAATAACACTCGTGTTGACGGCGGCGTCCCTCATGCTTGAAGGACCGAAAATTAATTTTGGCTTACTTTCAGCCAATCAGAATTGAGTATTCGAAATCTCAAAGTAAATCGCGAAAATCTCATAGAAAGAAAATAAATCCAGGCCATTGAAGTTAATATTGACAAATAGACAATAAGCAGAACAGTTTTCAAGTCTGAAAATTTGTTTTTGGTTTTGAACTCAATAATCTTGATGATTATCTGAATCGTTATGCGGTTGTAACCCGCAGTTTGTAATATTTTTGATTATTTTCCTTTGATTTAGTACATTTTCGGTTAATACTGACTTCGGTTTTGTGAGAAAGACATTTAGCCAATAGAAACGTTTAGCGATTTTGATTAAATGAGATCTTTCAAGCAATCGGTCCTTTAAGCTTGAGAACCCTCCCCGTGTTGAATTGAAGCGCAGCGGAACAAGCGGTTGCTAATCGCCAATGTCGCGTTTGAAGTTAGCTGTCAAACTTTATAATTGTTCTGTGTCTGTTAACAAACCTGTCTGCTAAAAGCCCTAGCACCATGACCTACAAGTGCCAACTGGTTAATTTTAAGGGACTAGTTACTATTGGTTACATTTTGTAACTTTTTTTGTGAATTTGTCCACTTTGGACGCTTTCTCTCTTTGATCGCTGCAGTAAGTTTGTGCTATCTCAATTCTAACAGGAAGGTGAAAAATTTACAAACTGAATTGTTTTATACGCGTAATTGGGGTCTAGCACAACAAGTCGATGTGACTTCAAGCCGAAGGGACTTCAGGCCGAAATTGAAACTTTATAAGCACCTCAAATCGCTATTTTTCCATCAAAAACAATTTGCCTTTCAAAAATTTAGGCTTGTTTAGTCCATAATAAGCGTTATTCTTGACAATGAATCACTTAGGATTGGCATCCATTCGTAATATCAGCCGGTTTTGAAATGCATAAATTATAAACAAGAAGAAAATTGCCGTGAATAGTTTTTTTTTAGAACTTTCCTAAACATCGCATTCGGAGGATAGTTTTATGAAAATGCCTGTAACTACTGAGGAAAGATCATGAAAATGGGAAATTTTGTAGTTTTCAAATAATTCAATTATCATGACTTAAGGAGAAAATTTTCGGTTTGAAGTCTCTAACTTAACGTTTCGGCTTGAAGTCCGTCGGCTTGATATCCGGCACCCGCAGACAATTACTGTAATAACCATACTGGCAAATACTGTTTTGAACAATCAGAATCGAGATGAGAAAACAAATTTACGAAATAAATAAATATTAGTAATTCATTTCTTCCTTGTCTCGATTCTGATTGGTTTATACGGTATTTAGCTATATACTGACAAGTCTGAATACGCGGTTGTCTAAATACTGCTACGTAACCATGAGTTCAATTCGGGGGCTATTCTCATGCGCGAAGAGCTGAATGGGCGAAAAAATTGTGAGCCATAGGCCGACAAAAATTATCAGGAAGTCAATTTTTTTGAAAATAATCCATTGCCATTCAACTAAAATGAATTAAATGATGCAACAATTTGCTTCTTTCATAACTGAACCCTTGAAATAAAAAAATTGTTCCATTTAAGCGGCGGTCAGTGACAATTTAAAAATTTTGCATATTTTCGCCGTTAATATTTTCGGCCAATATCAATTTTCAGTCCCTGGAAATGTTTACTTTCTTTCCAAATTTTAGTTTGGTGAAATCTGATTGGCCGATTTTTCTTTTCGCGCATTCGGTCCTTCGTGTATGAGGGATTACGAGGTTCACTTCACCGAACAGTATATCATGAGTTCTCCGTTGCAGTATGAGGCTGGGTTCTACTCTCTTTATGTCTATTTGAGTTCCAACCTAGTTTGGCCAACTGGCTGTTTTTGCAAAACCATAGCATAGCTAGCTATGCGTTGTGTTTCAATCGTATTTTTTGACGTGATATAGGGCTGATTTGAAATAACCGAACAAAACGCGTTAAACTTGAAATTTCTCTGAACAAAACGCGGAAAACTCTCTTGCTTCAATCTTGTTGAAACTAACTCGTTCTTTAAGTATGCTGAAAATTGTGTGTAATCGCTTTTTGATGTTATTTTCAATTTCCAGAAACTTTGATCGCATTTCGGTTTTATTTTTTTTCGGCTAACAACTCCAAGTTTGCCACAAAGTCAATAATGAGGGATTGTGGACCTTTGTCACACAAAAAAATGGGTTTGTCAAGCAAATTGGATGAAATTGACACTGATATGGGTTCATGCTTCCCGATCCAAGTTATTGTTTCGGTTGGTTTTAGTTCTTCGGATGGCACGCAAATTGATTCAAAGTCAAAAATAGCGACATTTTTGAATAAGGTTTGTTCTTTTGTGTACTCAATATTGAACCCATCCAGTTTTTCAAATAACGTCTCTCGTAGAGTATAAACATTTTTGGGGTAAATGTTTTTGATTCGATCTTTGCATCGTAGGAGATGCTTGTTGAAGTGGTCTGCTTTGTGGAAAAATGTATCGCAAGTTGGGCATCGGAAGCATTTGAAGAAGTTGTCGATGTTATTGACGTAAATAATGTGGTTGTTGTATCGTAGAAGTTTCACTGTGTTCTCATATTTACCGATACTTCTCCGAGCTAATTCTCCCACGAAGTCTCCATCTTCAATGTTTATATCGTAGATAAAGATGTTTTTCTCTACTACATCTTCAACTACTGGTAGATTATCCATCGAAACTCCACGAAACTGTTTCGGATCACAACCCGATTTCTCCAGAAAATCGTTAAAGATCTTGGAAGTGGATGTTTCAAGAATAGTTGTTCCATGTAAATGAACTGCAAGCGCTCGAAACAAACACAAATTGTCATTGTATGGTTGTTTTGTGTCTTGATTCGAAATCAAACAATTAACATGGTTATTCCTCAGAAGTGGTTCGGGAATCACAGAATCTGGACATCCCATAGGTACATTTTTCAGTAAGGCTGCAAAAATGGTCACATTAGTGATCAGCTTGAATCGCCATTTCGTATTTTGTCTCTCTTGTGTACAAATTTCAATGATATCTTGCTCATTGACCTTGTTCTGTATAGTTGTCAAGTCTGCTTTAGTACAAAGTAGTATAGATTTATCAAAGAGTGTGTTATTTTCATGAGCGTAGAAATAACGATATTCGCTTGTTTCTATATTACGTAAGACAAATCCCAAGGCAATGTTGATTTTTGCTGCACAATCAAGTTTTTCAAAGACTTGATTCAGTTTTTCATTAACTAGATTAGGATCTAGTTTTGAAAGTTGAAAATTGAATACTTTGTGGCGTCCATTTTCCATCTCAGTATCTGTCAAGAAGTGTTGACAGGCATTCAACTCATCTCGTAGCTGATCACTATCCTCCTCGTTTTCCAAGATTTTATTCAAATCAGCAACAGAATCATTTGTTTTTCTAGCTTTCATTCCGTGATCCTTCTTGCGATGCTGTTGAAGTGAATAATAGCTTGGAAATTCTTTCTCACACGATACACACTTTGTTGACTTTGGGTTTGACTTTACGTGCTTCTTGCTCGTATGGAGTTTCATTTCTTGCTGGTTGTAAGTACAATAATTACATTCCGGACAAGAAATAACTCCTCGCGCACAACTCTTGTGATGTCGAGCCGCATGATCCCTCCTGTACTCTTTACCACAATCCTCGCATTTCACTTTCTCATTTCTATTCAGCGATGGCATCTAAAAAATGGGAGAATTTTTAAGTCTCAATATAAAGGGATTAGAACTTGGTACATATCGAAGTGGGAGATTTAAAATGTTCCAAAAAATTTAATAAAAATAATTTTTACTTACTTTGAATTGTTAAAAATATTTGTAATTTATTTCAAGTAGTTATACAAAGTATAAAGCAGTTGCTTTTAACGTAAAAGAAAATCAGAATGAAATACGTTTTTTTTGCTTTTCATTAGAGAAAATCAACCAATCAGAATTGAGTATTCTTTTAGTAACACTGTTTGTTGGAAATCAACCAATCAGAATTCAGCATTTTCTAAAAGTGAATTGTTTATTATTTTTAAAAAACCTTAATCATTATTTGAAAAATGTCTATCAAAAAACATTTGAGCTTCCTCGAGTTACTTTATAAGAAAAAAGAAAAAAATCCAATTGATTTTCTTATTGATGAAATAGATGTTGACTCTTACTTTTTTCATAATTTTTTGGACGTCTTTATTGTACAAAATAGAGTTATCCGACTAAGTAAAGGTCTCTTCAGAGAAACTTACTCAATCAAAGAGTTTACTTTGGATTCACATATTGCGTATCAAAGTTTTAAACTTACGGCTGAATTACACCTCACAAGGAAAAAAATTTTGTTTATTCTCGAGAATTTGAAATTGATCAAAAAATCGTACGATAATATATCAAAAACTCTTTTTATCCCCTATCCAAAACCCAAATTTGTAAAAACGCCTCAGCAAAGTTCTTTATTCCTTCATTTCTGTAAGGATTTTCAAAGTTCAAAATCCTGCTTGATTCGGTTTGGAATCAGATTTCCAGAAGTTTGCTTTGAAAAATTCGTCAACTTTGAGTTATCTTCCCAAATTTACATCAAAATGAAAGAACTTGACTATCTACTCAAAAATCAGCAATTTCTCATTGATTACATACAAAAAATTCAATTAACTTGATGAAAAAAGTTGCAGAGATGTTACTTTTATTAATTTTCTTTCTTTTGTTACTTAAATCAGCAATATTTCTTATTTTTACTGCAAACAACTTTTGGTCATTTATTTTTGCAATTGCTTTTGTGTACATTTTTACCTATTTGGAAAACTTAAGTCCTTAAAAGCGTCTTCTGATTGGATACGACAACTAGAACAAAAATGAACTTTTTTGTTATTGGAAACGACAATGTGTAAAATGTAGCTTTGTTTCCAATTGGACACGAGTTTTGTATAAGAATTCCATAGAAGGAAACTAAAATCTGATTGGACACGACTACAATCCAAATAAGGAAAATCCGTTCTAATTGGTTAAACCCACACATTCCAGTTGAAGGTACCCCTCTCTCTTAACTAAAAATCATTTTATTTTCAACTTAACTACCGTCAACTACCTGCTCTCTCAGCTATCAATACCTTAATTTCAACTTATCTTCCGTCAACTACCCCTCTCTCAACTCTTTCTTATTTTTACTCTTGTACTCAATTTATTGCTCAAAATGATCTTCTCAATGCAAAACAGCAACCTCATGTACTCTGTAGAATTTTCTCCTGATCTAGTACAAATTCAAGTGCGAGAAACAGTCTCTGGAGTTTTTCTGGCACGAATGGATATCCCAATCCAAGTCTGGCACATGGTGGAAGTGATGCGAAGGGATTTCAACGAACATCATATGATGCAAGTTCCCATCACAGAGAACCAACTTGGAACAATGCAAATGATGGAGGAAGTGTCTGAGCATGTGGGAATGAACTACCCCGAGATTCCTGACTCAAGATTTGTGGCTCAACCAGTCGACGACTTCCTCTTTCCTTGGGAGGAGGAAGGATCAGTCGAAAACCCCATCACAATAGATGAAGATGAGGGATTCTCAGAAACAATGACGCCTCAAAACGCTCCTCCACAACAACCACCAGCAATGGAACCTCGTCCAGCTCTGCGTTCCATAGAGAACCTCCAGAACTCTTCTGCTGCTCGACAGCTCTTTGATTAAATCTTTTTGTAAATAAAGATTGTTTGGTTTTAACTTCGTTTTCTGTAATTAATTTCTTCAATTTCTTTTTAATTATGAGAATAGATGAGAGGTTCAAGGTAAACCATTGAAAAACAATTAGAACTGAGTTAAGTGCTCCGAACTCGCACACATGTTAAAAAATTTGATTAATTTTTGCACAAAAATTCGGAAAAACACTAGAAAAACTGTACACAATTAAAAAGTTACCTAATCGATATTGCATCTTGTACACACTTTTAACCTTTTGTAGAAAAAATTGAAACACTTTTTCGCGTTTTGTCGAAAAAAAGTAAAACACTTTTCGCATTTTGTCGAAAAAATTGAAACACTTTTCGCATTTTATCGAAAAAAGTAAAACACTTTTCGCATTTTGTTGAAAAAATTGAAAGACTTTTCGCATTTTATCGAAAAAAGTAAAACACTTTTCGCATTTTGTTGAAAAAATTGAATCATTTTTCGCATTTTATCGAAAAAAGTAAAACGCTTTTCGCATTTTGTCGAAAAAATTGAATCACTTTTCGCATTTTATCGAAAAAAGTAAAACACTTTTCGCATTTTGTCGAAAAAAAAGAAACATTTTTCGCATGATGTCAAAAAAATTGAAACATTTTTTAAAACTTGTTAAAAAAATTGAAATCTTTTTTGCAATTTTTTGAAAATCAAAACAAATATTACATCTTTCTTACATGTTTGAAAATTTTTTGTGCAAAGATTTTTGACAACGGTGATTTTTTTTTTTGGTAATTAATGGTAACTTTGTAAACATATGAGAGAAAATAGATGGAATATCAGAAGTTTTTTATTGAAAAATTGACATGATCACTATTTACAAATCCATAACCATCAATAAAACAGTCAATTATTTTTAACAAATCATGTTCATATTTCAAGTTTTGTACTTTACGAACTCTTTCTAGAAAAGCTGAACCAATAGTTTGTGTGGAAGCTAGTTTCTGGTTAGAACATAAATAGTGACGTTTGAATTTTTTGCGTAACAGTCTTTTCTTTGCAACACTTGGCATTTTTTCTGCTCCTTTCCATTTCAAATTGTGATGAACAGCGCGGTCAAGTTGATTGAAAACTTCGCCAGTTGATGAAATAACATTCGAATAAAATCTGTATTTGTACAGAGGGTAAAGACAATCGATAATTTGGTATGTGAAATGAAAATACCCAATCGTTGTAAAATTTGATCGAAAGATGAACCAATCAGAAGTATGTGGAACTTACAATTTTCCAAAGAACAGTAAGAATTGTGGGTAAGGACACAAAAATTATTGGTTACTATATATTTTTCGTAAAAATCACTGGAAACGGAAATAAATAGCGATTTTTGACAATGCTCTGAATAAAAGCTGGGAAGAGCTTGACACATAGCTGCAGCCATCTGGAACAATGATTTTTGCTGAAAATTGTGGATTTATATAGGAACACTAACACCTACACAATTCCATATTTGGAAATTTCCCTCAAAAATTCCAATCATAGATCTATTTCCTTTTATGGTTCAGTGAATGACTCATATTGTTTACTTTCAATTTCGTTTAATCTCAAGTTCATTTCTCTCATTTCTCTTCATCTGATCAGTCTGTTCTTCAAAAATGTACTCAAGAAAAGACACAAGTCCCAGTTACATTGAATTCTCAAAAAATCAAACAAGAATTGGGAGATTTGCTTGGTCCCAAAAATCCTACAAAGGGAAAATTTATTTTGAACCCTGCTTTCAACTATTCAAGAAAATGAGTTGGGACAACTCGGAAAAAGACAGCAAGTCTATCCTGGTGAAAAAGAAGGAGAAGCAATCTCAGCAATTAGAAATACTGTTATTCACGATGCTGAAAACCTTGGACTCGTTCCTATATTGGAACTCACTTCTGACAAAGAGTCAACTATGGATCAGGAGCTTGCCAACTCATTTCATAGTAATTCATTTCTTCCTTGTCTCGATTCTGATTGGTTTATACGGTATTTAGCTATATACTGACAAGTCTGAATACGCGGTTGTCTAAATACTGCTACGTAACCATGAGTTCAATTCGGGGGCTATTCTCATGCGCGAAGAGCTGAATGGGCGAAAAAATTGTGAGCCATAGACCGACAAAAATTATCAGGAAGTCAATTTTTTTGAAAATAATCCATTGCCATTCAACTAAAATGAATTAAATGATGCAACAATTTGCTTCTTTCATAACTGAACCCTTGAAATAAAAAAATTGTTCCATTTAAGCGGCGGTCAGTGACAATTTAAAAATTTTGCATATTTTCGCCGTTAATATTTTCGGCCAATATCAATTTTCAGTCCCTGGAAATGTTTACTTTCTTTCCAAATTTTAGTTTGGTGAAATCTGATTGGCCGATTTTTCTTTTCGCGCATTCGGTCCTTCGTGTATGAGGGATTACGAGGTTCACTTCACCGAACAGTATATCATGAGTTCTCCGTTGCAGTATGAGGCTGGTATCTACTCTCTTTATGTCTATTTGAGTTCCAACCTAGTTTGGCCAACTGGCTGTTTTTGCAAAACCATAGCATAGCTAGCTAAGCGTTGTGTTTCAATCGTATTTTTTGACGTGATATAGGGCTGATTTGAAATAACCGAACAAAACGCGCTAAACTTGAAATTTCTCTGAACAAAACGCGGAAAACTCTCTTGCTTCAATCTTGTTGAAACTAACTCGTTCTTTAAGTATGCTGAAAATTGTGTGTAATCGCTTTTTGATGTTATTTTCAATTTCCAGAAACTTTGATCGCATTTCGGTTTTATTTTTTTTGGCTAACAACTCCAAGTTTGCCACAAAGTCAATAATGAGGGATTGTGGATCTTTGTCACACAAAAAAATGGGTTTGTCAAGCAAATTGGATGAAATTGACACTGATATGGGTTCATGCTTCCCGATCCAAGTTATTGTTTCGGTTGGTTTTAGTTCTTCGGATGGCACGCAAATTGATTCAAAGTCAAAAATAGCGACATTTTTGAATAAGGTTTGTTCTTTTGTGTACTCAATATTGAACCCATCCAGTTTTTCAAATAACGTCTCTCGTAGAGTATAAACATTTTTGGGGTAAATGTTTTTGATTCGATCTTTGCATCGTAGGAGATGCTTGTTGAAGTGGTCTGCTTTGTGGAAAAATGTATCGCAAGTTGGGCATCGGAAGCATTTGAAGAAGTTGTCGATGTTATTGACGTAAATAATGTGGTTGTTGTATCGTAGAAGTTTCACTGTGTTCTCATATTTACCGATACTTCTCCGAGCTAATTCTCCCACGAAGTCTCCATCTTCAATGTTTATATCGTAGATAAAGATGTTTTTCTCTACTACATCTTCAACTACTGGTAGATTATCCATCGAAACTCCACGAAACTGTTTCGGATCACAACCCGATTTCTCCAGAAAATCATTAAAGATCTTGGAAGTGGATGTTTCAAGAATAGTTGTTCCATGTAAATGAACTGCAAGCGCTCGAAACAAACACAAATTGTCATTGTATGGTTGTTTTGTGTCTTGATTCGAAATCAAACAATTAACATGGTTATTCCTCAGATGTGGTTCGGGAATCACAGAATCTGGACATCCCATAGGTACATTTTTCAGTAAGGCTGCAAAAATGGTCACATTAGTGATCAGCTTGAATCGCCATTTCGTATTTTGTCTCTCTTGTGTACAAATTTCAATGATATCTTGCTCATTGACCTTGTTCTGTATAGTTGTCAAGTCTGCTTTAGTACAAAGTAGTATAGATTTATCAAAGAGTGTGTTATTTTCATGAGCGTAGAAATAACGATATTCGCTTGTTTCTATATTACGTAAGACAAATCCCAAGGCAATGTTGATTTTTGCTGCACAATCAAGTTTTTCAAAGACTTGATCCAGTTTTTCATTAACTAGATTAGGATCTAGTTTTGAAAGTTGAAAATTGAATACTTTGTGGCGTCCATTTTCCATCTCAGTATCTGTCAAGAAGTGTTGACAGGCATTCAACTCATCTCGTAGCTGATCACTATCCTCCTCGTTTTCCAAGATTTTATTCAAATCAGCAACAGAATCATTCGTTTTTCTAGCTTTCATTCCGTGATCCTTCTTGCGATGCTGTTGAAGTGAATAATAGCTTGGAAATTCTTTCTCACACGATACACACTTTGTTGACTTTGGGTTTGACTTTACGTGCTTCTTGCTCGTATGGAATTTCATTTCTTGCTGGTTGTAAGTACAATAATTACATTCCGGACAAGAAATAACTCCTCGCGCACAACTCTTGTGATGTCGAGCCGCATGATCCCTCCTGTACTCTTTACCACAATCCTCGCATTTCACTTTCTCATTTCTATTCAGCGATGGCATCTAAAAAATGGGAGAATTTTTAAGTCTCAATATAAAGGGATTAGAACTTGGTACATATCGAAGTGGGAGATTTAAAATGTTCCAAAAAATTTAATAAAAATAATTTTTACTTACTTTGAATTGTTAAAAATATTTGTAATTTATTTCAAGTAGTTATACAAAGTATAAAGCAGTTGCTTTTAACGTAAAAGAAAATCAGAATGAAATACGTTTTTTTTTTTGCTTTTCATTAGAGAAAATCAACCAATCAGAATTGAGTATTCTTTTAGTAACACTGTTTGTTGGAAATCAACCAATCAGAATTCAGCATTTTCTAAAAGTGAATTGTTTATTATTTCAAAAAACCTTAATCATTATTTGAAAAATGTCTATCAAAAAACATTTGAGCTTCCTCGAGTTACTTTATAAGAAAAAAGAAAAAAATCCAATTGATTTTCTTATTGATGAAATAGATGTTGACTCTTACTTTTTTCATAATTTTTTGGACGTCTTTATTGTACAAAATAGAGTTATCCGACTAAGTAAAGGTCTCTTCAGAGAAACTTACTCAATCAAATAGTTTACTTTGGATTCACATATTGCGTATCAAAGTTTTAAACTTACGGCTGAATTACACCTCACAAGGAAAAAAATTTTGTTTATTCTCGAGAATTTGAAATTGATCAAAAAATCGTACGATAATATATCAAAAACTCTTTTTATCCCCTATCCAAAACCCAAATTTGTAAAAACGCCTCAGCAAAGTTCTTTATTCCTTCATTTCTGTAAGGATTTTCAAAGTTCAAAATCCTGCTTGATTCGGTTTGGAATCAGATTTCCAGAAGTTTGCTTTGAAAAATTCGTCAACTTTGAGTTATCTTCCCAAATTTACATCAAAATGAAAGAACTTGACTATCTACTCAAAAATCAGCAAATTCTCATTGATTACAAACAAAAAATTCAATTAACTTGATGAAAAAAGTTGCAGAGATGTTACTTTTATTAATTTTCTTTCTTTTGTTACTTAAATCAGCAATATTTCTTATTTTTACTGCAAACAACTTTTGGTCATTTATTTTTGCAATTGCTTTTGTGTACATTTTTACCTATTTGGAAAACTTAAGTCCTTAAAAGCGTCTTCTGATTGGATACGACAACTAGAACAAAAATGAACTTTTTTGTTATTGGAAACGACAATGTGTAAAATGTAGCTTTGTTTCCAATTGGACACGAGTTTTGTATAAGAATTCCATAGAAGGAAACTAAAATCTGATTGGACACGACTACAATCCAAATAAGGAAAATCCGTTCTAATTGGTTAAACCCACACATTCCAGTTGAAGGTACCCCTCTCTCTTAACTAAAAATCATTTTATTTTCAACTTAACTACCGTCAACTACCTGCTCTCTCAGCTATCAATACCTTAATTTCAACTTATCTTCCGTCAACTACCCCTCTCTCAACTCTTTCTTATTTTTACTCTTGTACTCAATTTATTGCTCAAAATGATCTTCTCAATGCAAAACAGCAACCTCATGTACTCTGTAGAATTTTCTCCTGATCTAGTACAAATTCAAGTGCGAGAAACAGTCTCTGGAGTTTTTCTGGCACGAATGGATATCCCAATCCAAGTCTGGCACATGGTGGAAGTGATGCGAAGGGATTTCAACGAACATCATATGATGCAAGTTCCCATCACAGAGAACCAAGTTGGAACAATGCAAATGATGGAGGAAGTGTCTGAGCATGTGGGAATGAACTACCCCGAGATTCCTGACTCAAGATTTGTGGCTCAACCAGTCGACGACTTCCTCTTTCCTTGGGAGGAGGAAGGATCAGTCGAAAACCCCATCACAATAGATGAAGTTGAGGGATTCTCAGAAACAATGACGCCTCAAAACGCTCCTCCACAACAACCACTAGCAATGGAACCTCGTCCAGCTCTGCGTTCCATAGAGAACCTCCAGAACTCTTCTGCTGCTCGACAGCTCTTTGATTAAATGTTTTTGTAAATAAAGATTGTTTGGTTTTAACTTCGTTTTCTGTAATTAATTTCTTCAATTTCTTTTTAATTATGAGAATAGATGAGAGGTTCAAGGTAAACCATTGAAAAACAATTAGAACTGAGTTAAGTGCTCCGAACTCGCACACATGTTAAAAAATTTGATTAATTTTTGCACAAAAATTCGGAAAAACACTAGAAAAACTGTACACAATTAAAAAGTTACCTAATCGATATTGCATCTTGTACACACTTTTAACCTTTTGTAGAAAAAATTGAAACACTTTTTCGCGTTTTGTCGAAAAAAAGTAAAACACTTTTCGCATTTTTTCGAAAAAATTGAAACACTTTTCGCATTTTATCGAAAAAAGTAAAACACTTTTCGCATTTTGTTGAAAAAATTGAAAGACTTTTCGCATTTTATCGAAAAAAGTAAAACACTTTTCGCATTTTGTTGAAAAAATTGAATCATTTTTCGCATTTTATCGAAAAAAGTAAAACGCTTTTCGCATTTTGTCGAAAAAATTGAATCACTTTTCGCATTTTATCGAAAAAAGTAAAACACTTTTCGCATTTTGTCGAAAAAAGTGAAACAATTTTCGCATGATATCAAAAAAATTGAAACATTTTTTAAAACTTGTTAAAAAAATTGAAATCTTTTTTGCAATTTTTTGAAAATCAAAACAAATATTACATCTTTCTTACATGTTTGAAAATTTTTTGTGCAAAGGTTTTTGACAACGGTGATTTTTTTTTCGGTAATTAATGGTAACTTTGTAAACATATGAGAGAAAATAGATGGAATATCAGAAGTTTTTTATTGAAAAATTGACATGATCACTATTTACAAATCCATAACCATCAATAAAACAGTCAATTATTTTTAACAAATCATGTTCATATTTCAAGTTTTGTACTTTACGAACTCTTTCTAGAAAAGCTGAACCAATAGTTTGTGTGGAAGCTAGTTTCTGGTTAGAACATAAATAGTGATGTTTGAATTTTTTGCGTAACAGTCTTTTCTTTGCAACACTTGGCATTTTTTCTGCTCCTTTCCATTTCAAATTGTGATGAACAGCGCGGTCAAGTTGATTGAAAACTTCGCCAGTTGATGAAATAACATTCGAATAAAATCTGTATTTGTACAGAGTGTAAAGACAATCGATAATTTGGTATGTGAAATGAAAATACCCAATCGTTGTAAAATTTGATCGAAAGATGAACCAATCAGAAGTATGTGGAACTTACAATTTTCCAAAGAACAGTAAGAATTGTGGGTAGAGACACAAAAATTATTGGTTACTATATATTTTTCGTAAAAATCACTGGAAACGGAAATAAATAGCGATTTTTGACAATGCTCTGAATAAAAGCTGGGAAGAGCTTGACACATAGCTGCAGCCATCTGGAACAATGATTTTTGCTGAAAATTGTGGATTTATATAGGAACACTAACACCTACACAATTCCATATTTGGAAATTTCCCTCAAAAATTCCAATCATAGATCTATTTCCTTTTATGGTTCAGTGAATGACTCATATTGTTTACTTTCAATTTCGTTTAATCTCAAGTTCATTTCTCTCATTTCTCTTCATCTGATCAGTCTGTTCTTCAAAAATGTACTCAAGAAAAGACACAAGTCCCAATTACATTGAATTCTCAAAAAATCAAACAAGAATTGGGAGATTTGCTTGGTCCCAAAAATCCTACAAAGGGAAAATTTATTTTGAACCCTGCTTTCAACTATTCAAGAAAATGAGTTGGGACAACTCGGAAAAAGACAGCAAGTCTATCCTGGTGAAAAAGAAGGAGAAGCAATCTCAGCAATTAGAAATACTGTTATTCACGATGCTGAAAACCTTGGACTCGTTCCTATATTGGAACTCACTTCTGACAAAGAGTCAACTATGGATCAGGAGCTTGCCAACTGCAACAAAGTGTATGACATAGCAACATACAATAGAAGACAAGTTTGTGTCACGATCAAGAAGTACAATATTAACAAACCTCCCTACATTCAGATTCGACTATTCACCGCAAAACCGAATGAAGCAATGAAACAAGTTGCCTATGTCAACGAGACTTTATGTTTGTTGAGAACTGTAATGTACAATAATTTGTGTTGTTTATGTTTTTTGTCTTGTAATTTAACTATTTATCCTCAAAATCATTTTTCATTTAGTATTGGTGTTGAACAGTATGAGTTGGAATATTGGTTTTTCAAGAAATTTACTCTTAAAACTTCACAATAAATTGGGACTTTTTCATATTGTTCTAGAAGAAAAGTCCCAAAAAATTTCACTAACAATTATAGAATCTCAAAATTTACCAAACTTGCAGAATTTGGACGTAGACTCACAAATATCT
Source organism: Symsagittifera roscoffensis (assembly GCF_963678635.1). Lineage (NCBI taxonomy): Eukaryota > Metazoa > Xenacoelomorpha > Acoela > Convolutidae > Symsagittifera > Symsagittifera roscoffensis. The sequence continues at coordinate 36,673,272 of NC_087063.1, read as the reverse complement.
CACTTTGAGTGGACTCTGCATAATGGTAGAAGAAAAATTCACATAGGATACCGATGTGATACCAAAAAAGTAGATCTTGTAGAATATCGTAGAAATGGAAATCAATGGAAAAATAATCAATCTTTACAACTACAAAGAGAAGAATATGATAAATTACTTGATATGCTTCCTTCATTACTAGGTTATGTAGAGATCTTCAAAAAATCTTGTATCATTATTGACGAATGCACTGTAGAAAATGAACGTACAGAAATTGAATGAAATTCTAAGAGTTTTTGAGATTATTAGGCAAGATTTCTCATCAAATACAAAAAGAAAAAATTTATTTCTTTGTACCTGTATTGTTTTGGACCCGGACTAATTGGATATGGAAATTCCTGTATGGATTACTTTTTTGCAAACTCCAAAATTTTTAGACTACATGCAATTCTACACGACTCTGCTGGATCTGTGAAATCTACTACAAAAAAGGTCCTGGGTATTGTTATGTTGCACCTAGTCTCCCCAGTTCATGCTTTCTTGGTCACGTGACTGGATTATTTTTCTGTTTATATGTTAAAATATTTGCTTCATCAGTATATGCTTTGTTTGATTGTTAATCATTTTTAAAAAAAACTCCAGAGAAATCAGTTAACAGAATGAGTCTAGTTGTTTTGGATATTGAATGTATCGAAAGCAATATAGTGAAAGAATTAGGAGTTTATAAGGATGGACAAACAGAAGGATATTCCTTTCTTTCTCCCAAAAAATTCAAACCAACATCCCAATCTTTTTGGTGTACACAGCATCTTCATGGAATCAATTGGAGCAGTGGTTACGAAAAATATACTGAACTTGAAAAAATTTTGAAAAATCTAGAAGCCACAGACACGGAATTTTTTGCAAAAGGTTATGAAAAATGTAAGATTCTATCAGAATTTTTGGAAACAAAGATTATTAATTTGGATGACTACGCTTGCCCTAAAGTTCAGATTTTGATATTCAAAGATGAAGAATATGATTGGAGGTGTAGCAACGACCCATTTCGTCATGCAAAAACTCTTCACTGTGCAGAAAGAAAAGCATTTGCATACGGAACATGGACTCGATGTTTTTTTAACAAATTGTAAATTATATTATTCTTAATGTACTACCATTTTCAAACTTTAATTAAATTTCATTGTCAACTTTTTTTTTTTAGAGTTAAGATGGTCGATCAATGTGACAAACCCGTAAATTTAGGAAATTTTGTTTTTGATGAAGAAAATCATGAACGAAAATCATGGAAATTGTTTGGACGTACATGTAATAGATCTCTTTTAGTTTTTTTGTGCCAATTTTTTGTTATAGTTTTGATGCTAGTATGTGCAATCGTTCGAATTATGTTATCCACTACATGTGAAGAAACAACAGTTTGGGTAGCTATTTTATCAAGTACAGTCGGTTATATTCTACCTTCTCCAAAGCTATGAATAAAATAATATCTACCAAAGAACGAATTTTTATTTCCCTAGTTGGACCAAGTGGATCTGGAAAATCGCATCTTATTTTTGATTGGTTGAAAATTGGTACTTTTCAACCAGCATTCGACAAAATTTTTTATTTTTATCAACATTATCAACCTCTTTATAGTCAAATGCAAAGAAAAAACCTTAAATTTATCCAAGGAGTAGATTTTGACTTGATTGAAAATCTCCCCAATATTGGAACTAAGTATTTGCTTATATTTGATGATTCTTGTGAAGAAATTTCAAACTCCAAACAATTTGTAAAAATTGCTACTGCGGGGAGACACAGGGGTCTGAATACAATATACATCAAACACAATTTATTTCATAAAAGCAAATTAGGACGAGATGTAGAGTTACAAAATACACACATAGTCTTGTTCAAGTCGCCGAGGGATGTTTTACAAATCAATACCTTAAGTCAACAACTAGGTCTAGGATCTCAATTGAAAGAGTGGTATCAAGATGCAACATCCGTTCCTTATGGTCATTTACTTATTGATTTAACCCCAAAAACAGTTGATTCACTTTGGTATTGCACTAATAGTGGCTCAGTTCCAACAAAATTTTACTTACCAGCTGGAATAGAGACAAAGTTTTTGGACGATGAGTACCCAATACGTCTCTATTCTTCCAATATTTCAAAAAATTTTCCCTAAGGCTTCGAAAACAATTCATTCTCAATTGCCCAAAAGATTTCATTCAGTTTCTGAGCGAGTGTTTAGTAAACCTATTAAGAGGAGAGCTTCGAGATCTTCGGAAAGAAGACGTAGTAAAATATCGAAAAGAAATTTCAGAACTAACACAAAAAAGAAATCCTCTACACAAAAGAAGAATTATTTTAAGTTCAACTAAAGGGTTACAATTGATATCTATCATCACACCTTTTGTCATTAAACGATTGACATAGTATGGAACAGTTTGTTTTAATTCCGTACTCAGTTTATCAATCACAAAGTACACTTCCAAGAAAACAAAAATTGGAACAAAAGCAAGAAAAAGAGGAGATTGTACCAAAAAATTTTGATTCTATTTACAGTGCTGTAAATGCGAGGTTGAAAACGAGCAACAATAAGCATATTATTGATTTAATTTTGAATTCTCCTAGAATTAAAATCAGCCAGTCAGACAATATTATATTGGATAATCGAGATGCAAAAGAATCTATTGTAGACTTTGTGTGTGCACTAAAGCGAAAAAATACCGATTTTCCAGATATTTACTTTACAATTTTGGAAGCAACACATATTCCTCCTAAACTTGTTATTAACAAGAATGCCAAAGCAAAAGATAGAGGAACTTGGATCCCTTTCAAAATCTGAAAAGGTAAGACTAAACAGATTGTATTCTAGGGGCAGAGCTGCGTACGGTTCTATTCAAAACTTGAGTAAAGCGAGTGGTTTATCAAAAAAGAAAGTAGAAAAGTTTTTACAAACCAAGACATCGTATACAAAATTTGGTCCACCAATCAGGTCTTTCCGAAGACTTCAAGCGTTTTCTAAATATATCAATGAAATCTGGTGTATGGACTTGGCTTTTGTAGACAAATTAGCTAGTCAAAACAATGGAGTAAAGTATTTATTAGTTGCTGTAGATATTTTTTCGAGATTTCTCAGAGTTCAAACAATGAAAACAAAGTATGCCAAAGACACTTTACAAGCTTTTAGAAAAATGATTTCTCGAAAAAACACTCCTGAAAAACTTTGGGTTGATAAAGGAACAGAATATGGGGGAACTTTTAAAAAGTTTGCAAGGAGAAAGACATTGAAGTTTACTCAACAATGAGTGAAACCAAAGCTGCATTTGCTGAGAGAGCAATTCAATCTTTAAAACATATAATATATCGTTACATTGAAGATTATGGTGAAAAATTTATCCCCAAATTGCAGCAATTTGTTTCTACATTGAACTGCCGCAAAAATCGATCAATTGTAAAATCTCCCAGAGATGTGAAAAACAGTGATTTTTTATCAATATTGTATAACAAATCATTCAAGAAATATACTAAACTAAAATTCAAAATTGGTGATAGAGTTAGAATTTGGAAAAATGATATTCCGTTCCGAAAAGGATACAAGCCACAGTTTACAGATGAAATTTTTGAAATTTCGACAATATCTACAAAAAAACCTCCAACATACATCATCAAAGATCTCGAAAAAGAAGAAATTCTGGGAAAATTTTTTGAAAAAGAGCTGAGAAAATGTTCAGATTAGTGGTAAGTCATTTTTTAAATTGAGTTTCTATCGATCAGTTGTCATGGATTCTTTTACTATTGAGCTAGTTACTAATGCTTCTTTTAATTGTTATCCGAATAACAGTCTTAGTTCCTTTACAAATTTTCTACCGGAACAAATACATCTAAAAGGAGAATGGGAGGTTGCTATTTCAGAAATATCGTACCCTTCTTTGTACCAAAACGTTACAGAGGGAAAGTTTACTTTCGTAGATGGACGAGAAAGTCCTGAGGAAAAAGTCCTGATGCATGTTGAACCTGGATTGTATCCAAGTATTGTTGATACAGTTGTAGCCATGAATGACAAAGTTCGAAAACGTATAGGCGCACAAAAATAACGGAATTTATGTATCAGTAGATAAGATTACACAAAAAGTTGCCATTCATTTACCTGAGGATTAATCAGTGTTTATAATTCAAAGTGCTGATTTGAGTCACATTTTTGGTTGTGATTTAGAACAAAATCAGACAGGTGTTATAATGAAAGGAAAAGGACCACATTATCCTCAGTATTCTTACGATATTATAAGAATACATTCCTTAATGATTTATAGTGATATTATAGAACATAATATAGTAGGCGATACAAAAACTCCATTACTGCCAAAGTAAAAAATGGAGACATAATATCTACAGGACAGTACATGAACTATCAATCCTTCACAAATCAACAATTTAAAAAATTATTAAAAAACTCTTTCCACAGCATAAAAATAGAACTAAGGGATACTACAGGTGAAAAAATTCCTTTTGTGTCCGTAGGAATTACACGAGTTGTCCTCTTGTTTCGCAAGATTTCGGATAATCATTTTTCATTTATACTTCATACGAAATGGTTGCTCAAAGTTCAGCTAATTTTCCTATTTTTTGTGGACATGCAAGGCAGCGTGGAAGAGGTTTTGGTGCTCTTGCAATTCCCTTCATTAAAAAATATATAGTCCCAGCTGCAAAAAGAGTCGGAGCAGATTTATTTGAAATTGCCGCTCCAGAGATTAGAGAAGTTGTCAGTGGACGAAAAAAACTCAAAACGTTTGCAAAAGATGTTGGAACAAAAACAGTTCGAAAACAGCTGGGACGTGGAAAAAAGAAATCCAAGCCTAGAACAAGAAGAACCATTTCCCAAAAGAGTAGTTCAAAAATCAGTCGCTCTCGCAAAGACATTTTTGACAAGATAAAATGAGTGTAAATCAAAGTAGTCATTTTCGGTACGGAGCGTTTACAAATTCTTCTTTGGAGATTTTTGATAAAGTCCCAGTTTTGGAAACAATTAGGTCATCTTACACACAAGAAGTATTCCCCAGTACTTCTCTGGATGAAAGCAGTATTGAGTTTGAATTTGAAACGGATCGTAATCTCTACTTGGATATGCGTGATACCCATCGTAGCTTAAAGCTTCAACTATTCAAAGGAAGATTGTTTGATGCTTTCAAAAACGAAAAAGCAGAACATAAAGCAAAATCGGAGGAAAATTCAGATGAGGAACCACAAACTTACTTAACTTATGTAAACAATCTACTACATTCTCTATTCTCCAACTGTGAAGTTTATTTTAACAATACAATGGTTTACAATGCCAATGGGTTATATCCTCATAAGGCACAGATATCGAACGAATTCAACTCGTCAGCAGTGAGTAATAAAGGAATTCTTGCTTGTCATGGATACAGTTTTGAAGAAAATCCTGATGCATTTGATATGTATCCATTCACTGATAGAGCAAATTCCTTGGAACAGGGATAACTTTTTCACTCTATGGGAGGCTCGCCATTGATTTGTTTACTTGCGAAAAATTGTTGCTACCAAATACCAAAGTTCGAATTAAACTTATTCGAGCTAGACCTAATTTTTACATGTTATCTGATAATCCAAATGTCAGTCTGAAAATAGTTGATTGTTCACTGTTTACAAGAAGAATTTTAGTAGCTGAACCTAATCATCAATATTTGCAATGGAATCTGGAAAGGGAACCTGCTCATTACAATTACATGGAAACTATAGCAAGAACCTTTATCATTCCATCTCGTCAAAACCAGTTTATTCAGGAAAATGTTTTCAATTTTGCCCCAATCAGAAGGATAGCTGTTGCAATGAATACGAATTCGGCTGTTGCGGGATCTTTTTATGAAAATCCTTTCAATTGTCAACAATTTCATTTGAGAGAGTTTAGAATTATTCGGGGTGGAAGAGCAATTATTTCATTAGATACAACTTCTCCTTGTCGACCCTATGTTACAACAATGAAAGCAATGCAGTTTAACGAAGATTTTCCAGCTCTTCCTATGGAAGATTTTCAAAATCACTATATTCTAGTTTTCGACTTGACTTCACTACAGGATGCCGCTGAACACTTGCATTATCCAGAACTTAGTGCAGAAAGCTTGAGATTAGAAATGTTTTTCCAATTTCCCTTGGAGCAAGTAACGGAAGTGATAGTCTTGGGAGAAAGACTATCAAATATTCAAATTGACAAATTCGAAACAGTCGCTAAAAATGTTTAATTTTTTTGAGTTTTCAGGTTCCTATAAAAATATTGTAACTTTTTTGGGACTTTTCTTTGTTACTATCTCTGTACTATCTATATTGTTTTTCTTCAGACCTAAAGCTCGAGAAAAAATAGAGAAGGAATGCTGTTTAGTTGAAAACCCGAGACACTTCTTCAACCTAGACTGTAAAACAGTATTCAATAAACTTTGCCCACTATATAAGGCTTGTGTATGGGACTTTGTTGATTCAATTCCTAAATGTTTTTAACCTAAAGTACACTATCAAACTATCAGTTTCATTTTTAGCTGTAAATCAGCCTACAATTGCAAAGATGGATAACATTTCACTTTTGCAAATTATTGAAAGAATTCCAGAGCTCAGGTTCTAGTACATGGGATCATACCCTTCTGATACAGTACCTCAACTAACAAAATACTCTTTTAGAATTATTAACTCAGCCCCAAGCAATGATAAAGGAGAACACTGGACTATGATTGCTCGAATGAATAAAAGCTACTACTTTGCTGATTCTTTGGGAAGAAAGAGATCAACTTACCCTTTTTTGACAAAAAAGTTTCGACGAATGGTTCCTCGAAAGCTACAAAAAAACTGATAATTTGTGTGGTTTTTACGCAATTTATTCAGCATTTCTCCTTTTTAAATTCTTCCAGAAGAACTTGAATAATGTTCATGATGTGTATGTTTTGAATTTTATCAGTAATTTTATGTAAAAGTGAATTTTGTATTTGTAACTGTAAATTTTTGCAGTAATTTTACTATACGATGTAGTGAATTGTTTGATTATTAATGTAATTTAACTTATTAAATTCCTTAAATTTTTTTAGGAAAAGCATCTTAGCAACTAACCCTTTGATGAAATACGGAGAATGATGATGGAATATGGATGTTGTAGTCCCCCAATTGAAAGAACTAACGATAGAGTAGATAAGTTT